>NC_056735.1:246201573-246576573 GCF_019279795.1 Protopterus annectens
TAAATGTGTTATGTAGATATCTGTGGGGAGTCTATGTATCACTGTACTTTATATAGCTATATATACATCTTGTTATCATATATATATATATATATATATATATATATATATATATATATATATATATGTGTGTGTGTGTGCCACATACTGATAGCGACACTAATCAAGCATGAGTGGGATAGGGAGGGACAGATATGTATACGCAGCTGTATGTATAAACAAACATATTTCCACATAGCAAGTCTTTGGGAGGTAGAAGCAACACAGTTGGGATCAAGGTAACTAAGTAGAGGAACATGCCCAGTGTGATTATCAGTACTTACAAGGTGACTCTAGGTCAGAGCTACCTGTACTCCAGTCTGGGATTATGTGTGCTGCAGGCCATTGGCTGCAGCAGCAGTTACCACAGTACTGCAGTTCCCAGATATTGCCCAAGGCATTCCCCAGCTGTTTTCTGACCTTAATATGTGACTCATACCTGACCCTGTTTGTGGGTCTTGGTCCCACTTTTATTTATGGCTTTGGCCAGATTTCCTGCTCTAAGAGGTTGAGAGGTATGATGTGACTGGGGTACATGATGTAACACCACACACAGGATGACAGTCTGCATACCTCTCCCTGTATATGTCTTTGCAGAATGTCCAGCATTTCACCTCACATGTCTGCTGTGTTTCTCATGCATTTGTGGTTTTCTGGTGCTATTCTGTAAATAGCAGTCACTAACGTGTAACTACTGACACATCTGAGTGATGGACTTTACATCATGCAGCTAATCTGACCTGTTGAAGTCTGCATTTATACTAGCCATCTGTGAGGTTACTCAGAGCATGCATAATGTCTTTCTGTAGGTATGGCCCATTGTCCCCCTGTTCACTCTGGCTTTGTCCATCTTACTTGCAGTAACAGATTGAGGGGTTATGATAGTCTGTAGGGGTTCTACCATATCAGTCCCTCACATACAAAAGCTGTTGGATGCTGCCAGATTAAAACCATCAGTATCATCGCCCATGCTACTGTCCCTGGCCCAGTGAGTCACACTAGCCGCCAGACAGAGGGGTTTCATTCCTCACACTATGAACAGCATACAGGTATTGTCTGCTGGTATATCATTGCAGACTTACTGTTACAGCAGTTGTATGGGAACACTGATGTGTTTGGGGTGGGGTATGACCAGCCTATGCTCTGCTGGCTTAGACAGTCATATGACTGTCCTGTGACCCCACAGTTTGGCGTCTCCCTGGAATAATGTTGTGGAGTTTCCAGCCATGTGGACTAGTGGTTATTATGGGGCACAAACTAGTGAACAGAGTACCTGTTGTCCCAAGTGGCTGTTAGATCAGTAGAAGTAACCCAGTAGCCCACTATAGATCTCTGCAAACAGCACAGTAGCACACTATATATATATATATATATATATATATATATATATAGCTCACTATATTCCCTTGCATACATGCGGTAGGTCCATACATATGCTGCCATACTGTAGTGCCCCTTACAAGTGGTGTATAGGAGAGCAACATACCTTGCAGATGCAGGAGCTGACAGATCTGTAGTTTGGGGCTAACTTGGTCTGATTCATGCAGTCCACAGCCAATACATGATGAGGTATAGGTTGTGTGGTCTGGCTGGCATCATTTTTGCTAATATTTATGTGAGACGGAGTAAAGTGTCAGTCCCTAAGGCACTAGGTTGTCAGTGCATGTGCTATGCGTTGTCTCTTGGTTAAGGCAAGGGCATATTGGGCATGCCTATGTCTGCCTACAAGGACAGCCACAGGGGGGTCCTCCTCCGAGTCCCCCTGTGGGTGCAGCTGTGGTGACCTGGGCACTGGTGGGGGGTTGTGTATCCCTTCCCTTTGCTGATCCTGCTGCAGCTGTTTCTGCACGATCATATTGTGTAGCATGGCACACACTATGAACATCTGTGCAGATGTGGCTGGAGACTATTGCAGGGCTCTATCAGTTACATCGAGGCATGGGAAGTGTGACTTCAACAGCCCAAACACACACTCTATGATATTCCTAGTTTGTGTGTGTGCCTCATTATGGCATTCTTCCATTGGTGTGTGTGCATTTCTGGTAGGTGTCATCATCCACATTTCCAGTGTGCAGCCAGCATCCCCAAGTAAATGGCCATGTGAGATGCCCCCTCTAGCAAACATCTGGTACACCTGTGATGCATGCCAGATATGGGAGTCATAAAAACTGCCAGGGCTGCTGGCACACACATTCAAGATAATGCACTGGGCATTGCATACGACCTGGCAGTTGATGGATTGGTACCCCTTGTGGTTGACGTAGATTCTACCCTCTTCATCAGGTGGTGCCGTGATGTGTACCTGAGTGAAATCTATGGCACCCAGCACCTCAGGGTAGTGTGCTACATGGTGGAAGAGTCACATACTGCTGGCCCTCTCCTCAGGGCTGTGGGAAAAATAAATAAGCTCACTGGCATGTGGTAGCATGGCATCCAGGAACTGGTGGAGTACCCCGGAAGCAGATGCCTGTGAGACTCCCATCATGTCCCCAGTTGACCTTTGGAATGTATCTGTAGCTAGTTTCCTAAGGGCTACACATACCTTTGTTTCCACTGGGATGGGTTCCCCTCTGTTGGCTCTGGGTCTGAGTTCTTGTAGTTTGTCCCTGTCTACCCTGTAACACTCTACAATCTCCAGCTCATGTAGATCCTGGTAGGTTACCCTGGGCCTGAACTCTCTTCTCCTTCTCAGTCTAGGCCTATTGCCAGCATCAGCAGTAGCTACACTGACCTCAGCATCTAGCACATACAGATGTAGCAGAGCAGCAGCAGCCCCCAGCATTCTCTCAGATAAAATTTTCAAGTCTGTACTCAAATAGTGCAGAGTATGGGGGAAAAATCAGATTGTAGGGTATATGCAACCATTACAGTGCTCTGCTATAGGTGTAGCCTGTGCGGTTAGCTACCTGTGATGCATCCCACCTGTCAATTGCATCATTCAGGGTTTAATGGCCCTAGTTTAAGTGAAACAGGGCTCATCAGTAATTACTATATCATTGGCTTTGTCAGAAACTTATTATTTTCTTTGACAGCCTTCCTTGCCGAGCACTATGGCACACTTGCAAACCCATGCTACAAAGATAAACAAAGCTTAGCAGTCAGTAGACACACCCCAGTTAAACACACACATACACAATAAAAAAATCACCTCACAGGTAAACACAGCTTAGCAGTCACTGTACATGCCCCCCTTCTCAGCTCAGTGGAGCGGTCAGCAAACAGGTGCCGCTGACCTCCAATGAGCTTAAAAGTACAGACACATCCCGATTTGATGTCAGCTACCTCTTCTTGGACACCAACATGGTTCTGTGCATATACGTATGGGATCTGCGGACACAGATAGCCCATTTCTGCTATTCAGTAACACAAGCTCATTTGCATACAGACCCATGCACAGTACCTGGAACCTACACAATTTCAGGCCCTGCCTCATTAGCAACCACAGCAGTGTAACATTGTACATACTCCACACAGGGTCCTGTAATGCATTACTGCAACACACTCACAAATTCTGGTTATTATAATCTTTTAACTTTTTTTTTCATTATGGCATGTTTGTGCACTGCAGCACGCCACACAAACATACCCAGGTTATTAAAAAAATAAAATTATTTTACATTATTTTCCATACGGTTTTGGATACATGGAGGTTAGTTTTGCACACATCTGTGTCTCCTATGCTATTTCTGTCACTGTCAGTACACCTTTACAGCCCCTGGTGTCATTTTTACATCCTGCACATGGAATTTTTACATGTACATTACAGACACCACCATGGTGTCTGCACGACTTCCTATCTGCTTGCTGGATCTTTCTACCTGTCTCATTTGCATGCATTTCACCTGCTTATGTGGTGATTTGCATGCCATGGATACTTCCGTGTTTGCACGCTCGTGCACATCCCTCAGCCCCATGTACTGGATCGTACATCTGCTTACTTTCATGTAAGCAACGTGCCACTATGTCTACACAGCAAAAAGTCCATGTAGGCTTTATTAAACTCTCCCCTGTATTTAAGAAAGGTAAGCAATTTATTTCTTAAATAATGTCATTGTATAATAGCAAAAACTCACTCCTGGACATGAGTATCACAGAATTTACCCACAGATGTCTTCATTTGATCACTTGGGTTTCACCCTCATGATCAAATCACGCCAATCGTGGGTAAATTCTGTGATACCTGCACCTAGTTATGGGTTATTGGTAAATTATCTAAGTAGTTACTGCACTTAAGCCTGACACCCTTCCAGATAATTTGCATAAGTAGCCGTATTCTTAAATCACTCATTCAGTCAATATGTAACTGATGATGTGAATGAAAAGAATTCTTCAAACATTTTTCTGCATAACAGAGGTAATGCTGAGGCATATATCAGCTGTTTAAACTTATTTAATGAGTCTCAGTTTTTGTATTTTTAAAGGCCTCTAAACTTTTCCAATACTTATAAGGGAGAGTAACTGACCTTCATCTACTCAAACGCAAGCATACCTCTCAACCTGTTAGGTCAAGAATACTGGCCAAAGCCACAATAATGGGACAAAGGCCCCAAATCAGAGGAATATTTCGAATATTGCAATTAGCAAATTAGAAAGTTGCTAGAATAACAAGTGTTGCATTTGCATGCATTTTCTGAAGATTATGATGTCTAAAAGTCAAATTCCTGACTTCGGTCTTCAGTAATTTGGCAGGGAATCACAAATTTTATGAGGAGCAGGCCAAAAACATGAGGCAGAAATCTGCACATTCTACAAATTTATGGACAGTTGAGAGATATGAACAAAGGGGTCTCTCATCCATCAAGAGTATACAGTTACTACCAATCAGTAAAGTATTGGCCAGAAGGATTTGTTACCAATAATGATAGACCTATATAGTAACTGCTCATGTTTCTTTCCATCTTTCCACTGGTCTGCTGTTGTGCATGTTATTCAGCTGTGTTATTGAATGTAACATACATCAATACTTGATGCAAGTATAGATTTGTATACCTTTTGTTGTACCCTGTATCCTTGTATACTTAAACTTCCCTTCGATATAATCTGTCCATCCATCCACAACCCCTTTTTCACATTTTTGTACAGGGGTCAGGGTGTCACTTCAGCAGAGGCACATCTAAAGCCAAGGTTTACACTGCCAGGTGACCAGCCCTGCCATACTAGTTCTTGCACTCCACACACACACACACACACACACACACACACACACACACACACACACACACACACACACACACACACACACACACACACACCTATAACCAATTTGGAGTGTACAGTCCTCCTAATGCATTTCTTTAGAATGTGGGGGGAAGAAGACCCCCCCTGAGGAAACCCATGGGAACACAGGGAGGACATGCAGACTCCACACAGAAAGCACCTAAACTAAGAATTGAACTGGGGAACTGCTTGCTGTGATGCAAAAACACTATCTGCTGTGAAACTGTACTGTTCTTTTCACCTCTGTATAAAGTAATGCTTTATAACAAGCATTTTCTTCTCCCAACTACATAGATAGTACTTGTTCTCAAGCCTCCTACTTACCAATGACAATTTGTAGAAATAATTCCACAAATGTTATATCTTATGTCTCCTCAAAGGCAATTTCTTTATGAAAGGCATTGTTTTAAGTCTTTGTATATTTTGATTCTTTCCCACTCTTACAAATTAGTTTGACAGCTTACCTTACTGCTTCAATACTGAATCTTCAAGGAAAAAGCATGGCAGTCCATAGTCAGGTATATCGTAGGAGAATTAGTCTCACCTAAGTGTCCCATCTCCATTCAATGTATATTTCAGCAAACAGATGAGGAAGGAGAAACTTTTATTCCATCCATCTATCCATCCACAAACCATTTTCCCATTTTTGCACATGGGTCGGGGTTTCACTTCAACAGTCATAATCAACTAGATCCAAGGTTTGCAAAAACAAAGACCATATCACAGAACTTAAGTAGCAAATAGAGCAAAGTCTGAGTAAATAAAGTAACACCATAGATTTTGGAAAGCAAGTGCACAATCTTACTTTGAATAATTAATTGCAGTGATGAATTACTTATGTAATAAAACACTATGGACCATATTGTTTACATCCAGTGGGTCCAAAGGCTTGCTAGTGGGCATGTCACTGAGTTGAAAATGAGGTCACTACTGAAGAAACTCCCTTTCTCCATAAGGTGTACAACCTTGGCATTAATTATATTAAGGGAGAGAGTGCAGAGGTCAGAATCCTCTGCTTGATGATGTGATGACGTGGTTGCCATATAAAATTTGTGTATGAATTTTGCTTTGAATCATTTTTTTCCAATTCAAGTGGATTTTGAATTACTACTTATTTATTTTTATTTTATTTACTATTTATTAACCGAGTTAGTCCAACTGAGCCATGTGGCCTGTTTTCAGTAGAGACCTGTGGAGTAAAGCTCCAACTTACAGAATAGGGAATTATTTACTAGAAAATATGTAAGCAAATAATACAGATGTTGACATATAGTGTTGAAAAATAAAATTAAAATACAGAAATAACAAAGTAAATAAAATATACATCTAGTGAAGAAAAGCATGACCTAACTTTACAACTTTAAAAAATATAATGTGCAAATGTGAGGAAGCAGAGTCAGTATAAGGATATGATAGTATATAATAATATATAATTTTCTACAGATTGACTGACTATTTAGGTTGCTATATACAGAGGGTAGATGTTCAGGGATGGGATAGTGAGTTTTGCATATGCTAGAATGGAGACAATATGAACAACATAATTCTGAAAAGTAGAGGAGAGGCGGAAGAGAAATGGAGTGGAAATGGAAATTAAGGAGGATTATGGCAAGTACAGGTTCTTGCATTCAGGAAGTAGTTTTTGACTTCAAGTCTTGAAGTAGCTGGTACAATTAATGCTATGGATGTTAGGAGGAATCCTATTCTAAGTTTGGGACACTGAGTTTTTGTATTGGAGTTTGCCAATATTTTTGTTTGGTTTATAGATGTCTAGAAGGTTCTGGTCAGAGCTATGAAGTAGACCAGCTGGGATATAAGGGGATACAATGGACAAAACAGAGGGACAGGCTAAGGGTTTATTTAGCAGGGAATGTGTGAGCTGCAGCTGGGAAAGAAGCAGGAGCTGGCGGAATTCAAGCCATTGAAGTTGTTTCAGGGCAAGGCAATAATGTGATTTATATGGCTGGTTACAGGTGAATCTGGCTATATAGTTATAGGTTTCTTTGAGTTTGGATAGCAGGGAATGACTGGAGATGGGTTAGGAGTGGGCTTGAAGTTGGGAGCTAGGAACATTTTATTTCTATAAAGAAGACCTACTTTCTGGTTAGATTTTTAAAATACAGTGTTGTATATGGATGTTGACTTTTAGCTGGTCATCGCTTATAGTACCAAGTAGCTTGGTGTGTGGTTCTGCTTTGATAAGGGTGTTATCGAGAGAAGAAATGGTGAAGGTGGATTTATGGTGGGAGAGAGATTTGGGAAGGAAAAGTAGGAGCATAGACTTTTTGGGGTTAAGTATGAGTTGATGGTCAGTTAGCCATTTTTCCACAGATGAGAAAGTGTTTTGAGTGATGGAAAAAAGGTTAGACATGTCAGAGAAAGAGATGAGAGTAGAATCATTGGCATATTGTATGAAGGAGGAAGTGGTGCAGGAGGAATAGAACTTATTATTGAAAATGTTGAAGAGGAGAGGACCAAGGATTGAGGCTTGAGGCATGCCAGTCTGGATAGTTAGGAAAGGGGAACAGCTGGATTGCCATTTTACAGACCGGAGCCTGTTTGAGAGATAGCTTGAGAACCAGTGAATAGTAGAGGGGGAGAGGTTATGATCAGTTAGATTAGCAATTAGCTTAGGATGAGAAACAGTACTGAAAGCTTTAGAGAGGTTGAGGAAGAGGCAAGATACAAGAATTGTCCCTGGCTTCAGCAACAGTGTGAGTGAAGGATAGGAGGGTAGTGGAAGTACTACAATTAGGCCTGAAGCCATGTTGAGAAGAGGTTAGAAGGTTTTCATAAATTAGGTACTTGAGAAACTGGTTATAAATACATTTTTTAAGGATTTTGGAGAGGTGGCAGAGAATGGCAATGGGTCTATAGTTTGATGGATCTGTGGAGTTACCAACTTTGTGTAGTAGTATGGTGTAGAAAGATTTCCAAATATTAGGGAGAGTGGATTCTTGGATAGATCTGTATACTAGGAGTGAGACAGGGTAGGCTATAGAGTGTGCTGCAAGTTAAAAAAAGAGGAGGGAGGATATCAGTAGAAGAAGAGCACGGTTTCACTTTTAGTAGAAGGGACTTTATCTAAGCAGTAGAGACAAGGTTAAGAGAAAAGGATGGCCTTTCTTATAACATGTGTGGTATGAGAGAGGTTTTGACTTTGGCAGGTTTGGGTTAGTTTTTGAATTGATTCAATGAAGTGGGTATTAAGTAAGGTGGAAGTTTCTTGGGAAGTATTGTTAGGATAGGGATTGGAGGTGATAGGTTCATCAGGGTGCAAAATTTTATTAATGGATTGCCAGCATTTTTTGGGTTAGAATTATGGTTGAATTGGGCATCATAATATAATTTTTTTCTTGTCTTTATTGATTTGTTTTTGAAAGGTTTCAAAGTTCTTTATATTTCTGGAAAAGTGTTACAGATTTAGTTTTTAGCCAGTGTTTCCAATACTTGTCCATTTTTCATGAGAGTGAGGGTGTCTTTACAGAGCCAAGGAGGGTAAGTTGTTTTCTTTCTAACTTTTCTTAGAGGAGCTATAGAATCAAGGATATCAAACAAAGTGTGATTAAATTGTAGAACTGCGTCATTGAGGGGAAGGTACTTCAGGTGACTCCAGTTAATGGTTGTGAGCCTGTCATTAAAGGTTTCAGCATTAAAGGAAGAAAGGTCGCAACATTCTCTAAAATGGTGGGACATAAGTATTTGAAGGGTGTGGCTTTCGACTCAAGCAGGGAGGTGGTCACTTAGGGAGTTGTGTAGGGTACTGGAGTTATGAGATAGGGTAGGATCAGAAGTAAGAATCCAGTCTAAGGTGGAGCAGTTAGTATTGTTGTCATTGTAATGAGTAGGAGTTGAGATAAGTTGATGGAAGCCATGGAGGGTAATATGTAGGGTAGAAGAGGTAGTAGATGCCAGTCAATATTAACATCTTCAAGTAGTATGGTCTCATAGATGATGTGCAGTGAGATTCAGGATAGGACAGATTCAAGGATGGGAATTTTGTTTCCAGGTGGTGTGTATGTATATATATATATATATATATATATATGTATATACACCTGCAATGGCACATTTTTTATGGGGGTTGAGGTGACAGTTATGAAGTAGTTCAGCAAGATGAAAGGCTGAGATAAAGGGACCGGGGATAGGTCGAGATGCTTGGAGAACATAATAGCAGCACCTGCACCTTTTTTGGCTGTTCTATCTAGATAGTAAATATTATAGTGGGGAAGTAATGTTTTAGTATTAGAGATGTATGGCTTTAAGCAAGTTTCAGATAGGGCTAAGATATGAGGGGAGTGGTGGGTGATCCAAGAATGTAGCTCTTTAGTTTTGTTAGGTAGACTCTGTATGTTAATTGCATAAATAGAGAGATGTTTAGTTAGGTTGGCATTTGTAGCAGTTAGGATGGAAGGGCCAGGATTAGAGTGGATGTTGTCATCAAGTAGTAGGGAGTTTGAGAATGGGGTTGGTTTTATAGAGTAAAAATAGAAACTATAGGGTGTGTATTTAGGTTTAAGGGATGCTGTTGTGAGAATGAATATTTTGAGTTGTTGAGTTGAGTATATGAGGAATTGAAAAGAGAGAGGGAGATTAGGAAGGGCAGGGAGGGTTTCTTGTGGAGTAAAGTCTAAGTATATGTAAGAGCTGTATGAAAGTGATTAAGTTTAGTGTGACACGATGTAAGACATGAGAAGTATTTTGTAGGATAGCTATGAGGTAGAGGGGGCCATTATGTGTGTGTGAGGCATGAGTAGTAGAAACTTAAATGTATGTAGTGATAAGAATTTAAATGTATGTAGGTGAGGTTACTTTTTAGCAGGGTTAGGGACTAGAGAAACATAAGAAGAAAAGGTATTATGCAGGTAAGCATTGAAAGCTGAAGCTAATTAAGGTGTTGCAGGTTGGAAGGAGTTGGTGAGGGGGAGGGAAGATGTGAGAGTGGAGTGGAAGATGAGCAGGGAATGCTAGGACTGGATAATTTGGAGATGTGGGAGGGGCTGGAACAAGGATTATTAGGTATAAATGTTGTGAAAATTGGGAGGATGGGAATGGGGGAATGGTGGGGGAGTGGATTGAGCCTGAGCATGGCGAGGAGAAATGGAGCTGGCTGGACCAGAAACGGAGGTCACCACAAAAAATAATCACTTAGCCAAGTAGCAAAAGTAAGGAGAACAACAGTGTGAAATTGCAAGTAAGTAGAGCAAGTCAGGAAGTGAGATAAGGTGTGGCCAGGGAAGGGTAAGAATCTACAGCGAGGTATTCACAAAAACACAGTTAAGCAGACACCTCCACCAGAAAGGATAGATTATACAAAGCCAGTTCTCAAAAAAATGACTGTAATATACTGAAAATACAAAAGAGAAAAGATTTTCTGGGTTTTAGGGGGTAATGAGTATTGGGGGAGGTCCAGGTGGTGTGCAGGCAGTCTTTAATACTAAACAAATAAGAACTTCAGTATGTAAAGTTGAACATACTTTAGTTTAATACTGGGCATGCATAGAAGAGCACGGTCCTTTTTCCAGGTATTAGTGAATCTTCTATCTGTAAAGTCAGTGTCTGTCTGTGAATTTTTAGGCTTGGGTATCAGTACCTTACTTAAGAATACTTTAGCATGATAGTTGCTAAAAATCCATTAGTTTGGCTCCTGCACATAGCAGGGATGGGTTGGAGGACTGTAAGAATTTAATCTACATCATGTATCTTTGGTGCTACATACCTTTGGCGATGGCATACTAGTGCAAAAAATGTATAGTAATTTTACATTTAGGAAGACTCCATTTTAATGACTGTTACCAGATGCCCAGGTAGAGAGGATACTAGATAACATGCAGTGTTTGGTAGATATACCGATGCAGCGGGGGGGGGGGGGGGGTTGCTATGATGAAAGTGTTCCCATAAGAACCGCTATCTTTTCTTAATTGAAAATAAGTTTTATTTTATTTTGTACTTTTTGTTCTGAACTGCATGTAGCCCTGTGCAACAGAGCAAAATGAAACAATATAAATCATTTTAAGTGCTCTCTGGGTTGGGTTAGAAAATTATAAAAAAAAAGTTAATTTATAGCACTAGTGGAACAGTGTCAAGTTGGAAACTTTTACAACTGCAGCTTATAACATTCATAACCAAAAAGGCATTCAGCTTGTTTTACAATATGTTACATTTTTAACTGAGGCATGGAGAAGTTATGAGAAAATGGGGGTGTTGTTTTACCCACTATAGCAAGCAAGATTTGTTAAAATAAAATTTCTTAGTTCAACAGTTAAGTAAACAATGATTATAAATAGTTTACCAGTGCTAAATTTGTACTGACATCCCTTTATGTGTTTGAATAAAACATTCTTTATTTAATATAGTTACTATACGTGGCAGTTGCAAAATTATAATCTAAGTCAGAAACATAAGTATGTATAGTAGAAATTTGACAAGATTTTAAATTTTAGTTAGATATGAACTACTTGTGTATCCTTCCCATAATAACACTTAGCTCTGGAAATAATTTTGAAAGTCAAAATGATTGCTTGTAATATATGGACATCTTCCAGTTTATAAAATATTTAGAGAAATAATGACCTGAAATAGAAAGGAATCCTTGTATTTGACAGCACACTGGACCTCTCATACCTATCTGGATCCTAAACAAACGACAGACAAAACTAACACTGACAAGAGCAAGCACTTTTGAGAAATTGTGTCTTTGATTAATGTAAAGACCTTTAATATATTGAAAACCAACTGAAACTGAAATAAACAGAGAAACCACACAGCGAGCTGACACCACAGGAGCAAGAATAAAATTTAATGTTGAGCGCTTTCGTCACAAATTACAGTTGACTTCTTCAGAAAAAACAGAGTATCACCCCTCAACTCCTTAAATACTCATTACAAAGACATCATTAACAGATGTGTGCTAAACACCATATACATTTAAAGATACAGACTCCCTTTTTCATACATACAAAATTAAAAGTCATGTTGCACTGCTTATGATATCTAATGATGTTAAATACTTCAAGCCTAAGATGTTAACATAAGTTGTATAAAATGAAAAATAATTTAATAGTAATCATATAATAATGTAATAAAGGTTAACAAATTACATAAAAAAATTGGCTTTTAGTTTAAAAAAACTAGTCAATGACATCATGTCATTCAGTCCTGGATTACTGTTGGCATTAACCCTCAATTGCCATAACAGTTCTCTATATTCAAGTACATATTCTATAGGGCCTCCTCTCTCATCCACCGTAAGTTGTTCAAGAACTGTGAATTTAAAATTGTGACCTGGGTAGGTACTGGCATGCTTAGCCAGTGAATTTCCTAATGTCATATAAATTCTGGTAAATACATGTTCAAAAGGCATTCTTAGTTTTGCCTATATAAAAACAGGCACACGTCTGACAAATACCAGCATATATGACATTCTTACTACTACAATTATACTTATGTAGTAGTTTCACCCATCCATAACCTTTAAGGAATACCTATCACCTTCCAAGATATATTTGTAGTGAGTACACTGCCTACACTTGGACATTCTCCCTTGTTCTCCTAAGGTATTACCACCTTTTTTCCTCTCTAAGATGTTTTTAACACTGGTGTCCTTTCTATACATGACCACTGGGGCATCTCAATTCTCTCTCTCAAATCTGGGTCCCCTGACAAAATAAACCAATTCTTGAAAACAATGTCCCGAATCAGTGGGAACTGGGGTGTGTAAGTTAATATGAGGCCATGGTGGAAACTACCAGAAGATGAATTACTGACCTCCAATGGAGCACACAATCTGGAGATGTCAATCCCTAACAATGGATAGAAGTGGCCCTCAAAGTCTCTTCTTGGTCACTTCATCAAGTAAGGATATCACAAAATGCTCTGTATAACCTCTTTGTACCAACATCCTCAATAAAACATCCCTTCCTTCATAGAAATCTTCGATCTTACTAATCATGCGAGCCAATCTCACTCCCTGATCTTTAACAAGGGAGTGTTTTTGATGGACTGGGTGCCCGCTCTCATAGTGAAGGAGGGAGTTCTAGTAGGCTGGTTTACGATAAATGGTAGAGCAAAATTGTGCAGTAGCATAATCTTTGCTTATCATAATGTCCAATTAGTTAATGGAGTCTAAATGCATTTCCATAGTATATTCCAGAAACGTGGTGCTGGAATTGAGGAACAGTAAAAAGGCATACAACTGGTCTTGGTTGCCATTCTATAAAATCAGGATGTCATCAAGATAACGTCCATAAAACTTACAAAATGACATCCCTTCAGATGAAAACCTTGGAAAATTCCCACTGGGTCAGGACTATGTTTGCAAAAAGTGGTGCACAGGCTGCACCCATAGCAACCCCTTTGTTCTGTTTAAACAATTGACCTTCATAAATTTCAAAACTATTCTACAATACAAGTTCCATCAATGTCCTTAAAGTCAAAATTGCAAAAACTTGGTGTTCTGGCATAGAAAGTCATAAAACATATCTCTGCCTTCATCATGAGGAATTACATTGAATAAGTCCTTCACATCTATTGTTGTAAAAAATAATATCACAACCAGAGTATTCCTGTTTTATTTTTTTAATGCTGTACTACACCATTCAGTAAATAGATCAGTCCAACAGTACATAGCAGTGCTCACTATTAGTTGCAGTATTCCTAAATCCTTAAATTTGCCTGTCTATTAACCATTAGTAACTGTTTAAATGTTGCACATTTATGTTTGTGTCTTTCGGCTTTTCCTGGTTAGGGGTCGCCACAGCGGAACTCCGGTCCGCTAATGATTGGTAGTGGATTTTTACGTACCAGGTTACCAGCCCTGACGCACAACCTTCAACGAAGGCATAAATGTTATGTTACACATTTATCAGGCAGCAAAATTGCTAACACATTTGAGTTTGTTGTCAACAGCAAATATTTACAATATGAACAGCACACTAGAAGAACATGCAAATAATCTCTATGGAATGCACACATTTCAGAATGAATAAAGCTAGGAAGACAGCAAAGTGCTTGTGTCAGTCATTGCAAATTACACATATCTATCAAGTTTATCATCTTTAAGGGAAAGAGTAAAACTTGAAACTTCTGTAGTACCACTAACATTTTGACATAACATTCATTTCCCTGTTTGTACATCCCAAACTGGATTTCCAGTGGCTCTAGTTTGAATTCTAAAAGATTCCCAACCTTTTTCAAGAGTTACATACCTCTGGGGCCCAGCAATCTCTCATCATCACGCAAATGAGTTGCAAATTCACTTATATACTATCTTACCAATTTTTTCAAATTTACATTTTATCTAAAAGCAAGCACAATGCAACTTATTTTATCTTTTGTGCAATTATTGACACCCATTCTTGAGTTTAATGCAAGTTTAATGCAAACAGCTCACTTTTCTGCACAAAATAATAACATTTCACAATTTATTGCACTTCTTATACATCTCCCTCCTTTCTAGACTTAAGCAAATTTTATCAAGGAAAAACTCAACAAATAAAACAGGTGAAATACTTTATGCCATGTTACACTATGCAGTCCATTCACTAGTTTAGTCACCTGAGCTGGCATTATTGTAGAGCCCAAACTTTTACTAAATACTCTTTTTCAATGGCTGCATGTGCCTCTTCACTTGGCAGAAGTCTACGGGTCAAGTATAATGCCAGATCTTCTCTATTGGGGAAATCTGTCAAAGTGGAGTTCTTAATTTTTTGAATTTCAGGTATCATCTTATAAATTACTGGTTGTAATCAGGATTGGCTATCACACGATTCCACTCAAGGACTCCATCAGTTTTTTCACCAGCTGGTTTCCTTTTTTTTCTGTGAGTCAGCACTATGTATGGAGTAGCTATGATACTGTATTGAATAATAAATTTTCTCTTATACCTCCATGTTTTCCAAGGAATGTTCTTACCTAATTTTTGAATACTGAGATAGGCCTTGCTTGAATAGTATCTACTTTGGCATGCTCTGGGCAAATTTTGTTAAAAACCACACGCAATGACCATGGAAAACTATCTCTGTAATTCCTACATGCCGTTTGTTTGCCTTGATAGCTATTCCAGCCTTTTGCAATCTGCCTAGCATCTATATGACTTGTTGCACATGCTATTGTCACAAATGACTAAAAGTGTCAATATCAGATATGTAGGCCAATACACAGCCTTCAGCTTCTCCTAAAATGTGATCCTCCATCTTGAAAAGTTCTTGGGACAATATTTGTCCCAGAAGCCATTTACACCATGTTACACTCCAAATAGGCTGACAAAATGCTGACCTGCCATTGATGAAAGGATATTGTTATTTTTTTGTTTTTTTTTTAGTACAAGGCTCACTCAGAACAGTAATTAAAGTAAAGGTTAAGATAAACTGGTGTTGTCTGACTACAACACATGCAAGTGTTTGTTGAAACTCATTATAAATTCTGCTCTGACTGATTTGTGACACCTCTAGCAATGTTTCCTTTATTGAGCATTTTATCTACTGTAGATAGTATAAGATACTGTCTTTGAATACATTTCCATGTATATATTTTCTAGAACAAGGAAAATGCAATTTCCTTAGCTGACATTAACATCAGTGACTTACCAATTTAATTAAAGTTTGGATAGTCAGACTGGTTCAGGTAATATATGAGTTTTTAATATATGAGATGTGAGATTCTCATTTGGTATAAATTGAATTTGATGCACCTTAATCCATTAATATTGATTTAATATGGTTTAGCAGAGCCTGATATAGTTTGATATTTTAATGTATTCTGTCATAATTTATAATTTAATACATATAAATTGTTAAATACTTTGAAAAAAATAACCAGTCTTTTAATTCCAGAGCCAATTTATGGATAATTCCATCTGTTTAGAGAAATGCTGCTCCTTTTAAGCAATTAAGCCAATAAATCAGATACTTTCTTCCTAGCCTGGACATTTTTGCTACACCTGTATTGCTTCAAGAGAGATGCCACTGTTTTAAATATCAAAATGCAATAAACTGTTTATCCATTTGAAGTATATATTAAGCATCTCACACAGATATTTTGTGCAGATTTTTCAGTAAACAATGATGTGTTAGAATGTGACAAAGACAAGGATAGACATCCTTAAATAAGTATAGATATGATACTTGCTGCCACAAATTAAAGTAAAAACCCAAGGTTCTATGGAAAAAACAGTGCATGATCATGAAAAGCCTAAGCAAATGCCTACTGTGCTAAATTAAATATTAGTATGTAGGCACATTTCTGATCTTCAGTGACAGTCTATTGTATTCACAGTTCACAAAAGACAGGATAAGGTTATAGCAGATGAAAACTATCTTCAGCCCACCAACCTGACAAGTATTTATGTTAAATCATGGCAAGTGTCTCAAAAGAACTTAAGCATGATGAAGCAGAGGATATGCATCTATATAAGCTCCGTGGCACAAGTGATAAGATATTAAACAGCATGAGTTGATTTGTATACAGCAGACTTTTCCTACTGAGTCTTTTGGAATTATTGAGGACATGGTAGCAGCACTTTATAAAGGATTCATAGTGTGGCACTGCTTATGCCAGTATTCCACAAAAGAGAATAACAACATAAAATCTTAATTATCTCTCCACTAATAGTTTAATTGGCAAAACATTGACTAAGCAACAGTACATGTGTGGATGGTATTTACTTTTTATCTTGATGGAAGTTACCAGTAGTAACCCACAAGGCCTGTTCTGCAGAGGCTTCTTTTCTCCTCAAATATAAAAGTGGAAATGGAGCTTTGAAAAATCATGATGCACCAACAATGTGTGCCTGTGACTTCATTACATGACAGTTACTGATAAGTGGAAGTGTAGTAGATGGTGGAAACAATACATACATTCTACATGCAAAAGGTATAAAGGAGTGTAAATTATATGCTGCCATTGTATTAGTCGATACTGATGCTGTCAGAGAAGGGAGCGTCTCAGTATCAAGACAATGACCTAGAAACTGCCATTGTCTAATTTTCAACACTTCTGCATCAGACTAGTCAGATGAACCAGATACATAATGTTTAGACTTGTAAGGCTTTACTAGCTAGACTAGACCTTCAGTCTCCTTGCTAGCCTTACATGTGCAGATGAAGTCACTGCATTGAACTGAAACTACATTTGTATATAGGGCCAAAGAACATTTGGTATCAAGCACATCTTGGTCCCACACCGTAACTCCATTAGAATTGCTTATACCGGGTTCCTATTAGAAGACTGAAGACGCATTCTTTCTAATGCATCTTGGTTGAACTTAAAAGACTGAAAAGGCAAAATATCAAAGCAGCTTTTAAGCAAATTTTTTTCCTGGGAAAGAATTTGCTTAGTCTCTTCATTAATTTGCCATTTTCGGCACTGTAGTGCAGTCTCTGAGTTGGTATATTTAAGTAAAGGGATGAGGGGGCAAAGTCCCCCACTTAATGTAATCTTTAAAGTGTTTTCTTTTTATTTTTTGTTGGAACAACGATTTTTGTCCCTTGGAAAAAAAATCACTGTTCTGACAGTTTGACTTTGTAAGCTTTCACTTACATAGGGTCGATTAATCACCGTTCGCTTTTTTAAGCATTCGGTGATCTAATATAGACCCGCTTATACCCAGTGTCCACTCTTTTTTAGAATGTAATTTCATCCATACTGAATGTTCTATTGTGATGTATAGCTATGAAATGGGAAATATGTACATGGAGGCAATAAAGAGTTTGCTCTGAGTGAATTTTTTTTATTACCATTCCAGAAAGTACTCCTCTAAGATTTCCTAAAACTTTTTACTTTTTGATGAAATGGCAGGAGGCCTCCACAGCTGGGGGTGGATGGTATAATGAGAATTTGTATAACATAAATTAATAGTGTTTAAAGAAAATGATAAAGACAAACTGAAGGTCACTGCACAACCTATAAAAGGAGGGGAATACATATACTCTGTCTATCCTACTAACATTCTAGTGTATATACAAGTAATAGCTAAATAATTAGGTATCCGTGGTATCAGTCTACCTATTTCTGTCTGTCAGTTTTATTTGGGACAAACAGTTATTTAGGAGATTTGCAAGTATAAAGAAATTACATTACTTGCAGGCAATTTAGTGAAATCTCCTGCCACTAATAAAGCACCAGCTGGAAAAGTCTATCAGTAAAATATTGTGAACCTGATTAGGATAAAGCTAAAAAGTGGACATTATAACACAGTCATTTGTAATTCTGATTTTTACATACATACATACTTACAAATATGCTAAACATGGACATTAATGCCAATATACCAACAGAGTATAATATAAGAGTCCAGGCTGTTCTTAAAAACATTGGAACTAGTGCTTACTTTAATATAGTTTAGTAATGTGTTCCATGTATCAGCTGCTCTCTCAGAGAATCAATTAGTACACTTCTCATTCCTATAGAATCTTCTACATAGGTTATCTGATGATTCTCTAGCACTTTTTGATAACCCCAAACATTCCCAGAGGTAGTTGTCTCTAAGTATCCTATATACCTGAAAAAGGTCTCATTTTAAATATCTATAAGAGACACTGTAAATGTTCAGATAGTTTAGTCTTTCATAATAACTTCAATTTTCACATCCATGGATATTGCTGATATATTTCCCCTGTACTCTTTCCAATTTACTCATGTTTGTTTTCTTATAAGGTTTCGATAATGTTATTCCCTACTCAAGTTTGGGTCTAATGTAAATAACAAGCAATGACTTCAGCATTTCTAATTTCCTAGACTTTATAAATCTTTTTATACAACCTACATATTATTAACCAGTGAGTTGATATGATTAGAAAAACTCAAATCTGAATCTATCCATATACCCAGGTCCTTAAATGAATCTACAGTTTCAATCCCTGTGTACTGTATTAAATATTTACCTTTCAATTTATGTCTCCCAAGTCTCATATGCTTAGTCTGTGATGTATTTAGCCACATCAAAGTGTTAAGGCTGCCAGTAGTAACAACTTATGAGCCTATGAACATCACCTATATATAATAGATATGTGCTAATCTGAACAAGACCCGCTCTTTTTGAATTTTGATCCACAAGGAAATTATTTCATGCAATTTAGTCAGGTGACGCACTTGTATGCTTTTTCTTTAGTATATTGAACTAACTAATACATATATAGTGACGAATTATCATTTAGTTGAAATTTTCCCTAAAGTTGATCTGCCGAGAAAACTTAACCATCTTCCAAGTTTTCAGACCGGTGTATAAAAACCTTTATTCCACCGTTCTAAGCAAGTGTGTGCAGCATGGCAAAACATGTTTAACATGTTTTAAAATTAATAATAATAATAATAATAATAATAATAATAATAATAATAATAATAATAATAATAATAATGATAATAACAATAACCAATTTTTAAGATATGGAGTAGAGGATAATACTTGTGTTAAGACATTTGAACTATGTAATGTAAATGTTTCACTGAATCTCTTGTGGAAGGATCTTAGATATTTATTAAATAATTGAAAGTATACATATACTTACATCTTCTGCAATAGCAAATGAAATCAATAAGGTTAAGAAGTAATCTCACTAATGCAGTAAGGAGAGGACGGACAATAAAATAATATATAAAACTAATATAATTGTATCAAAAGTTTATTCACAATGAAAAGTAATGAGGATACCTCTGCCAAGGTCTAAGGAAGCTTTCCTGAAAAAGTTAAACTTGAATGGCTTTCTAAATGTCCTCAGGGATTTACTGGTCTAAATGTGAGCTATTAGGTAATTCCACAAGATAGAACAAGATAAGTAAAATATATTCTGCCAGCTGTTTTCAGCCTGACCCATGTAATAGGCTACAGTCCCTGCTCCAAAGATCTGAGCTGAGATATCTAGCTGGGAAACAGATTCTCAGCAACTCTGAAATACTTTTGAAGTAACCCTATTAAGATGTCTGTATAGTAGGTGATGTCAACCCTTCATCTTGCAGAATACTTTCTGATAATTATTGGACATGAATATGCTTCTATACAGACTCACATCAGGGATGAATGATATATCCAGTAAATCCATTTCTTATTGTTCAGTCATAAAACATACCTAAATACAACAAAAAGCCAAGTCTCTCCTTTCCATTGATTAAGAAATGGTATAGGAATATTAATCTAAGCTTAAGTGTCATATCAATGTCAGCAGTTGTGCACACCAGGTACAATTTTAATTGTCATTAGACTTTGCTCATATGGATTGAATGGTAAAAACACTGCTTTATTTATTCTAATAACTCAATTAAGAAAACAAAATTAAGCCTCATTAGTTCTTGAAAACATCTGTAATTAATTAATTATCAACTGGCCCCACATGATACATGCATACATACAGGATTCTTTATAAACAAGAAGTATGGGAAACCAGCTTTAAATGACTGGTCTTCTGGTATACTACAAAGTCATGTATTTTCTGTCACCAACAAATTCATGAATACCTTTTATAATGAGATGTCAAACAATCTGAAAGATGAATGCAAAGTCTGATACTGAAGATTTTTTATTATTAAGATAAATTTAAAAGAAAGACACTTCATCATAGTAATAGAAAATGGCAACATTTCAAATTTCTATAACTGATGTTTCTCAATGAAGTACAAATTAGGAATATAATCTGTCTAAACAATATTTTGTTGTTATTCCCATGCATTGCCTCAAATCCTAATATATCCTCACTTGTCCTACAACTTTGAAGTAATGGTTGAGTGTTTAATGTGAATGGATGGAAAAGACAGAGAAAGCAATTTAACTTTAACTATAGAAAATGACTCAGAGATGTCTGAACCTTTATGTAAATACAATATTAATTCCACAACCTGTACTGAGGACAACTATTAGGAATTTCATACTATTCATATCTAAACCAATGTGTATACCACATCTCTAAACTGAACTAAATGCTTCCTTAATTAAAGATATGACTTTCCTGATACAGTTTTAAGTTTGAATTCTCCATGCAAAGCTGTGTTTATAGTCTTGGCATGTCTATTTTCCTGTTCTTTTTCATCTTTCTGAACAAACTGGTATTTGATATTCACAGGTGCTGCTGGTCTATATCAAATGCAGAGGCATGGGTATTTGTTACCTTTGGCAGGCACTGTGGTCTAAGAGTAATGGCATAAATTAGGAAGATTCTTAAAGATTAGAACAGTCCAAAGTATTTTAAAAGAAACATTTCCCACATCCACATATTCAAGAAAACTCTCAAAAGTTACCTTAATAGCACATGGATTTGCCTCTGTAATCATCCCACACGAATCCACCCCTTTCTGTACCACTATTCTATTTCTCCCTTCCCTACTACCATAACTCACTTAACAACTGCTCTGTAGCGTCTATATCATATTATCGTACGATGTAAATAGCTAACGCTATTTCATCATACCGATAATATCGAAACAAAAAAGTAACGAACAAATGGAACAGCAAATTTTTTCCCAAGGAAAAAATAAATTGCTGCTCCATAAAAAAAAAAAAAAACCTTAAACACAAATTTAAGTGGGGGGCAGTGCCCTCCACACCCCCCTACTTAAATATACCAACTCTGAGATCGCACCTTAGTGGAGGCAATGACAAGGTCCCGAAGATGGCCCACCGAATTTTCTCCCTGGGAAAATATTTGATGTTCTGTGACTTTGCTATTTTGCCGTTTCGACAGTATTGGATTGACTAAATAGCATTCGCTATTTAGTCCATTCGATAGCGTTATATTGACCCGCTCTGTATTGTACAATTACATTCTGAAGATAACCTAATATATATTATGTAAATTCATTGAAATGCTTTATTGTAAATTTCTTTGCTATGTTTTTTCTTCGTGTTATAACACCTCTTACTGCATTGTACTGTGGAGCTTTTTCTACATTTGATTAACTGTTTTATTGTGTATTGTATTCAGCTTCAATTTTTGTAATTTTTTCTTGCTTACTTGTACTGTGGAGCTTTTCTCCCCGGGCCTCCACTGAAAAAGGGTTTTTGCTTAGATAGACTATCCTGGCTAACAAATGTCAAATAAATAAATATTCAATTGAGTGAGAAGTAATTTCTTATAAATTTCAGCTGAAATGGAATCAGGTTCTAGATATTAAGCATTTTTGGATTGTTTGATACACAGGTGCACATTTGGCATCATAACAGAGTGCATGTGCAGCTAAATGGCTACAAAGGTAATTACAAACTTAATACACCAAAGTTCTAAGTACATAGACCTTGTCTTTGTTGAAATAAATTTCCGGTTTTAGCTAAGAGGATTCCATCTCTTCAACCATTTCATGCATCTATTACTCTGAATCTCAATAAATGTAATAAAATGTGACACGGTCATGCACATTTTTCTATCAGGGATTGTAACTTATCCATGTTCATTCTGAAATTCTTCATTTTAGTTTAGTAAGAACATTTTGGAGTCAATAATTATTGTCATATGCCTGATAAATACTGATAAATCAGTAATTAGGAAAGGTACACTACTGGTTAGCTCACTATCTGTGTCTGTCTAGCGTTTATGCTTACAATAGGCAGAGTTGCATAATGCTGCCAAGCCACTGCATTAAGTGGATACAAGTAGGACGTATGGTTAAGAGTCAGGAACAGAATGCTAGTGAATTAAATGAGCATTGTTATAATCCCAGGGAGAGTGGACACAGGGTCAACTGACCCAATTAGACAATCAATAACAGCCAAACTGGATATTATCAGAAAGCCTGACTAAATGAAATAACATCAGGCAGGATGATAATGTTTTAACTGTTTTTTAAAACATCTTTATTAAGCATGATATTAAAAAAGTAACCTAAGCACATATACTCTAACAGAAAAGAAAACAAACCGTACTTTCATTGTTTGCTATTTTCACATAGTATATATTTTAAAAATGTTAATTCACTCCAGCACTGCAGATTATATGTTCTTGCTTAATCCCATAAACTCAGTAAAGAAAGTGAAAGAGTATGCATTCGTAAGTACTTGAGCATAAAACCTTCCTAATACCAGTTTCCTCTAAGGAAGCCCCCAGAAAAACCCAACATGCCTTGTACCAATATAAGAGAGTAGGAGAGTAGAATGTCATGTCAATAACTAAGCTTGGTAAACCAGACAACCCATAGTTGAACCAAATCTTTCATCCACCTTCCACTGATTAAAAACCTTCTGTTCAAACTGAATGATATAATCTATAAACGCTTCTATCTCTTGAACAGTTTTGCTGAACATTTCATTCCACCTTGAATCAAAGTTGTGAGTCTATAGCTATCATGTTTAATTTGGTCATTACCTGGTTTTAAAATGAGCACAGTATAAGCCAGTTTTGCTGACATTGTCTGTTATCCTGTCACGACTAAACAGTATAAGTGTTTCAACAATTGGTTAACTAACACCTCATTATACAGTTTATAAAAAAACAACAGCTGGCCATCAATGCTAGCATCTATAGTTTGGAATACATCTTGCCTAGGAATAGGCTTAATTAACAGCTGTAGCATGTCTGGGCTTAGTGGAGTTGTATCTAAGCATTTCTAGAAAGCTATCATCTCTATTCTGTTTCCTTATTCAGTGATAGAAAAGCTTACAGAAATATTCAAATATAATTTTGTTAGTTGGTTCCTCCAAACATTACAGTGTGCCTCATGCATAGCTCAAAGCAGAGATATATATTTTTCAATTGATCCACTAATGTTCATTAACATCTTGACTGAATACTTACAAAATGTATACTTTTGGTATAGGAAAACAGTCGGATAACAATCCAATGCTCCCTCATCTTTCAAATAACAAGGTTTTCATTTCTTTTCATTCCCAGACTTCTAGAGAATATTCTAAACCTGTCTTTATCTTGTTTAATTTTTTTTCCAGATATTGTACCACATGCTCAATACATTTTCTGACCACCTTCACGTCCCTTCTGAGTGACATAGTGCAACTTGTAACATTTACTTTGAACACTAAAAAACAAAACAAACTGAAGAAACACAGCAAAAAAACCTTGGTGAAAATGCAAATGGAGGGCACACATATGAAGAACTAAGGAGATCAAGAAAATAAACCACAGATAAAAGTTTAGAAAAAATGTAAATGCTTAAATAACTCCATAAATCTGTCAAAAAGGCTGCTGACCAATCAAAAAATAAACAATAAAAATAAATAAAAATAACTATTGGTTGACATCAACCATGCATAAATGAACTAACACCATCCAATCACATAATGTGTTAAACAAAATCTCCTCCTCTAAAATCATCAAAACCAATAAAAATTTACCTGTACTTCCTTGTTTGTCACCAAACAACTAACACTCAATAAATATACCATTCCTATATAATTAATATTACAAAAATCTTAAACCAAAAGTAATTAAAATAATTTATAATGTTCCATAAATACTTTATACCTAAGTAAACATTTAACATTAATAGATTCATTAAGTCCAGGAAAATGATCAGCCCTTAGCATGATCTGCCATCTGAGTTCCCGCACTTCTAACATTATTACATCCTGTAATAAAACTCATTTGGTTGACTTGCACCTGGACATAAAAATGGAGCCTGCTAAATGCAACACATTCTAAACTATGCTTAGCTAGAATCTACTTTATTTAAGCGAAAACGCATTCCATTGAACACCAATCCATTGACACATATACATCGAACCGCAAAATAATCGAACGCACAAAACCACGAAACTCAAAATAGCGAATTGTCATACACGGTCAACCTCACCGCCCGAAACACACTACCCACCCAAACAAAATAAATAAACCACAAACATACACCAACCAAAACCCTACTTCTAACCCTACACTAAACCCCACATACACCACTATCTATGCACTCTCCTTAACCCCTCCCTAACCCTAAGGTCCATAACTACCGCGCACTTACCCTACAGAG
This sequence comes from Protopterus annectens, assembly GCF_019279795.1. Lineage (NCBI taxonomy): Eukaryota > Metazoa > Chordata > Ceratodontiformes > Protopteridae > Protopterus > Protopterus annectens. The sequence goes on from NC_056735.1 coordinate 246,226,723, forward strand.
CTATACCCAAACAAAATAAATAAACCACACACATACACTAACCAAACCCCTACCTCTAAGCCTACACTAAATGTTAAATACATTACCCATATAATATTACCTATCTATGCATTTACCTTAACCCGCACCCTAATCCTAACCCTAATGTCTGTAACTATTGCACACTTACCTTACGGATCTGTAGCTCAGACGGGCCAACCAAAACACTTCCACATTTTGAATTTTGTGGTAATTTTGCGGTTTTGTGCATTCGATTATTTCGCATTTCAATGTATATGTGTCGATGGACTGGTGTTCGACGTAACACGTTTTGCTTAAAGTAGACCCCTTAGCTAAAGCATTAACAACTTCTTTTTTCTTTATTGTATTACAGTGTTCTCAAATTTTGTATCTTAATTTCCAGTAAAGTTTTCCAACATAAAATTGAGTACAAGTGCTGCATATTGAAAGGTGTAAAATATTATCACTTTGACAATTAAATCTTTTATTAAAAACAATGGTTTTATTGACTAGATAATTAAAAGTGACACTATTGTAATTACTTATAAAATGACATTGGCGACAATCACTGCAAGAATAACTCCCAGTATTAATATTAAAACTGACCATCTTTTTAACCAAATAATGTTATAATAAAATCTTTAAGTTACCTGTCTTTTTATAAATTAATTGTGGATGTTCACCAATGATTTTAATTAAATCATAATTTCCCTCAAGAAGTTTCCAGTTTTGAAGGATTACCTTTCTTATGTTTTTCCCATCAACACTCATAGGCAGAGCAAAGGCATAAAAATGATGACATTTATTCAAAGTTTTCTTCTTGAAGAAAAAGACTTTTGAGAGATTAGGGGAAAATGAGACCACCTTATACCTAAAATTTCAGTAATGATTTTGCCAAGACAATCTTCATCATGCCCCCTCTTAAGAAATATTTTTTTTAAGAAACTCAGCCTGTTGAAAAAAAAAGTGCAATCATTACTAATAATTCTACTTAATCTAATAATTTGACCCCTAAAAATTTTCAATTTCATACTTTCAGGGTGAAAACTATGAAAATGTAAATCATTATTAGTGAAAGTGGATTTACAGTGAACAGAATTGCTAAATATTTTATTAGAAACATCTATATTAATGTTTAAGTCCAGTAATGGTATATCTGTACCTACTTTACCTAAAGTAAAATTTAGCCAACTAACAGTAGAATTAATATTTTTAACAAATAATTCTAGATCATCCCTGCTGCCTTCACAAATAACAAAGACATTGTCTATGTAGATGCAATAAAAAATAACATGTTGGAATAAAGGCAGCTGTGTTAAGAAAGAACACTTCCACTAGCACATAACTAAATTTGCAAAAGCTGGGGCTACTTTAGCCCCCCCATCGCTGCTCCACTTTTCTGATGATAAATCTCTTTACAAAATAAGAAAAAAAATATTTTTCAAAATGATTTCCATTAATGCAGCCACTAATTTAACTCATGATGAATACAAGTATATAAAGAAGTGACATCAAGTGAGAACATAATAACATTCTTGTCATTAGGAAAATTAAGTAACCTAAGTTGATCTAAAAATGACTAAGAATCTTTCAAATAAAACCTGCTCATTTGAACAACCAGATTTAGAATTTGATCTAAATATTCAGAAATGTTCAGTGTTTTTTGCTGAGGAAATGCTCTTTCATGTATCACTATTAAACCACAGCCCTTACTGGCTTTCATAAATCTAAGGTGTGAATAACTGTGTAATTGCCTGCTTCTTGTTCTAACACACTTAATTTAAACATTTTTTGAACAGGTTTCTTTTGTGTAAAAATATCAAATTGATGCTTACATACTTTACCAAATATTTTTAACATATAATGAAGTGGAGGATTAAACGTACTGGTTCTATACACTCTAGTGTTCTCCCTTTCATAGCTCACATCATGTAATATATATTTAAGATTTAATTTACAAAGAAACAATCTAAAATCAATAATCAAGTCAGTATATTTAACTCTCTGGGTGGTAATAAAATTTAATCCTCTGGAAAGAACACTGAGTTCTTTGTTAAAAAAGTTATGTTGAGATAAATTGTAAATGCAGCAATCAAATCAAGTATCACTAAAAAAAATCATGTCTAATTAGCGACCTTTGTTTTTTCCTCTTCTTCACTGCTTGATTCTGCTGATAACTGGTTGCCTGTTTGTGTCTGACTTCAATTTGAAAAAAAAAAAAAAAAAAAAGAAGAAACTGCAGAACTATCATATGTATTCGTTTTGGATTCAGTGTTACTAGAAATGGCAGCATGGTCCAATCTAACTTCGGTATCAGAGACCTCCAATCTGTTGCTAGAACTATCGGACATAATTGCATCTAATTGGTTGACTCCCAGTCCAATACTACTGACAGTGACTGTATTGGAGGAAACAAAGGATCCATGAACATTTTTATTGAGTATGCCTGTTTATTTAAATATGCAATATGGTCTCAATGTAATTTTTTGTTTTTTTCTTTGAACCAAGGTGGCAACAGGCCTGTTTATCTTAGACCCAACACTGTCATATAAAGCAGGATAACACTCAATGTCTGACTGCTTAATGATGGTCTCATTAAGATTTTGAATAGAGCAAAAACAAAAGAGGATGAACCAAACAACAGCAGGCAGCAGATAAAAAAGAATTCTGGTTAATGGTAATTCTTGATAAATACAGTCTTCTTGAGTGATGCCATTAGGAATTTTAAAAATATGCAGGCCTCAAGGGACTTCCTGTATCTCTAAACATCTCTGCAAATACAAAATGTCATATTCTAGACTTTTAAATTTCACCAGCATTTTTTCTAATCGATAAATAAAAGACATACAATGAGTGTTGATCTCTCTACCAGTCTCATGACTTTGTTCACCAGTTTTAATGTTGGAATTCCTAGAAAAAGGGTTTCCACTGCGTTCTAAAACAAAACACAGCAAAGAATTGGGTCTATCTGCTGGCACATCAGTAACCAAAGTCCTATCCCTATCCACAGAATCATTTGCAAAATGCTAACCACTGTTGCTAAATTGTTTGATGAAAGTGATTGCCAGTCATCATAGTGGAAAACTGATTAATCTTCTCCAACATGCACCACATTTGCTGAATAATGGCATGACATGACTGTGTTAAACTGTAGAAATCAGAAGGAAATTGATAGGTACTCAAATTCAAGTTTGTAGCTCCACTGTTCCTAGGACATGAAGATTCCAAAAGCTCATCACATCTCCGTTCAGTACCAGCCTCTCAGATGCCACCTTGATAGGTGAAAATCCAAAAATTAAAAAAATGGCACCAGACTGAAGAAACAGAGTAAAAACAAAAAAAAAAAAACTTGGTTGAAAGGCTAATGGAGGACACAAATATGAAGAACTAAGGCCAGCAAGAAAAAAAACACAGATAAAAGTTTGACTTTAGCACTTTTGTTCCTTCATTTATTGGAACTTCCTCAGAAAATAAACATTAGAACAAATGTAAGTGTTTAAATAACTCCATAAATCCACAAAAAAGCTGCCAACCAATCAAAAAATAAAGAATAGAAAATAAATAAAAAATAACTATTAGTTGACATCAACCATACATAAGTGAACTAGCATCGCCAAATCACATAATGTGTTAGACAAAATCTCCTCCTCTAAAAACATAAAAAAACAATAAAAATTAACCTATACTTCCTTGTTCATCACCAAACAAGAAACACTTCCTGAATAAATATACCATTCCTATATAATTAATATTAAAAAAATCTCAAAACAAAAATAATTTAAATAATTTAGAAAGTTCCATAGATACTTTTAAACCTAAGTAAACATTTAGGGAAACATTTAAGATTAATAGATTCATTAACTATGGGCAAACAATCAACTCTTAGCATGATCTGCCATCTGAATACCTGCACTTCTAACATATTGTTACATCCTGTAATAAAACCCATTTGGTTGACTTGCTCAAGGACATAAAAATGGAACTTTCTAAATGAAACACATCCTAAGCTATGCTTAGCTAAAGCATTAACAATTTATTTTTTCTTTATTGCAGTACAGTGTTCTCGAATTCTATATCTTAATTTCTGGTAAATTTTACTGACATAAAATTGAGTACAAGTACTACATATTGCATAGTATACAATATTATCACTTTGGCAATTAAATCTTTTATTAAAAACAATGGTTTTGTTGACTAGATATTTAAAAGTGACACTGTTGCAATTACTTATAAAATGACATTGCCAACAATGACCACACGAATAAGTCCCAATATTAATATTAAAACTGACAGCCTCTTTAACCAAATTATGCTCTAATAAAGTCTTTAAGTTAGCTGCCTTTTTATAAATGAATTGCAAATGATCACCAATGATTTTGATGAAATCATAATTTCCCTCAAGAATATTCCAATCTTGGAGGATAAACCGAGAGCAAATTGTTTGGAATGAGGAAAGGCTTAGACAGTAGTAAGTCACACTAAAAGCAAGTCTTTTGGATCATGGCCTGCTATCATTAAGAAGAAACAGGTTATCCTCCATCAAGATAAGGTTTTTCTCAGTAGTCATGAAACTTAATAGATATTTCAGCACCATCTGATGCTACATGGGTAATTCTTACACTTTGGCTCTCATCTGTATTATCTGTTGTCTAACAACCTGGTGGTTAACCTACAGGCCACTCCATTTTGTGTTGCCACATATGTGTAAACAAATAATGTTGAGTGTATCAACTACCATCCATGCAGCATCCTAGGGAGCAGGCAGCATTGTTGAAAACTTTACTGACCTTAGAAATTAGCTTTCTCTCTACATGAATTCTGTCCAGCATGTGATAACCTCATTACAGTGAAGTCTCTGCCAAAAGTACTAACATCTTGCTTCTCAAATCCTTTCAATAAAACTATAGGAATACCTTTAGCAGAACCATAAAACCTGCCAAACTACACCCCTTCAGCTCAGTCATAACCTTCATAAGTAGAGCAGAATTTATGAGTGGATGGGTAACAGAAAGTACACCCCTGGGATCACTTCATTGGCTCTGCTTGACAGAGGCTCAGTTAATTAATCAATGGGGCGGCAAAAGCCGACACACTCTGGTTAGGCTTATAAATGCCCTTGGGCAGATAGCCTAGTGCTTATCTATGAACCTATGAACCTATGAGCCTCCCATTACAGGTTCATAGGTAAGTACAAGGCTAGCTGTCCTTGTGGGCTTTTTCAAGCCTAGCCAGTTTCCCTTTTTGTGCTTGAAATAACCTATCACATTTGGATGTAATTTGGCCTTATCCATTCCATGGTCAATAATTATTACCCCTAATGAGAATAACTGGGATTATAACACAGATAATCTTAAGGGATCCATGCATGGGGTAAAACATTTAGGAGCTGCATCTGTCAACTAGTACAGAGGGGCAGTCCTGGGGTACATTTTCTGTTTCCCACTTACAGATCTGAGTTGCACTTGAAAATGGTCAGGGGTGAACTCTGTTTTATGTAGATGGGAAGTCGGTTTCATAGCAGCAGTATCCTCTGCAAAATATACCTGCCCCTCGAAACCAGTCTGCTGATGTTACAGAAGAGGTTTAGATCCCTAGACCAAGTATTTCTAATACCATTTGACTTGCTGATGTACTGCAAATCCATCAACTGAATCATGCCTTTTATGCCAGACACAGGTCACTCCTTAGAAGTCTGCAGGATACTAAGTATAGTGACAGGCTTTGAGTCAGTCCATGTAGCACATGTTATTTAGGGCTTATATTCTTTTATTAAAGTATCTCTGTGGGCGATCCAGTTATTACAGGTCTCTGGGCAGATACATGCCAAAGGGGGCATTATATTCTATGACTGGCCTAATGAGGGCTGAGTAAAGGGAGACAATGACATTTCTAGATCTATACACAATCCCTTTCTTTATAACCTATACAATACATAAAAGGACTTTCTTATAATAGACACATGTTGGTCAAACGTTAGGTGACTGTTCACATAAGTTCCCAAGTCTCAAAAACTGGGTGAACTCTTAGGGGTGTATTATTAATCTAGAAGTTCCCTGGAGTAGATGACTTCCCAAAGGATACAGTAATGCATTTTGTAGCATTTAGTTTCAGACCATGATTATGACACCAGTTATATATTTCAGATACACCTTCCTGCAGGATGGCTGTCATTTGGGTATTCAATGGATACTCCTAGGTTATAGTCACCTGCAAAGTTAGTTAGCCAGAGCCCTTTGGTATTGGCTTTTACTACAGAAAAGTAGATGCCAAACAGGAGTGGTGCTAGCACAGAACCCTGGAGTTCATGTTACAAAACACTTCCTGATATCAACCTCTGCCGACTTTGTTTCCTATTGGTAAAAAAATAAGGGACCTTGACTTATAAATCTCAGTCATACATTACTTTCTTTGGATTGTGCATCTGAGAGCCCTGCATTCCATAATGTGCCTGTTACCTCATGTAATGATGCCACTATCATGCATATACAGGTGTAAACCCACAAGTGCAAAATGTGTTCATTATGTGTTGAAACAAATAATGAACAATATAATCAATAAGATAGTGTTGACTGCAAGGAGTTGAATTTGCCTATTAAAAAGTGAATGAAAACATTATTCTAACTTCTAAAAAAGATAACATATAAAATACAAAACATAATAAAAAAGCAACACTTATCTAAAAAATACAGACCAGTAAGCAGGTGTTATGCAACATACCTGGAAAATCTGTCTTATATTAAATGTGTGGATTATAATTTACTTGCATGTATCCACATGTAAATCATAATGTAGCCCTGTATAATAAACAGCAGAGCAAATGATGCTAAATTTTAACCTAGAGATAGCCCATTCTTAAACAAGAGATTTTTTTTCATACAGTGGCTTTTTTTTGGGGGGGGAGTGGAGCACGACAGAGGGAAGAGATACCATGGAAGAAGTTTGCTACAAAAACACAGAGTAGTTAGCTCTAAGCTATAGGAGGATACAGTCATGAGTAAGACCAAGATGAACCTTACCATGGAAGCAGATGAATGGTGAGGCACTGACCAATTTCCTATTCCTAAGGGAAGGAGGGGGACATGTGCCCTATAGCATGTATCCAATTCAGCATACCTGCTGGAGACCAGACTCTTAAGGGTTGTCATACATTTCTGCTTGGGATATGGAAGCTTATAGAGTATGTCACCCAAAGTAGTGAGTGACATTTCCACACTTTGCCAATGAAATGCTCATCCTTTGAGCTCTATCTGAGCATGCACAATGGAAAATAAGCCTAAGCTAAAGACTTTTGAGCTCCTCACCCTAACAAAATGAGCAAGGCAAGGGTCCCGATAGACAGTCCTCATTTTCTCAACTTCTGCTTCTGATCTCTTTCATTCAATCACTACTTACAGCTTATGACTCTAGTATAGGAAGAGAATATAGAATAACCAATGAACTGAGAGCTTTGCCTGAGACCTCAATACCAGTTTCATCATCACAAACTGGGTCAGTGCTTATAAAACTGTGATTACTTGTAAAATCTGTTGTCAGTGTCACACTTCTGTTTACAATCAATGATGAATAACACATTGAGGTGCTCAGACACTTTAATAAATTGCCGGTGTCCATCCTCAGTAATCCAATTACCCTGGAGCATCCAGTGGACTCAGAAATGAAAAGGGTCTGTTTTTCTAATCTTTGCACTCATCACCGAGTTTGTGAAGTGCATGCCAAAGGTTATTGCCACTTCAGATGGACAGCATCACACAAAAATAATAGAGCTATAACCTCTTTATCCCAAGTTGGATACCCTTCCAACTGTGGATGTTTCTAGATGTCTTAAATAGAAATTCACAGACTGGAGTAGTAGCAAATCAGTTCCCATCGTGAGTGCATTTTACTTACTAATGTGGGCTCAGCTCTCCATTGTGATTTTTCAGGACTGAATAGTACTGAACTGTAACATTACTTCACCAACTTCTCGAACCATCCATCACATGTCAGACAAGTAGATAAATGCTGTCAGTAATTACATAACAACATAAGGCAGAATTACCAAACTTTTGTGAAACTCAACATACCAATGTTCAACAGTTTAAATTGATTTAACATTGTTCCACCTGCATTTCATGTTCAGTTACTGGATGGGCATTAATCACAAGCACCCTGATGTCGCAGCTGTTATACAGAACAGATCAAAACTGCAAGAATTGTATCAAATGGCTGAGGGCTCACATTTATTTATTTATTTATTTATTTATTTATTTATTTATTTATTTATTCTTTGTTTACAGGTAACTGAGTTAGTTCCAAGACTCTTTCCAGCTGTTTCTGGGGTTTCTGAGCACCATTTTTTACTTGTTACATTACAGCATGATAATTACATCAAAGTCAGTGAGCTTTTCACATTTTGCTTGGTGCTTTCACTTGCTGCTTAGGAGATATGAGAAGCAAAGTCCTTGACTTAGTTTATTTTACAAAGTTAACAAAAAAACACCAAATGCAAGGGACAGAGGCACAACACTACAGTTCTTTAGCTTAATAACACTTTAATATCTGCTTTTGTCATACAAATGACTTCCTCAGAATAACTACATTACCAGATTACTACACTTAAATATATCACATAAACAAATCACACTAAAACAATTGAAATGACCATTAAAAAACACAATTAAATATTTAATCATCTTAAAAACAACTAACCATAGAAAATCATTTGTAAAATATACAATGAAACCTAAAAAGAAAGTATTAAACTTTTCTAACTTTAAGCCTCCTATTGTTTTAAAAAACACAATGTTTATAACCGCTCTCAAACGTGAATATTTGTCAGTCCCAAATCTTAATTACCAGGATGTTTCCTTTACCTCCAAACCTATTCTTATAATCCCCACCCCTCATATCAGGAGGCACATGTTCAAGAATCGAAAAAAGACATTTTTTTATATTTATTACAACTTCTGGAATGTTTGTAAAGTGCATTATTTTCATCACCTTTTTTAAAAGAATAAACATGCTCTTTTATTCTATCCTGTAGGCATTTGGTCATCATCCCAATATAACAGGCATCGCAGACAGAACTCCTACTAAAATATATCATACCTTCAGTGTTACAATTATAGCACCCTAAAATACTGATAGCATAATTAAGATGTTTAATGTGAAAAAGGGACCTTCAGCTATATATCTACACATGTGACATGTTCCACACTTATATATCAGTTTTCCTTATTAATAATACAAAAGGGAGTTAACAACCTAGTATTATCTCTCTGTAAAATAGTTTTAAAGTTGACTTCTCTTTATATACAAAATTAGGTCCTGTTCCAAATGTTTTAAACAACTCATTATTTCCTTGCATTATCTTCCAATTATCATTGATGTACATCTTGGGTGGTGCAGCGGTAGCGTTGCTGCCTCACAGCAAGATGTTCTCCCATTCGATTCTCGGCTGGACTGCGGGGAGTGCCTCCTGTGTTGAGTCTGCATGTCCTCCCCGTAGTTTGGTGGGCATTTGAAAGACATGCGTAAATGGGCGTGCCTTCGCTGAAGGTTGACCGTCGAGCTGACACCTCGGCATTCATGAACATCTACTGCCAATCATTAGCGGACCGGAATTCCGCTGTGGCGACCCCTAACCGGGAAAAGCCGAAAGACAACAACAACAACATCTTCCAATTATTACTAATAATGTTTCCAATATACAAACTATCAAAAGTAATTTCTAAGCTACAATTTAAAGTTCTATTGGTAGTCAGTACAGTTGAACAAGTGGCTATATGCAAAACAAAACCTTTTCTTAAAATATGTGGAAAATTAACATCTTTTTTTCTCCTAATTCATGCGCTACATTTAACAAAAATTCTTTATTGTAACCCCTATTTTCAGATAAGGACATAATACATTCACCCACTTTCTCATATTCACCCTCATTAGTAGTCATTTGGGAGGCCCTAATGTACTGCACCCTAGCGATATTTTTCTTTGCAAAAGACTGATGATAACTACGATAATGAAGGTAGTTATTAGAAAGCACATTTTTTCTATGTATACTACTATCAGAAAGTCTACTGTCCTGATTCCAATTCAACTTAACATCCAAAAAATTAACTTCCAAACCACATCCACCCAAAGTAAATTGCAAAAATTCAGATTCACAATTAAGTTTATTAATTATTGTGATGCAATCATTTCTCTACCCCTCTACTATTAAAAAAAGGTCATCAACAAACCTATTATAATATACCATTCCAAATTCCTCCTTTAGAGGGGATCATAATTGCATATTCCCACCAACCTAAGACAATGTTGGCAAAAGGGGGGGGCTAACGTGGAACCCATAGCCAGACCCTTATTTTGCTTGTAACATTTCCTATAAAACATAAAATAATTACTATCCAATAACACCTTTAATAAGTTAACCTGAGTGCTGGGTATAATAGTAAATTTAGTAAGGAATTTCCTAGTATATTCTATTTCTTTTTCATGTGGTATAACAGTAAACAATGATCTAATGTCAACAGTAAGCATAATGCCTTTCCTAGAATCAAACCTAAATGAAGTAGCAAGCAATCTAATTTTATTAAAAAAATCCCATAAATCTTGAATAAAAGATTCAAGTGCTTGGGTAATGTGGTTAAGAACAGAGTCTAAAAAAGGGATATCCCTTCAGTGATATAGTTTTGGACAGAAACAATAGGTCTGAAGGGGGGTTGCCAAATCCATATTGATCTTTAGAATATCAGACATCACACCTAAAACCGGATTGTCTATTAACATAAAATTATACAGTTTCAGATCAACAACTCCTTCCATTAAACTGTCATAAAAGGCAGTGGAAATCCTATTATAACATTCAAACATTTTGCTCACTGAAACCAAGGTATAATCATCCTGGTTATGTAACAGATTCTCCATGGCTAAAATATAGTTTGTTTGGTACATAATAATAAGCACCCCCATCAGCTTTCATGACTCTAATCAAAATGTTATTTCTAAGTTCCTTCAAAGCTTTGATTTCTTTGGGGTTTAAATTATAAACAGAATTAATAACTTTTTTTACTAAACAATTTCCTTATTTCCTTTTCGCACCCCCCTTCAAAAACTTTTAATATGTTTTTCAAGGGTTCCTATCAGTTTGTCGAAACTTCAGCATTTCGAACACCATATGTTCGAACTGTGATGTTCAAAAACTGATTATCGCGAAGCGGCGGAACACCAAATTCTTTCCCAGGGAAAGAATTCGGTTGGCCGTTTCTGTGGCTTCGCTATTTTCAGCACTGTGGTGGAAAGTTACGGGTCAGGTTCAGGTAAGTGTGTGATCGTGCTGATGTTAGGGTTAGGGCACGGGTTAGGGCACGGGTTAGGTGAGTTAGGGTTAGTGTGCGGGTGCGGTGGGTGTGCAATAGTGACAGACTTTAGGGTTAGGGAGGGATAGCTGAGCTAGAGGTAGGGCGTGGGTCAGGTGAGTGTGCGATAGTGACGGACCTTAGGGTTAGGGTTTAGGTTAAGGTAAGTGGATAGATAGTAGTGTATGTACAGTTTAGTGCAGGGTTAGATGTAGGATTTTAAGTGTATGTGTGTGGATTGCTGTTTTTTTGGTGTGCTTGTGTTGTGTGTGTGTTTCTTGGAACAGCAATTTTTTTTTTCCCTGGGAAAAAAATCGATGTTCTAAGCCTTCAATGGTTTTGCACTTCGAGGTTAGAAGTTTGAATATATGGTGTTCGAACTTCTGCCGTTTCGTCAAAGTGATATAGACCCTTATTCAACATTGGGTTATGCATGGAAGTATTTTTATACTTAGTCACATGTAAATTTAAGTCCTTACAAAGTTTCCTTTAGTCAATGAGTTTGTTGCATATCTGCTTTCATGTTTCTTCCACCTTTTTTGTGTTGTTACTGCTTCTTCTTCAACTGTGTGATTTATCCAATGATTCACACTTGCCTTATTTACATTAAATTTAAACTGCCATGTTCTAGACCATTCCACTGAACTTTTCAAACAGCATTTATTGTTCTACTCAGTATTACCTGTCCTGTTATGTAATCTTCAAAAAGCAAACTTTATTTGCAACACTTTGGCATCAACACTTATGTTAAAAAGAGACCCACTAGTGAAGATAATTTCTTCTGAATGGACTCCCCTTATTATGCACAATTCCCAATTACCAGTTAATGTTCTTTCTGTCGTTCTTATCTAAGACCCAGATAACTGTTGTCTAAGTTTGATCTGAAGCGATTTGACTGATAATTTTCAGCACAAGCAAAATTATGCATATCAGGAGTTTCATCGTTATGTATATGCCTACAATATTGTCCCTTTGTGATACTTTATCCCAGTGCACAAACAATTTCACAATATAGTTGGTACTATGATTTAAACCACAGAGATGACAGCAATGGAGGAGATCTCACATTCTCATTATGGGATAACATCCTTCCTTACATTCAACAAATCTATAATTATTTTACTGCCATGACATTATGACTTTGGCTGTATAGTATTCCTCATTAAATGGTATGTTTTTACTGCATGCTTGTTCTTCATAAGTTCTGCCTGAGATTTCTGCTTTGTAAACAAAACCTTATATTGCTACCTTTAAGCCACAAAACACTAACATATGTATACATCCATTTAAATGATACCATCCACACACTTATGAATTACACAAATCCATTTCAGAGGTCAGTCCAAGGAAGTATAAAAAATGCATTTCAAAGTGCTCAGTTTTCCCTGTCCACATACTTAAGAAGTGCACATATTCATTACAGAGGTTACTGCAAGGAAGTATAAAAAAGGTAATTCTAAGTGAATGATTCTCTCTCTCTCTCACACACACTCTCTAAGAATGTGTATATATGTGTTATAAAGAGTATTGCAGCCATCTTCTGAATTCTGCAAGCCATAATACTACCAAGAAATTGTTAGAAAAAAAATGAACTCAGCAAAGAGTGTATCAGTGGTACTTTCTCTCAGCATGATGCATTTTATTTATTTTTATTGTATTTTTTTAATACAAACCCCTGGATTCTCAAAAGCTTGCATGGCATGCATGATTAGTGTAAGATGGAATTTTGCCAATATGGCGGCTAAGCGATCCATGTACGTGCACTTCTGACATGCGCGAGCGCCGTAGCACTAGTGCTGCATGTCCCCAGCCCCCGCATGCAAATCACCCCATTTGCAGGTGAAAACCATGCTAATGAGGTAAATCTGCCATCCAGGAAGTAGGAATCAGGGCATGCAGGACTAGCTTAATATGCAGAAATATACTCAGTTAGTAAGCGCGTACGGTACTGCAAATTCCAAAACGGGGACATGGTAGCCCCAAATAAAGGCTGCATAACATTGAGGAAGCATACCAATGGCCACATAGAAGGCCACAGGGATTGCAAACAATGCAAAATATACAAAATACAACTTTTATTGTATGTCCGTCGATCACGGCTGTTGAAGCCTAGGGCAGCGGCGTGCAAACGGGATTGGTGGGGAAATAAGAAACCTAAAAAAAGCAGTCTAACTAAAATCAGTATTCCACCATTCAAGTGAATGGCAGGCAAAAGACAACCTGGCCAGTGAATAGTGGTTGCTATGGGGGGAGGCACAGTGTGACACATGTAACCATGTATTAGCAGGCAATTCTATGCAAATAAGGGTAAGGATAGTGAATCCCAGTTTCCCCCAGCATGTGAGGCAGATCCCAACAGTTTAAGAGTATGAATAGCTGAGTGCAAGACTAGGAGGTAGGTGACATCATCGGTGGGTGTGTCAGGCATACTGTACGCGGACTGGAGCTCAGTGGCTCGGGTATGCTCCCAGCCTAGCACAGTCAACCTAGGGGATGTGTCTGAACCTGTCCAGCTCTCTTTACAAAGTGTAAGTGGGTGTGCGCCCCATGCACTGGAATGTACAGGAAGAGAAAAGAAGTTAAACCAGAAAACAGCAGCAGTGTGCACATCTGAGTACTCTGTCTGCGTGGCACGACCCCGGGCCCAAACAGAAGGACAATGGGAAGAGAAACTAGCAGTAGCAAGGTAATCAAGGAGAACTAGCATATCTGGCAGGTGAAATGTATCAGAATCAGCCAATTACACAGGCAGCAGCCCAGCCCAGATCACTACTGTAAACTAAGCAAACACCTTCCCCACTGTTTTTTCCCACACTCTACACCACCAGTGTATACAAGCGGGGAATTTTTAACAAACAAACCTACAAAATGAGAAGGTCTGCTGCAGGCAACATAGAACAACTTGTGCAAGAGGCTGAGGGTGGTGAGGATGTGCATGCTGCCGAACAACCAATGAGAAGACGGAGAATAGTTTACAGACCCAGGGTAACCCACCAGGGGCTACATGACCTGGAGATACTGGAGCACTATAGCATCAACAGAGACCTCCTACAGCAAGTAGTCGAGCTGTGCCAGCCACATCTGACACACCAAACCGAACAAAGGGAACCCATCCCAGTGTATACCAAGGTATGTGTAGGCCTAGGTATACTAGCCACAGGTACCTCCCAAAGCACAACTGGGGATAACATGGGGATCTAACAGGCATCAGCATCCAGAGTATTCCACCAGTCCTGGATGCCATGGCAGCACATGCCAGTGAGCACATATATTTCCTCAACACTCATGAGTTGTTGACCAGCAATATGCATCTCTTCCACCAAATAGCAGAATACCCTGGGGTAGTGGGTGCTATAGACTGCACGCACATATGCATCAAAGCACCACCCATCAAGCAGGGTATGGCCTACATCGACTGCAGGGGTATCCCCTCCATCAACTGCCAGGTCATCTGTGATGCCCAGGGCATTATAATGAATGTGTGTGCTGGTTGCCCTGGAAGCTATGACGATTCCCACATATGACTTCTGATGCAGCTGTACCAGAGATTTGCCAATGGGGACATCCCCTATGGTCACCTAGTGGGAGATGCTGTGTACACACTGGAGCCATGGCTGATGACACCCATCAGAAATTCACACACACCTGGACAACAATGCCATAATGAGGCACACGCACAGGTCAGACATATAATAGAGCATGTGTTTGGGATGCTCAGGGCACAGTTCCGGTGTCTGGACACATCTGGTGGAGCCTTGCAGTATTCACCAGCTACATGTACCCAAATAGTTATGGTATGTGCGATGCTACACAATATGATCCTGTGGAAACAGCTGCAGCAGAAACAGCATGGGGCAGTGCCCACAGCCCCCCACAAATGCCAAGGCCTGCACAGGCACAGAGTGACCTGGAAGAGGGAAAACCTGAGCCTGCCCCAGTCGGCAGAAGGAGGCATGCCCAGTATGCCCTGGCCTTGGCAAAGAGGCAACGCATAGCACATGCAATGACACAGTAGGGTCCCAAGGAATGACACTTCTCACCGACTCGCACATATAGTAAAAGGGATGCCAAACATTACACCACCTGTGCTCAACCATGTATAAAGAGTGTACTATGTGCATCTGACATAAAAGCCCTCCAGCACCATCTGCAAGTCTGGCACACCCACAAGGTAAGTCAATCAACCTACCAGTTGCCAAATGGAGTAGAATGTGTTGTCACCTGTAGCTATGGTATGGATGTGAGCATGCAAGGGAATTGTGTGGCTGATGTTATGACAGCAGACAGTAAACACCCATAGTGGCACCCTCACATGTGTAACACATACTGGCATCACCACATTAGCCAGTACTACACAGGGTGACATAAAGCACTGCAGGAAATGTGCTGTGTGAAATGTGTGACCATATGACCCACACAAGCCAGTCAGGACAGTTCACATTCCCAACAACAGTTGCAGCCAGCAGGACAGGTGGACATAAACCCAAACAGGGCCTATGCCATGGCCCCAGAATGATGGCTAGGGTTAACCCCACCCCCAGGCCTACATAGACAGACCACAGCAAGGCAGGCAGTGGGATGTCAGTTCTGAAGGGTAGGATGTCAGGCAATAATATGCAGGACAACCAAAGCCAAGATCTGTAGTATGCAGGTGTGCCTCTAGACAGCATGATAGGTAGCAATACAGAATGAAATGGAGTGCATGACATACCAGTACAGGCATAGCAAATGTGTACATGTGTCACTTGTACCCCCCCATCCTACATAGCAATGTAGTGACAGTCAGGTGTGCCCCCCCCACTCCCATGTAGACATGTAGAAACAGTCAGGTGTGCCCACCCCCATTCCAGCCTAGAAATGTAGTAACAGTTTGCCCCCCCCCATTCCAGTGTAGAAATGTAGTAACATGCATGCACAGGTATAATACGAGTGGAGCAGAGATGCCCAGAGGTGGCCAAGGTAGCAGGATAGGTTGTAGTATGTGCACAATATGCAGGTCTGTGTGTGTTAGGATGGTGTGTGTTTCATATTGTGTGAAAGTAGATAGTATGTATGCATGTTGAGGTAAGACCTGGTGCCCATAGCCCAGTACTGCTGATGACAGGGGAAGCCCTCACACCTTCAGTGCCAAGGACAATCCCCACCAGTATACCACCTTCCAGCAGTATGCCAATGTAAATGTATGGTGGTAATATGTGTCACCATCTGAAAGAATGACATGGCATAGCTGTTGGGCCAGATATTCAAGCAGTGCACAGGGGGAAGTACCCCAGACATACAGTATACATTGTATCACTTTGAAATGGAGACACCCTTGGAATTGTACAGACAGGTAAGCATCACAGCAACTGGTCCCATAGTAGGGGATACCGGTGATGCCCGCTCGAACAACTGCAGATCACAAAGTAGGCAGGACTGATGTATTGGAAAACAGCTGGTGTACCTGCACATGCCAGCATACCTGGAATAGCCCATGCATATATGTGTCAGATGCAAGTAGTGTCCATAGCACACATGTGTGTGAGCATCAGTGTTACAGACAGCAGGTAGCAATACCTCTTACAGAAGAACCTGCACACTCAAGGCAGCCACATATGTGTAGGAGGATCAGGATCCACAGACAGACTGTGAGTAGAGTTGTGTTATGCTTTGTATAGTACTGGTGTTACAGTGTTTGTGTACATACTAGTTTACCATGGAATGCAGTCTGTCTGCATAGCTCACTACTGTAGACCTATTCTCTTGCTGGACAGAGGTATGCCTATCATGTGTTGTCCGCCCATCACACAGGTCCCGTGTCAGATATTACACTGGCAGTGTGTGTGTTGCATGCTATCAGTACATGGCCACATCCTTTGTTCCTGATGTCTTATTCCTGCATAAGGGTATATTGCAACAAATCCTGCAACACCAGCATTTCCCAAGGTGTGTAACAGCAATATTGCAAGTATGACCCTGTGTTCCTGCTTTTGTCCCCCACATATATGGCATTCTATGTCCTGCTGTTATACAGTTAGGGGTTGTTAGGTAATGGCCTATCATTATTTACTGCTAACATTCCTGCTATCATCCCAGTCATATCGTGGACTCCCACAACATGTGTTGGTCAGGGTCCATACATGTGACAGATACATTGACATTACAAGTAATGATTGTCCCCCTAGAGATTGACTACAGGGTGTAATTGGAGGCTGCTGACGTACATCTGATATTGTTGATTGTTACTTATCTTGAAGGCAAATCCTCTGTCTACTGTTGTACGAATTGAAGGGTTTGGCCTGGACACCATAGTATGTTATATATCTGTACTGTCTGCATCTACTGCTTTGTGTGGGCCTTGCATCCATCACTGGTTAAATATTTCAAATTCTACATGCTGTAGGTAATGGCATACATTATTGCATAGTACGCAAATAAAGGTTGTCTGTGTATACATACCTGTGTGTCGTGTCATGTCCTTTGAACTGTGAGTGGGTATATGTGTAATGTCAGCATTCCCTTTGTGAGCATGGTTGCCACACTACACATGTCACAGGTAACAGTTACAGGACTTGTGGCTGAGGGATATACTTTGCACACAATACATCCACACTACTTCTACATATGTATGGCTACTAATACCTTTTGTCTGTGTATATGTGTATGTACCTATGTATAGAATATATCTTATACACACACATATATATATATATATATATATATATATATATATCTGAACATAATTGTCAATGTATAGTTGTGTGTGCATATCTGTACCGTTGTAATGTGTACCCCTTCCACATTGTACATTCCCTAAAGTAGAATGACTTTTCTGCATGATATGTTACAGATATTGCCCTGACATGTACAAATGACTTGGATTACTGTAGGAGCATTGTAGCTGTGTTGTGGAGGGCCCTGACATCAAATACTGCATGTGCTGGATATTGGATTGCACAGCATATCCGTTAGGGCTTGGGGGGCGGTTACATAGCAGTAATTACCAGGTGTCCCTCATTCATGGCCCCACCTCCATTAACTGTGCTCATGGTCTGTTATGTTGTAGGGAGTGGTTCAGGAGTTTCTTCCCATGTGGCAATGCTGTACACATGTCTATCTGTATATATACATATACATATATATATATATATATATATATATATATATATATATATATATATATATATATATCTGCATAATTATATATGTGAAACCCCCATATATAGTGAGATATATATGGACAGTGATAGATAGAGCATATATATATATATATATATATATATATATATATATATATATATATATATATATATATATATATATATATATATATTTATATATATATATATATATATATATATATATATATATATGTATATGTGTGTGTATGTATATATATCTGGATATATATATATACTGAACATATTTATCTATCTATGTACAATTGCTGTTATGTGGTTATTTGTGAGTCACACATACACATATATATACCTAGGCTGTCAATCTATCTACATTTACAGATATATATCTGTCTATAGGTCCTGCATGTTCGGCTTATATGTGTGGCCTGTACCTCATTCCCTTGGCAATTGACATGGATGACCTTAGGATTGAGGTCAGTCACTCGTGCCAACACATTCGTTGTTCAGACCTTTCATCTCCTTCAAAGTATGTGTTCTACTACATATAACTGCGTAACTAGCAACATTTTAAGTGTATTAGAGCAGTATTTGACAGTTATCCCTATTTGTACCCATATTAGGGCACACTCTGTCCGGAATTCCTGCATTAAGAGGTCGTATGGTATGATATTACTACATTTCCTGTACTGGTGAGTGATAGTGCTGAATGATATGTTTTTGGAAATTAGAAGGTTATGTACATCTGCCATGGTTTACTGGTAAATCACTTAGTGTATGATGTGCAGTGTCCTGGCTTTGGGCCTTGCAGAGGCTGGCTATTTTGTTGCTGGCCAGAATACCGGCTGTTGGATGCAGAGTGGTTAAGGGACATTTGAGTGGTTGTATGCAGGTGTGCATGGGTTTGTGCAGAGCTAAGCAATGCTAACCTCCGGGTGCATTTTCTTACAGTCAGTTAGCTTCTACTTTGCTTAATCTATGTAGGCAATGCTTAGCCCCATGCAAACACATGTACACACGCTTACAACTGCTTATCTGTGCTTACAACTGCTTATTTGCGCTTACACCTGCTTACTAGTGCCTTAGTCATTATTACACTGACACTTCACATGTGCATGTAATGCAGTACACCTGTTCAAATAAAAATGTTATTTAGTAGGTTATAATACAAAACAATGTTGATATACAGATTCCCCATGGAAAATGGAATGTGCTGCAGTGGGACTTGAACGGGAATGCCTGCTCATTAGGTGGATGCTCTGCCCATTACACTATTGCTGTTCTGCTTCATTTGCATATGTTTACCTTAATGTCATACCCATGCTCCCTTTCTCTGCTCCCAAGCTCCGCGAAAACAGCATCCATCCATTCTACAGTTGCTAGCCCTGCCATACCACACCTCCACACATTTCCCTCTCTGCATGTCTCAGTACTCCTGCATTATACTGTCTCGACACAACCTTCTGCAGGCTCTTCATCTGGTTAGTCCACATACATTCGAGACTCCCCTTGATCCTCCTCTGATACTGGTCGACACATCTTTGTGACCCACAAAGTCTGGTTCATCCCACCAGGGATGGACCTGTTGTTGTGTCACGAGTAGACTTTGCTGGTCTACACTGTTTCTCCCACTGGTAACATCCTGCCAGGGTATTGAGATGCAGTGGTGTGCTCACACACCAGACCGGCCTCATCTCCCGGTTGGGCAGATAAATCACACCCCCACGGCGTGACCCGTTTTACATTCCTCTCTTCAGTATTATGCAAGACTACTGTTCTCACAGTATGTGTGGACAGGCACTGTTCATTGATGCTCATAGACTGCTTGGAATACTGTGATTGAGCAAAGTGCACATGTTTGCTGGTATTAATCTGCTTACTTACATAAATTTCCTATACTGTTGACTGCCTGTGCTGGATGTTATGTTCGTGATAACTGCAGCTAATTGTCTATCTGCCATGCCTTCATGGTAACTCACTTGGACTATAGTGTGCAGGGTGGGGGGAGAACCTGGGAGTGCTGATCATTTTGTTACTGGGCACAATGAGAGCTGTTGCCTACAGAGTGCCTAAGGCACTGTGGGGGATGTGTCGGCAGGTATGCACTGGTGTGTTCGAGGCTCAGACTTGCTGACCTCTGGTTACGGCATCTTACACTGGGTTGTGAACATATGTAAGTCTTAACTGCTGTATCATATCCTACCTATATATCTCTGTATATTTACACAGACGCATACACTGTATATGTATGCACATATATATACATATATATATATATACATATATATATATATATATATATATATATATATATATATATATATATAAACAACATGAGAATGTATGGGTGTCTGCATATGTATATATCTATATGTGGGTATCTATGTATATGTCTGTCTATGTATGTCTACATTTGTGCTACAGAGAGGAGGAGGTATATCTCCATGTAGTTATGGGTATATATATACACACACATACCTCTACATATGTAGCTACATATTCTGTCATGTTGCCTGTTATTGCTGGGTACTATTTCATGTGCATACCGGCCAACCTCATGTGCCACGTATGCTTTGCGATACCTACAACTAAATCCGTTAGTGTACACAGAGTCACACATGAAATCTATTGTTAGTACCAGGTAATCATTCATCCCATGTGGGACAGCCCATACATTGGGTATACAACTTTCGTCTACACCCAGAATTACACAGATACCCATTGCTATGTGCATGGATTACAACGTGTGCCAGACCTAGGATACGTGGGTTGAGACAACATACGGGATGGGTCCCAAGGGGGTGGATGTGTGGAGGGGGGGTCAATGTGTGGTGGTGTGGTGGTGTGGTAGCTACGGGCCGGTAACCAGGGTTGAGATGGTGGCTGCATGTGTGCAGTGGGTGGCGGGAAGCAGAACTGTGGGTAATGAATATATGGGTCAGAGATGGCCTTAGTTGGATGGGCCTGTACTGCTCAGGCTGCCTAGTGGGTGGGGGAGAGGGGGATGTGATGTCAACATGTGGAACATGACTGAGGGCTAATTTAAATCCCTATTTCAATGACACACGTACATTCCATTGAGCTTGGTAGTGTTTGAAGGCAGACATGTTTTTCTGGGTGGGGGGTATGCCAATTCGTATGTGACGTATCACTGTGCATGTGGAAATATATGTGTCTGTTAATCTACCATTGCTATCTACAGATGTCTGGCCATATATACCTCTGTGGGTGTATATATTTGCTTAGCTATTTCTAACTCTGTCCGTATATGGGTTCATATTACAAGTACAAATGTTTACTTACCCGAACACCTAAACACCAACAAGTCTTCATCGAACTGCGAAAACATCGATCATCCTGAAGCGCGAAATCCGAAACGTTGAATTGTCATGGTGGGCCCTTCTGCAGTCTAGCTCCATATGTTAAGTGCGCAATAGTTACAGACCTTAGGGTTAGGGTGCGGGTTAAGGTAAGTGCATAGATGGTAATGTATGTTAGCTTTATTGTAGGGTTAGAAGTAGGGTTTTATTAAATGTATGTGTGAGGATTATTTAGTTTGTTTGGGTATAGCTTTTTAAGGTAAGTGTGTGATTGTTACGGATCTTAGGGTTAAGGTGTGGGTTAAGTTAAGTGCATACATGGTGGTATATGCAAGATTTATTGTAGGGTTAGAAGAAGGGTTTAGTTTAGGGTTAGAAGTAGGGTTTTGGTAAGTGTATGTATGCAGTTTATTTAGTTTGTTTGTGTAGGTAGTATGTAGCGGACGGTGGGATGGGACAAGTATGACATTTCGGGTTTTTGAATTTCGCGGTTTAGGGCATTCGGTGTATTTGTGGTTTGCGGAATATGTGTCAACGTTTAGGTGTTTGGGTAAGTAAACATTCATGTTTTTAATATGAACTCTCCGTATGTACCTCTGGGGACATTTATCTGCATACATATGTGTAACTTGCAGTGTATATGTGCACGTATGGATGTTGACATATATATGTGTAGTTGGCATTTGCATGTATATCTGTTCATATATTTGTATATATCTCTGGATACTCTGGATATTTATTTATATATATATATATATATATATATATATATATATATATATATATATATATATATATATATATATGTATATGTGTGTGTGTGTGTGTGTATATATATATATATATATATATATATATATATATATATATGTATATATAATATATATATAAATAAATATGACTACATCTATAGATATGTTGTATCCGTTTAGATAGTAATATCTTTGCACACACACGTCCATCTAGCTGTAGGTATACATTCTCTGTGCTGTTTAATGACTGGACTGGATATGTTTCTGACAACGTTGACATTATTTGTATCTGTCTGGCTTAGTGGTAGATCCCTTTGTCTATGGTGTGCAGGGTTCTTGGTTTGGGCCTTGTAGAAGCTGTTTATTCTGTTGGTGGTGCAGAACACCAGCGGTTGGATACTGAGTGATTAAGGCACTTTAAAGCAGTTGTAAGCAGTTTGTGTGGGTTTGCATGAAGGTAAGCACTGCCAACTTCTGGTTACAGTGTCTTACACTCATTTGGCTTCTACTTTGCTTAATCCGTGTAGGCAATGCTTACCACCTTGCAACCGCACTTTAACACGCTTACTAGTGCTTATATATTTGTGCTTAGACCTGCTTACTAGTGCCTTATTCATTATGACACTGACACTTCACATGTGCATTTAATGCGGTACTCCAGTTTACATTTACATATTATTTAATAGGTTATACAGCAAACAACGTGAAAAAATTGTTCATATACAGACTTCACATGGGAAATGGTATGTGCTGTAGTGGGACTCAAGCCGGGAATGCCTGCTCATTAGGCAGATGCTATGCTCACTACACTATTGCTGTGCTGTTTCATTTGCATATATCTTCCTTGTTATCCTCTTCAGCCTTTTAAGCTGCTTTAACCGTACCTCAGCAATTGGCACACCCGTGCACCTATGGTTAACTGTACTTGGATTTAAATAAATATAGTGGGTTTTCTTTGGTTTATTTATATGTACTGTTGCTGTTGTACACATGGGGGACTGTTGGTTGGGATATGCGGACACCTGTGGGTGGCCTCGCTCATTTATTTCCACTTTCTGCAGTTCTATATTGCATGGGCATGTTTATTCTGAGAGCTCTGCTCTCAGACACGCCCCCTGCACTCATACATGCTCCATGTAGGATTGGAAGTTTGGCGGCACGCCTTCATTAATATGCATGGCACGATGCCATCCTCCTCCTAAACTGCCGCTTCCAAGCAGCACTAGACTAGTCCTGCATAGATGATTAGTAAATCTGTGGGAAAGTCTTTGTCGCCAACAACATACTCATATGTAAATTTAGCAAAAAATCCAACAAAATGAGAACAACTTTCAACTAAACTAATTTGCTCTAAATGCAAGATATTCAAATATTATCAAAGCATGGTGGCAGCGGCATTGTCTGTATGCTAAAGATGGTTCTTGAAAATAAAAGTATATATATTACTATAATAAATCTATGAAATGTTTATTCATATAACAAACCAGTAGAACACAGACACCGAAAAACAGATGAGTTATAATGAAGTTCAGATAGAATATTCCACACAATAATACTGGAACATTCAATCATTAAAGTAGTTACTATATTTATTGGTACTTAGCTCAGAGGGTTAAGGATCTTAGCAGATAACAAACTACTTCTTGTAGTCAAGGTAGCAGAGTTTGAAACTTTCCACCTCCATTTCCCTACTGCATACCTTCATCAAGTCATTTATCTTGACAAGGCTTTCAGGTCACTCCTGAAAAGGCAGGGTCCCTATTAGTTATTTGAACGTTTTAAAGTTCGAATGTCATATGGTCGACACCATATGATCAAACTTTAAAAAGTTTGAAGGTCAAAAGCAACGGCTTGTATGGTGCAGAATGGGAAAACTTTCCTTTTCTGCACTGAAGTGCGATCTCGGAATTTGTATATTTAAGCAGGGGGGGGTGTAGGGGTGCAGAGGGGCTTGCCCCACTTCTCAGAGTGTTGAGGTAAGTTTTTTTTTTTTTTATTATATTTTCGAAGTTTCAAACTTTGCTTATATGTTATCGAACATATGAGGTTCGAAGTTTTGAAACTTTGAATATATAATATAGACCCAAAAAGGATACTTGTCGTCAGTGTTTCACTTTTCTCTAAGGTATTTAAAGCTCTAAGGATATGATAGACATATGATTTTAGATAGGGTGGCATAGTAATTAATGAAGCAGCATTGTTTCCTCACAGCAAGAGGTTCTCCTGTTTGATCCTTAGTTGATGTGTTTTCTTTGCAGTGTCTAAGTATGCTTTCTGCATCCACATAGGCTTTCTTTGGATCCTCTTTACTTTTCCTTCCTCTCAAGCACAAACAATAGATGAACTGATATTCTGCAAATTGCCTGCATGGTAGACCACATAGAATATGTGATTGTGTAAGAATGTGCATTTTGAGATGAGCAAGCACCCTGTTCAGAAAGGGGCTCTGTGCCTTGAGCTTATTGTTTGTAAGTATAGGCATCTCCACAGCCCAAGGATAAAGCAAATGAAAAATGTATGGAATGGATATTCATAGATTACCATCAGGCTAATATAAAATTCTAATGTTGTTATATAAAATTATAAGTGGGCAGGATCAGATGAAAGATTCCAATTTATGACTGAAATAGTAAGCATCCTTCTTTGACCCCAGAAAAATGCAAACTGCATATAAATGTTCCAAAATGCAGTTTAAAAAGACATTGATTTGATACAGA
Source organism: Protopterus annectens (assembly GCF_019279795.1). NCBI lineage: Eukaryota > Metazoa > Chordata > Ceratodontiformes > Protopteridae > Protopterus > Protopterus annectens. Next base: position 246,251,963 of record NC_056735.1, read on the forward strand.
TATCTTATATTACATTGAGGACACTAGCCAGACATGGTTCATTCAGTACTATTTACATATACAGGGACTGCCTTCTCACACTCTTTATTTCTTTCACCAATATAAATGCGATGGTTTGAGCTTTAAATCCCTACCTTACCATACAAGGAGTGATTGGCAATAAGAGTATATGGTATGTGCACTCTGCTGCCTTAGGTAATAGACAACACCTGCTGTATTCAGGTAAGATTCATAATGTACAGCTACAAATCTCAGCTATAAACATTAGCTTCTCAAACAGCCAATGCCTTCCAATGCAATTTTACCAACAGTAATAGACTTTTTTTCTTAGATTATTTTGCACATAGACTAATACACATAATTTCCAGGAGAGGTTAATGATATCTCTGAAATTAACACTCACTTCCTTGACTTTATAGTAGCATTGCCAACAGCTAAAAATTCACTAGCATGTTGAAAATGGAAATTACTGTTTAACCATATCACTTATATACACTAGCAAGAATTTGAGCAGTAACATTTAGAAAATCTAAAGCCAGAAATTAGTTATGCATCACTCCAATGTAAAGCTCCTTAAGTTAATAGAAAATAAATAAATAACAAGCCACAAGCATTTACAATCATGAAATAAATAATATTAAACAATGCACTTTGTAAAATCCAATAAGAAAACAAATTTAAAGAATGATCATTTCTGGATTTGCCCCTGGTTCTGTACATAACAGGTTTCAAACTTTGGAGAATGGCTTTCAGTATTAGGGATAGAGATTTCAATAAAACTGACTTAATTAAGCAGAAGTAAAGTCAAATAATCAGGCAATTGAGAGAACAAATAAGAAATAAAGATTAGAGATAAAGGCAGAAGGACAGCATGAAACTATAGGCTGGTGAAAGAAATGTAGCCAAGAGACATTTTTTAATAGCAGACAAGCTTTGGTACGAGGAACCATTATGTCAGCAAAGGATCTGGCCGACATCAATGGGGGAGTTGCTATATAGTATTTTCTCCGTTGAGTTAAGGACAGATGGACCACACAGGTGATCAGTATCATCTTGTCCATCCCATCCTCCCTCCCTTAATTTTAGGTTCATATATCACAGATTCAGTTGTCAAAAACTGGGCACATGCAATTTTACCTTTGTTACCCTCTTTCATCATTCATCTTTCCAAGCTGCAGGTAGTTTTTATTCTTCTAGTGGGTAGATAATTTGGGCAGGTAAAATTACGATCCATGCCAGAGCCGAGGAGGCACTGTGTATGCCACTTATTGTTGGATGGAAGGAGCCAGCATGGGTGGGTGGATGCCAGCTAGCAATTAATGGAAAAGTTCAGTTTTGATGTTAAGCACAGTTTTCATATGGTATTGGATGTAATTTGTTGAAACAAGTTAATTTGTTTAGTTTATGATGTAAGTTATTCAATTAATGGTTGCAATCTCTATTGTATTTACCTTTTTGGGTGGTAGGGATAGCCATAGAGATGACAATCTGTGTTAGTTGTTGTTCTTCTTCTTTCGGCTTTTCCCAGTTAGGGGTCGCCACAGCAGAACTCCGGTCCGCTAATGACTGGCAGTAGATTTTTACGGTGCCGAGGTGCCAGCTTGATGCCCAACATTCAACGAAGGCACACCCATTCATGCATGTCTTTCGATCGCCACTCGACCGCAGGGAGGATGACAGTCTGTGTTAGTGAAAAGGGAAAAAGAAAAAAATATCAGCTATATCAATATGTAGTCAGCAGCCCTACCTAATAACTGAAATAAAAGAAGTACTCATTTCTATAATACAGTGGAAAAAATAGTATTAGGAGGCATTGTTTTTGTCTGAAACCCTCAAATGATACTGGTTGTGGCAGAAAAAAAATGATGACTTTGCCTCGACTTGTTGTTGAGCATGTAAATGAAAAATCCACAGATGACTTGAATGTGAAACCTTTATGAACAAAAAGTTCCAGAATGCTACAAATATACTTTCTTACCAAAATAACTACACATACTCACCTGTCTTCTAATATAAAATGCTAGTAATATTTTTTTGTACAGGCCATCTAAAAAAGTAGCATGTATGTTATTCACTTACATAGTAAACACTGCCTTTGATGTTCACTAACATTAAAACTTGCAATAATATTATTTGCAAGTCTATATTTTCTAACTCCTGTGTTTACACAATCACATTGTTAGAACATTTACAGTTGTGGGAGATTGTACGAGTATGTGCCTCTTAATAAAGCAAAGTATTGCAGTACTTAGCAAAGTACTTTATAAAATATCATTGTTAATGTAACTTCATTATTCATTTATTTACTTATTGATTGAGTGACTATTTTCTTTTGTTTGCTAAATTCGGTTACTCTAATTGTAATCATGATGCAATGACAGTAATCCACCAGAAAGTAGCATCACAGATTTTTGGAAAAAAAAGTTTCTCTAATGAAATTCACTTTAGATTACTGGTATAATAGAACATGCACATTTGCTATAGAAGTATGTTCATTTAAGGCAATGATGCAGACTGCTGTATATGAAAATCATTTTAGAATGTTTTATATTTAAAACATTGCTGAGGCTATTGTTATGAATGCATTACATCAAAATTTAATTTGTGTTTGATTAGCCTTACGAAGTCAGTGATGTAAAAGTGAAATGCTATATGCTGCATCTTTTCTGATGTTAAATTTAAAGTGTTCCATTTAATATTATTGGTGGAAAGTGGGTCTGAGTCCACCATAGAAGAAACAGTCAAAGTGTAACAATGTATTGCCATGAGTACTTTATGGCTGGCCTGCTACTTTTTGTGAAACTATTGGCATCACTGACTTTTTAATAATAATAAAAAAATAGAAGGTTGTTTGGCTGCCTAAATTAGTCACAAAGACTGTCATAGGATGAAATTACAGCAAGAGGTTCTGTGGTTTGATTCTCCTGGGGTGCCTTCTGTGTTGAGTTTGCATGTTCTCCCTGTGGTCACGTGGGTTTCCTCCCACTTCCCAAAGACATGCTGCAGTGTGAGTGTGTGCGTGTGTCCCTTGTGTGGAAAGTTGGGCTCTGGACTGGAAACTTGACACTGTAAAACTCCACTGCCAAGCATTCTGCAGACTGCTGTTCTGCTGTTCTGCTGTGGCAACCACTAATGGGAAAAGCCAAAAGGAGAAGACTGTTATAGGATGCAATTCAATGGCCACATTCCCTTTTACTTGTACAGAATCAGAAAAGAAAAGCTATTCATCCGAAAGACTATTTTTCTTTAAAATACATTGGTGGTTCACAATTAGTCTAGAGTGAGAAACGGATATAACCAAGAATGATTCAGGAAAGAAAATCCAGAAAAACGAAGGTGTGTGAATAGATTTATGTTGCTTCCATACTTCCTCAACAACATGTCAATATGTTTCTGATCAGCAGTAAGAAATTTAATCAGTAGACATCAAGCTAGCAGTAATACACTATCAAAGCTTTCTGTACTACAGTTAAAGTGTTTTTCCATCCCACAGTCCCACTTTTTAAATATTCTAAGAAATCACTTTACTTTCTAACAAAACATGAATTGTCTGAGATACTACAATCTCAATCTAAAAAGAAACAAATTGCCATTTGTAATCGCACATTAGAGTGCCATGTTCTTCTGTGACCTTGAGGCTTCTGTCTGTCATAAAAGACTGGCAATTAACCCTGGCACCCTACTGTCATTACTGGTCCATAAGTAATTCTGTTACTCTCTATAGAAATTTGAGCTGCTGTTCAGCAACTCTAGTCAATACCCAGGATTGTATTTAGTAATAGACATGGGCAGCCATTACTAAATACAGTCCTGGGTATTGACTAGAGTATCTGTGGTATTACATTGGGTTGAAACAGCTAGGCTTGAAATGATCTCTGGGTTGACAGCCTAGTAACCTCCTATGATCGTATGATCCTATGATCCTAAATGAAAAGATTCTAAATTATTCAGTCAAGCAGTTATTTCAAAAATGTGTTTATTTAATTGATTATATTTTTGATGGGTGTTTTTTCTAGTGTAGTTCTTTTAATAATATATCTGGTCTGTTGAATCTGTCCTAGCCTATATTACATATGTATGTAGGTATTTATTTATTTATTTATTTATTTATATGCCTATAAAAAACACACACCTGTCTGTGCAATTTCCCTAAATCATGCGCCCTATACTTTTATTGTATTCACTGTCTGTCTTGTGGTCCTTTGATGCTCAACAAAATAAAGTGAACTACAGGTATTTACCCCATTTCTAGGCTGTCTGTAGACACACTGTACTCCCCTCTTATTTTCTTCCTCTTTGAGGTGATTTATTTACATTTCTCTAGTATGATACTATGTACCCATATCATGGAACCTTATCATGTCTGGTTTCAGGTCACTGGTCATACCACTTATATTCCATCTGTAATACCTTAAAGCTGACTTTCTTTTTGGACTTCTTCCCTGCGTGGCTTTCTAAGGAACATGAAATACTCAAGGTACTATGGGAGAAATGCCGGAAAGAGTCATAAAATTGCTTATATTTTTTCTTCAGAGTTTTGTCCCCCTACAGATACCCTTCTGTTCACTGCTGTCATGACCATCTAACTGCTTCTGGTGGTCCAAACTAGGTATAATAATCACACATACATCTCTTTCATGTACAATCAGTTCCACTTTCCAAAGTGATACTTCACAGCACAGGTATTATGATTCAAGTGACATACTTTGCTTCTGCCTACAATGAACCATAACTACTATCTGTTCTTAATCATTGATAGCTTTTTCCATTCCTCCCAAGGACTCCTTTTCCACCATGTACTGCTGTAGCTTTCTTTGTCTCATCCACATACAACTCAATCATGTTCTCTATTCTCTCAGGTATGCTAAAAAAATGCACCCTCCCCAATGGTATACCAGTAGTCACTTTCCTTATCCATAGGAAAGCACTGATCACCATTTTCTGAAAATGTACTTTTCACAACCATCCTCTTTCCCACCAGCCTGCTGCACAACAGTTCATCAGTCCTGATCCATTATTAAACTTCAGTAGGTCTCCCAGCAGATGCCTGCGACAGGCTGAATCACAGGCACACATCTCAACCTCGTAGTGCAAGAAATCTGGACAAAGGGAGGAACAAAGGCCCCAAAATAGGGATGATTTTTAAATGGCGCTCTTATATATTTTTATTAGCATGCATTTTCTATAGGATACGAAGTGAATCTAAAATGTACCTTATGTCATTATTTAGCAACTTCAATCCTCAGTGATTTGCCAAAAAACAAAACTTTTATGAAAAACAGGTCAACAATATGAAACAAAATCTGGTGACATTTTACAAAAATCTGGACAGTTGAGAGGCGTAACTAGCTTTATCAATGTCTAGTTAGACCAATGTCAAGTTCTCCTGTGACCTTAGACTTTTGTCTGTCACCAAACTCATTCTGATTCTGGATCTGAAGATTGCTGTCCACTAAGAAAGCAACAAGACTTTGTCACTGGATTTTCCTTAAGAATTGATCTGTCACTACTATTAAGGCAGTTTCCTGCATTTTTCCTGCTCTCTACCTTGTATGAGGGCTGCACTCTAGCTGCTGTCTGTTTCCCAGGAATTTATGCCCAGACTAGTGACATACTGAATATCTCTTTCAAGGGATCTGATAATATTCCTGCCAGATTCCTGATAACCACGCAAAGCAGTTAATCAATGCCCATATGTCTTGTCTTCCTTTCATACAGACATTTCCTTTGACTTCACCTCTCTTGGTAGTTGCCATCATTCTGTCCATTTTGCCTTACCACTTTCTCCTATCACGATGCCCTACCTTCACTTTTCTTTGTGAAGACTAATGAAAACTACTCTGCCAATACTCCCTTCTATTCATTGCTCATTCAGGTCTGTTTTCCCCTTGTAGTTCTGTAGTGCATTTAAAAAGGCTTTGATACTGTTTTTTGATCCTTTTGACCTGCTGATTCCACTTTGACCTGCTGCAGTCACACCTTCCTTTGCTCTTGTACTTGGGCTCTAATATTGTGCTTCAACTACCACACCCCCCATGCTTCTACCTAATGCATCCTCTTTCTTTTGCTGTTATATTTATAACCTCAAATTATTCTGTAGCCACATTTGCTTTCTTTTCCTTGTCCCTTACTGAATCTGCCAGCTGTGTCCACAGCCCTGAGTACTCCTTCCCTGATTCCTTCTTACATCTTGTTTGCATCCTAGATTCTCCCAATCCCGTAATTCATCTGTTGCATTCTGTCCCACCCCATTATAATGCTTACGTCTGAAATCTCGCACCACTGCTCATGTCATCGATATCCAGCCTTTTGTCCTCTAAGAAACATAGTGGCATGATCGCTGTCACCATATGGTGCTTTCCTCTGAATGTCCTTGTCCCATGCTACTTTGAATAGATTAACCAGAATTGTATTCTTACTAGTATAGTCCAGAACCAGGTGTCTATACTCTTTGTGGTCTAAGATCGCTCTCAAATCCAAATGAAACTCAGAATATCTCTGCTTTATCATGTCAAATTCAGAACTTGAGTGACTACAACCCACCTACTTTCATGCTTTTCCTCTGAAATATCTAAGATGCAATGTTCTGTTTTCTTCTAGAAGCACATCCCTTTCATCCTTTATCTTAAACACTAGCCTAACCTTTCATCCAAGAAACATCCTCATTGTGTTTTTGGAGTGGTGTTTCTCCTCTTTATTCTCACTAAACTCATATCTGTTTCTTGTCATGATGCAGACAGGAAGTCCATCGTTATCTTTAGTTTGTCTATCATTCCTAAACAAGTTGCACCCTGGCACCTCTGTGTCACATTCACTCTTGTTTTTGGGTCTATGTTTTTCTCATAGCAGCAATCTCCATTTTACCCTCCTGCTCTGATGACATCACTTCCTTCATTTCCCTACCCAGACTCATTCATTATATTGTAATATAACCAAGTCATTCTCCAAGTAATTTTCCTTGTTTCTCTGTTGTACTCTGCATCATACTTCTCCCCATGAACAGAGTCTCAGTAACTATCTCTCTGTTCTATTTCAATAACACCATTCCCCATACCTGTCATTTTAAAGGTACACTTGTAAGGACATATGATTTTAATTTAGCTTTGAACATTACTGACCCTTCAGGGCTACAATGGGGCCAATTTTTGACATATAGTTGATCTCTTTGCCAACTCTCCATCCAAAACTGTATTACACTAAATACTTTACCTTGACTATTGCTGCAACAGTCACTGTATTTCCTAATGTCTAGATAATATACGTGAAATCATTACTTCTGTCTACTAAGCCTGGCATCTTTCTGCCACCTCCCTGTCCCCACTTGATATCATGTCATATGACTCCTCTAACAGGTCATCGGTGCCCATGTGCACAACCACATGACCAGCTTTGTCACATTCTCCAATGTCTTATTCAGTTAAAGCCAATAACTATACTCATTGTCACCTGGTGTCTTGCATTTCCCTTTCCATAGCTCTTAACTCTTATGATGACTGAATTTTCAATCTCCAAAGCCTTCTCCTCTGTCAGTACACATTGGGCAATCCTTTTCTACTTCACTTTCTACCCAGTCTTCCTAGCCATGTTATTTACACCCACTTTGAATTCCAGTTGCCTCACTCCAACCTTCCCACTGACCTTACCAATTGTATTCATCTGTCTGCTATACCAGACTTGTTTTCAATCCCTTTGTGTTCTTCATTCAAGACCTACCCAGTTTCTGTCAAATCTAGACTCCCCCAGACCCTGGCCACATAAATTTCATAGTCTACCATTTTCTAATTTTCTGTCCTCTCATCTGTCTTCACCTCCTTCTGTTTCAGATTTTTCTATTCTGCTCCCATGTTGGTAACCCTTTTTTTTCCCCATCTTCTGCTGTGTAATCTACGTCTGGATTTCTGACTCTCAGTTTTTTCAGTAATCTTCCTACCTCCTCATATTGTGGCTTTTGGCTTCTAGCTCCCCATCTGTTTGTGTCTCCCACATGCCTCTACCAGTTCAGAATGACTTCCTTACCCCACTTCACCTTGTTCAGTCCATGACTGCTGTAATACAATACTTCATCCCAGAATCCTTCCCACAATCATTTTTGTCTATTTAGTACAAAACTCCTTCCCTTGATCATTTCTGTCTATTTAGTACAAAACTCCTTCCCTTGATCATTTCTGTCTATTTAGTACAAAACTCCTTCCCTTGATCATTTCTGTCTATTTAGTACAAAACTCCTTCCCTTGATCATTTCTGTCTATTTAGTACAAAACTCCTTCCCTTGATCATTTCTGTCTATTTAGTACAAAACTCCTTCCCTTGATCATTTCTGTCTATTTAGTACAAAACTCCTTCCCTTGATCATTTCTGTCTATTTAGTACAAAACTCCTTCCCTTGATCATTTCTGTCTATTTAGTACAAAACTCCTTCCCTTGATCATTTCTGTCTATTTAGTACAAAACTCCTTCCCTTGATCATTTCTGTCTATTTAGTACATAACTCCTTCCCTTGATCATTTCTGTCTATTTAGTACAAAACTCTTTCCCTTGATCATTTCTGTCTATTTAGTACAAAACTCCTTCCCTTGATCATTTCTGTCTATTTAGTACAAAACTCCTTCCCTTGATCATTTCTGTCTATTTAGTACAAGAGTCCTTCCTTAAAACATTCATATAAATTTAGCAAATAGCTCAACACTTTATTTGCAGAGACAATTATTTTAAGAACTGCAAAAAGTATAGCTTTGTTTCATTTGGTAAACAAATCTCAACAGAAGCTTAGAATATTGTCAGCAACTCTTCCACAATCATATGGTTGTCTGAGCTCTTGGCACCCACATAATCATATCTTTTGAATACCAAATAGCAATAGTAATCAATAAATCCTTCTATCCCAATTAATAATTAAAGGAATGTCATCCGGGTCAAAAGAAGTTATCATTCCAAAGACATGCATCTGGAGCGTTTCTCCCCGGGCCTCCGCTGAAAACAGGCTCTGTGGAACCTAGTCGGACATTCCCGATCAACAAATGTTAAATAAAAAAAATAAATAAATTCCTCTATACCACATGCCATAATCATATCAATTATATAATATAATTTTCTTTTTAGTATGCTTGTATATTTCCAAAGACACTGCACAGCCAGAAAGACTGCAAAGGTTCCCAACTAACAAAATATCATTATACTAAAAACCCCATCTACTCAAAGAAGCCAGATGCTCTATCCTATACACAGTCTCTTATAGATGCCTGTATAGTGACTGCTGTCTAGTATTCCATTCTGTTACTGACCCAGCCTCCTTGATTTCCCACACCTTCACAAAACAAATGACTTTACAAAAACTGAAGCTAATGGCATGAACCACAATCAGAAAATAAATAAGATAAACAAGAGAGACAGTTTTGTAGTCAATGCTTCCCCATCTCAGAAATAATTGTTTGACATATATCAGTCTGAGCCATACTTTTACTTCTTCAGGGCAAACCTTGACAGTTTGATAGGTGTCATAAATTTAATACAGGAATGACTTATTTTCCCCTCCTTAAGGGAAAAGTTGTCCCATGAGGCTGGTATTACCAAAATGAATATAGTCCATGGGCTGCCTCTGCCTTGTAAACTCTATGAGTCAGTGCTTGTACAAATTGCTTGCTACTGATGTACATGTTAAGGTCATGAGCTGTAGTTCTTGTGGTATGGGGTTTGATTCCCACAGTCTTCAAATGTCTACTCTGTAACCTTAAGCAAGTCGCTTAACCAGACATCACTTCTGGGTTGCTCCTGAAAAGGGACTTTGTGTCTACAAGGCTTACCTGCTTAACAAATAGGTATTATTACTATTAATTGTAGGTATTTTGGAAGGATTACAGAATGGGAAGAGGGTCCCACTTTTCTTGTTCTTAGCCAAGTTTTTTCTTATCAAGTTATAGCTGGCTGTCTTTAGATGAAGAAAAACATAAGGTTTATCTAATTTAGTCAGTAAGCACACTTAAAGAAAATTATTAAACTTATTGCTGTTAGTGAAATTAACAGATCACTTGATTGGTGTACCATTTCCAAGATTCAGACCACAGAATAGCCCCCCGCCCAATGTTGCTAGTTTTGTGACTATTTATTTAACATTTGTTTACTGGGAAAGTATGACTTAGATAAAAGTCAATTTTCAGCAGAAGCCTGTGGAGAAATTCTTCAGATGCATGTCTTTGAAGCATGGTAGGAAACCAGTGCATCCAGATGAAACCCAGACAGACATAGGGAGGACATACAGAATCTGCACAGAAGGTACCCCAGATGAGAATCAAACCAGAGCACCTCTTGCTGTGAGGCAGCAATACTACTGCTGCACCACTGTGCCAGTGCCCTGTGCCAATTATTCATCGTAATTATTATTACATGTTGTTTACTAGAACAACACATCAACATTTACATCACATATTAGAGATGCTTGGAATTCATATGAATGGATTTCAGCAAAACTCAGAAAAATATTTCTTGTCCTGCCTTATGATTGTCATGCTTCTGTTTTTCAGAAATATTTTTGATTGCAGCAAACCTCATACCTTTGGTTATCTACACAATGGAAGACTGCCCTTGCCCTTAGTTGTCCTTAAGTGTGTGATTCTGCTAAGGACAGTGAATAAGAGGACAGTGAAAACTGTGCAGCATTGAAAGTAAAGTGAGTCAAGATTATGGTTTAATATTTTGGATAATTCCCATTTGATAGCTAATCTGCTAGTATCTCTGGTAAATACTGATCTGATGTTGTTAATCTTCACCTAATGCTTGATGGTGGGTTCGGTTCTGAACCCTCATTATTTTCCAGCTTGTGCTCTCCAAATTCTTGAGCCCAGCTCTACCCATAATGTTCTTCCCAGAGATTACCTCAGATCTCGTTTGCCGCGTTGCAGACCAGAAGCCCCTTCATTATCTCTCGAGCCTTGGTGAATTTTGTGAGTTATAAAACTATTTTATATATCCTTAAAAATCTTCTAGTTAACTTTATCTACTTCCTTAAGCTACCCATTCCTCTTAGTGTCTTCTTCTCTTACCGTGAGGTATTTTCTTCTGTTTACCATTGTTGGTAACTTCTTCTCTTTACCCTTTGGGTATCCTTGTTACCATTGTTGGTATTTTTTCTTTCTTAAAAAAAAAAAAAAAAAAAAACAAACAAAAAAAACCCAAAACAAAACAAAATCTCTCTCTCTCTCTTTTCTAGCTCCTTTGAATATGTCTGATAAGAGACTACCCCCCATGAAACCTAAGGGCTCTTCAGTATTAAAAGATGTACATGTGTGAAGGAAAAATGCCCAAATCAGATGGGAATACCTTGTGTGTATATTGCTTAGGTGTAATTCATTTACAAGAGAATTGTGCTATTTGTCATGGGTTTTCCTCCCGTACCTTAATGGAAAGGAAAAATAAACTGTTGTTGAAAGGCTTATTCAAATCTCCTTTTGATGATGCCATTTCTGGATTAAAAGAGAAAACTGTGGAAGCAGGAGCTTCTTCCCACAGTTCAAAAGAAAGGCCTTCTTCGATTTGCTCGGAACAAATGAGAAAAATTTCTAAAACTTCTCGGCTCCGAAAACATCTTCAGCACCAGGAGAATTGTCGGAGCCTAGCAAAACTCTTTTGCTACACTCTGATGCCTCAGCATTGGCTCCCTCTGAGCCATCAGTTCCTAGGACTTCAGAATTTCTTGCTGCACTGAGGACGGCGTATTCTCCTTCTATAGTCGCTTTTTAGGACATTCCATTCATGGAAGTCAGACGGCCCAGATCTCCTTCCACTGTTGAGGTGAGGTCTACTAAAAGTTTATCAGAACAGGACATTATGAGGTTAATGGACCAGCTAGAGGATTAACTTTGGATCTGAGCCAACCTGGCATTGAAACTGTTCATTCTATAACTCCTACTTACACTCCTCCAACTCTGCCTGAGCCTTTGGAGTCCTCGATTCTGACAGCCCCGGCTCCGACTGAATCTGTTCCGACAGCCTTCCAGTCTTTGGTTCCGACTACAGCCTTGAGTTTTTCTTGATCTTCTGCACCATGGGACTCTCAGTCAAGACTCAATGGTTGGTTCTGGGATTCATTATACCTTTTTGGCTGAACCTTCCATGCCTCTCGGAGCTTCAGCCCTTGTAGTTTGGACCAGGCTTCAGGTGCGGAGGTGGTCTCCTCAGTGCAGGGTGTCACCCCGGTTCCAAAGCAGTCCTTTTTGGTTCCAGGCTCCCATCCTTCTATAGGGGGGCCTGCATTCCATATCATGGAGACGTCACTAACCCTTGGAGATTCTCAGTCATTGCTTCCCTGTCGGGACAAATATCTTCCCCTTCCTCTAGGCCGAAGCTGGCATTGACCTCATCCCCTGGACAGAGGGTGCAAAAGCTCCAGGTAACTCCCACCCTGGTGGTTTCCTCTTTGGATACCTCTCCAGAACCTCACCTGAAGAGGTCCCTGCAAAGAGGAGGTACAAGAGGAAGCACCTCGACTCCCCAGAGGAGTCTTACACCGAGGATACTGACTTTGATGAAGGCAAAGGTTCCCCAAAGTCACCCCCTGAAGATGCTTCCTTCAGGGACATCCTTGAAATACTGAAACAGAGGGGTGATAGGTCATCCACACAACGTTCAACAGAGGAATCAGTATACCTGGAGGCTTTTCGCCCCCAACCCTCCACTTCTTGGATTTCTCTGCCCGGAGATGAACATGTAAATTACTTGCTTAGCAGGCTTGGAAGATACCCAATGCCATAAAGCCTGTTCCCATAAGGCCTGACTGTATTTTATCTGCACCAAAAGAGGAATCACATTGGTCCAAAGGAGTCCCTGTTGATGCTGTAGTGGTAGCAGCAGCCACCAAAAAAAAAAAAAAACTTGCAGAAAAGAGTCAAACTATCCATCCTCCTAACAAGGAGTCTAGGACCTTGGATCTTGAAGCATGTTTATGCTTCAACAACCTTTGCTTTAAGGTCATTGAACTACATGGCATGCTTTACCAGGTTACAAAGAGATTATTAAGGAACTTTCTAACACTCTGGCAGGAGCAGTTGCTGAGGAGGTCCAGGATAAAGTCTCCTTCCAGCTTGAAACCCTTGAATCCATCTCCAATTTATCCAGACATCCAGAGCAGTGGGTTCAGGCATAGCCTCAGATGGCATTCCTGGATGTGCTTATGTGACTTTGTGGAGCCATTCAAAGCATCATTTGTCAATGCACCTTTTGACGGATCAACCCTTTTTGGCTCAAAAGTTAAGGAAACTCTGACCAGAAGTGAGCAGGATGGCAAGACCCTATCTGCCGTGGGCATACAGTTCTCTACTGCTCAGTGACCCTACTCAAGGAATCAGAGGAGTGGGAGACTATGGTTCAAAAAATCCAAAGGGCATTTCTATGACTCGTAGTAAAGATTTCCCTAGGGCAGAAGGGGAAACAATGGAAGATGCCACCCTAGGGGCCAGAATGGACCGCAAAATTATGGGTCCAGTGAATCCTTCTCTGGTACTTCCTATCAGCATCCCTGAAGGGGTGCCCGATTGTCTTTCTCTGGAGGCAGTTGGTGGGCAATTATCCCTGCACCTACCTTCCTGGCAATTAATAACCTTGGACAAATGGATGCTCGGAATAATATCCGGAGGCTACCAAATCCCCTTGTTAGTGTACTCCAAACCTCAGAAAAAACTCCCAGATGTTCTACCCAATCAATGGGAAGCAGCAGCTTTAGAAATCCAAAAGCTGCTAGACAAAAGAGTCATCCAAAAAGTCCCACCAGACCAGATAGGATCCGGGGTTTACTCAAGATTCTTTTTAGTGCCCAAAAAACAGGGAGCTAGAGACTGATTTTAGATCTCAGCCAATTCAACAAATCAGTCCACCAAACCAAATTCAGGATGGTCTCAGTACATACCACACTTCCTTTCTTTGAAAAAGGTGACTGGATGTGCTCGATAGACCTCAAGGGTGCTTATTACCACATAAAGATGGAGAAAAGCTCCAGGAGGTTTCTACACTTCCAGCTAGGAGACAGTCATTTCCAATTCAGAGTTCTGCCCTTTGGACTCACCACAGCCCCAGGGTGTTTACCAAATGCATGGCAGTAGTTGCAGCTCATCTCAGACTGCAAGGTTTTTGAGTATTCCAATATCTCGATGATTGGCTACTGACTGCTACCACCAGGCATCACCTGGAGAAGGCAAGGGACTATACCCTCTCTGTTTGCACATCCCTAAGTATTTCAATCAACCTCAGGAAATCTCAGTTGCAATCCACACAACGTCTGGATTTCATAGAGGCACAATTGAACACTGTCTTGGGAATAGCTTCTTTTCCTCCAGAAAGACTACTAAACATCAGGGCTTTGGTGAGACAGATCATTCAAAATGACATAGTCCCAGCAAGACTAATTCTTTAAACCTTGGGGTCAATGGCCACCACAATCACTCTGGTTCCCCTTACAAGATTCCACATGCAAATACTACAGTGGTTACTAGCAACACAGTGGTCTCTAGTTCATCAGCCAATGTCTTATCAATTTCTTGTAACCAATCTCTGCAAACAGGACCTCAAATGGTGGCTTCATTCAGATCAGATTCTCCTGGACCGACTCTTCATTCTACCTCAACCCCAAGCCATAGTGACCATGGATGCTTCCCAGATAGAGTGGGGGGGCATTATCTGGGGAAGATAGTTCAAGGCACATGGTCTCAACTTGTGGCCAACCTGCATATCAGTGTTCTAGAGATGAGGGCAGTGCTATTAATGTTGCAAGCATTCCAGGATTCCCTTCCTCTTGGAACAGTTGCAATTCAAACAGACAACATGGCAGTGGTCTGGTAAATCAGTAAACACGGGGGGAACCAAGTCATCTGCACTATGTTGAGAGGCACTCAGAGTGTGGAAATGGGTGATTTTTTTCCAACCGCTTTCTCAATGTAATGCACATTCCGGGAAGTTCAAATGTGATAGCAGACAAATTGAGCAGGACTATTCTCATGCCTCACGAGTTGTCCCTGAACCCTGTAGTGGCGGACAAGATTTTCCATTGATTGCGCCAACCTTGCTGCAACCTTTTTGCATCTCTCCTAAACAACAACTGCAGAAGTTACTTTGCCCTAACCCCTCCACTGGGGGAGTCACCCAGGGACTCTCTTCTACACAATTGGCCTCCCAGTCTATTATATGCTTTTCCACTGATTCCGTTAATCTCTCAGTTCCTGAAAAAAGCAAAAATGACGAAGAATTCCATAATCCTCATTGCCCCATTCTGGCCTCAACAAGTCTGGTTTCCCTTCCTTTGGCCTCATCTGCTACAGGAAACATGGACTCTGGACCCAAATCCAGACCTGCTAACTCACCCAGAAGGCATGGTTCACCCAAACTTGCAGCACCTCAAACTGACGGTGTGGTTCCTCCAATTCCCATGATTGCTAGGCAAGCTTCTCTCTCCTCACCAGTCCAATGTATTGTTATTGCACATCACAAACCTACAACAAAAAGACTTTATTTGAGCAAATGGAAAAGATTTACCATATGGGCTTTAAGTAAGGGACTTGATCCCTTCAACGCCCCAACTGAATTCATATTAGACTTCTTGAATACTCTCTTTGAATCTGGTTCCTCTGCTTCCACTGTTAAAGTTTAGTTGGTAGCAATATCTAATTTTCATGCTGGTCACAATAACTCTTCCATAATTTCCCATAAACTTTCCAGAGCCTTCCTGAAAGAATTGTCCTTACTCAGACCCCCATTTTAAAGGTCCAGTTCCTCCATGGGATTTAACTACATTCCTATATGCATTAACACAAAGCCCCTTTGAACCAGCTGAGTCTTGTCAATTAAAATTTTTTGTCTTGGAAGACTTTGTTTCTAGTAGCCATCACCTCTGTAAAGAGAGTCTCTGAGTTACAGGCTCAATCATGGAAATCTCCCTATTTGATTTTTCATACAAACAGAGTTCAATTAGGAACAAATCCATCTTTTCTGCCAAAAGTGATTACTGAATCCAATATCAACCAATCCATACATTTAATAACCCTTTTCCCAAATTTTACCAATCAAGGAGAATACCTTCTACATTTACTAGATGTTCATAGACAGTTGCATTTTTATCTCCACAGAACTATGGAATCCCATAAATCTGACCAATTATTTGTGGCCTTCTCTGCCTTAAAAATGGGTTGTACAGTCTCAAAGGTTACCTTGGCTAAATGGCTGAGAGACTATTTCTTTTATCTAGCAATCTCAAAGTGTCCAACTTCACAAAACGGTTAAAGCTCATTGTACGAGGGCTGTTGCCGCATCAGCAGTGTTTCATGCAAGAGCCTCTCTAGATGATATTTGTACAGCAGCTACTTGGTCTTCTCACCATACCTTCATTACAGCATCTATATCATATAATCAACAGCTTAGATTGTCGAATGCTTATACATCGACACCTAAACGTTGAAACCTTACAATATCAAACGGCCACATATGCAAATTATTTCCTTGGGAAAGAATTCGCTAGGCTGTCCGGAAACAAAATAAACAAGAAAACCCAAACATACTGAGGAGCTTTGCCCCCCCACCCCACCCCAGTGTGAGACGCTCTGCCCCCCACACCCATCCTAACTAAATATACCAACTCTGAGATCGCTGTATATTGGAAAGAATTTGCGTATGTGGCTGTTTGCTATTCTAAGCTTTCAACGCTTAGGCGTCAATGTTTAAGCATTCGACAACCTAAGCTGCTGATTATGTAATAGGAACCCTTCATTACACACTACAAACTGCACCAAATCTTGAGGGGTCCGTTGGCTCTATTTTGCTTCAGAATATTCTTCCATGAGACCTCCCAAGGTACATAAGTTGCTGGGGATTCTGTCTCACCATCAAGGATTAAATGAAGATTAATAACATCAGATAAAGAAGTTATGTCTTACCATAATGTTCCATCTGTGTTGTTCAACTTCTCCAATTCTTGACATACCCTCCCACCATCCCCTATCCTAAAAAAAATGTTTTTACTAGGCCTCACAGATTCTGTTCCAGTTTGTCATCAGAAATCCATAGATGGTCTCATCTTATTTGTATGTATATATATATATATATATATATATATATATATATATATATATATATATATATATATAATATTCTGCCATCTGGCAAACTCATGTAATCTCTGTGAGGAGCATTATGGGTAGAGCCGGGCCTGAGAGTTTGGAGAGCACGAGCTAGAAAATAATGGGTGAGTTGGTTCCGAGGGTTCGGAACCGAACCCACCATCAAGGATTGGTGAAGATGAACAACACAGATGGAACGTTATGGTAAGACATAACTTCTTTTTTTTTTAAGATATCTTAGCAGATAGGTTTGAGTGGTGCAAACTGATGATTGGTTGCTTAAGGAAATGACTATGTTGTTGAGCATGTTGATAATTTTAAGTAGTCCTTGTGAGAGTACATGATAAATAAACAGAGATCTCTCAGGGTAAGGTACCTGCTGTGCCCCCAAACAAAAAAATGTCAATATCAAGGTGCAGGTACTCCACGACTATCGAAGCCAACCATCAACCAAAAAAGCAAAAGTCAATAAAAAATTTTTATACTTGAACAGCAAAAGAACTTTATTCCATGGGTTGTTAGCTTTCACGTCTACTCTGGCTTCTTCAGACTTTAATAAAACACTTCATCACTTCTGTATTTAAACACTTATCAATTAAACAGTTAACCAATGAAAGCCTTTGTACGAATACATAACTATAAAAAGTCAGAAACTTCTAAATAGATAAAAAGTCAGAAACTTATATTGTGAAAATTAAAACTTCAAAATTCAACATTGACATTAAAATGGATGTAGTAATAGATTATAACTGTTATTAACATTTCAGATGGCAAATAGCATATAAATATTTAAAAATACAAGAGCATATAAAAAACAGCATGTAATAAAAACATTTCAAGTGTATGAAACTACTGAAAAACTTCTAAAAATACATATTCCTACTAACACCAAGAAACATGAAAAAGTCAAAGGTATAGCAATAAATAACTGCTAATGCTTAAGATGACGACTGACTAGAAAGGGTTTCAGAGTAACCCTCTCATTGAGGCCATGTCCTTCTTCTGCTTTCATTCTGATGATCCATTTACATTCTTCCCTTTCAGTGAAGTTACTTACATTGCCTAATCTCAATGTGGTGTGTATCAATTCAATAACTAAGAACTCAAAGGTGTGTGTGGTGCCTTGTGATAGAACATGTCTAGCCAGTGCGTTCCTGTCATTCTCCCTGTTGATCGCATATAAATGCTCTCTAACCCTTTCCCTCAATGTTCTATTCGTCATACCGACATAGAAAGCCTGGCATTTGGTGCAGATGGCTAAATAAACTATGTTCCTTGTCCTACAGTCTGCATAATGATCGAATTTATATAGCACACCTGTGTCCGGGTGCCTAAAGTTATTCCTGCCCAGTACGTATTTGCACTGATTGCAACTGCGACATGGAAAGGTACCCATTCTAATAGTGAGTGGTTGATCTTGAAGTCGCCTTTCATAACATAACATGTTCCTTAAAGATCTAGTATTCTTGTAGGAAAAACTGGGGTGAGGACCTACAAGTGCTCTAAGCCTATCATCCAACTGTAGGATACCCCAGTTCTTTCTAATGACATTAGTAATACTCTTATTCTTATTAGTATATGAAAGTACCATCCTCTTTTTACTTCTAGTAAATGGCCTGCTTTGTTCCACCTGTTCACTAGTTGCTATCCTAATGTATGGTCTTGTTTCTTCATTGCGTTCTGTTTGTTGCAGGACTGTCAAATCATTGTCATGGTAACCCCTGGACTTAAAGTCAGCACCTGCTGTGCCCCCAAACAAAAAAATGTCAATATCAATATCAAGGTGCACTTATACTAGCCTACTGGGAATCTATGTATATCTTTGGAAATGAGTTTTATTCACAGCACCTCAAGTATTATAAACGTTTTGTGGACGATGTGTTTTTTGTTTGGAGTGGTGATGTTACTATCTTAGATGAGTTTCTAAGTTACATCAACAACACCACATCTTTTCTTAGGCTGACTGGGGAAGATCATGTTACCAGATTGACTTCTTAGATGTTAACATCAGGAAGCATAATGGGTGTTTCACTACCAACATTTACAGGAAACCCTGTAGAAAGAACACATACTTACATCGTGACAGTATGCACCCTCCCCACATACACAAGAACATTGTTAAGAATCAAGCAGCACGCTGTTCACGCCTAACAAGCGATGATTCAGCATATAGGAATGTATTGATAGGCTTAGATGCTGACTTTAAGTCCAGGGGTTACCATGACAATGATTTGACAGTCCTGCAACAAACAGAACGCAATGAAGAAACAAGACCATACATTAGGATAGCAACTAGTGAACAGGTGGAACAAAGCAGGCCATTTACTAGAAGTAAAAAGAGGATGGTACTTTCATATACTAATAAGAATAAGAGTATTACTAATGTCATTAGAAAGAACTGGGGTATCCTACAGTTGGATGATAGGCTTAGAGCACTTGTAGGTCCTCACCCCAGTTTTTCCTACAAGAATACTAGATCTTTAAGGAACATGTTATGTTATGAAAGGCGACTTCAAGATCAACCACTCACTGTTAGAATGGGTACCTTCCCATGTCGCAGTTGCAATCAGTGCAAATACGTACTGGGCAGGAATAACTTTAGGCACCCGGACACAGGTGTGCTATATAAATTCGATCATTATGCAGACTGTAGGACAAGGAACATAGTTCATTTAGCCATCTGCACCAAATGCCAGGCTTTCTATGTCGGTATGACGAATAGAACATTGAGGGAAAGGGTTAGAGAGCATTTATATGCGATCAACAGGGAGAATGACAGGAACGCACTGGCTAGACATGTTCTATCACAAGGCACCACACACACCTTTGAGTTCTTAGTTATTGAATTGATACACACCACATTGAGATTAGGCAATGTAAGTAACTTCACTGAAAGGGAAGAATGTAAATGGATCATCAGAATGAAAGCAGATGAAGGACATGGCCTCAATGAGAGGGTTACTCTGAAACCCTTTCTAGTCAGTCGTCATCTTAAGCATTAGCAGTTATTTATTGCTATACCTTTGACTTTTTCATGTTTCTTGGTGTTAGTAGGAATATGTATTTTTAGAAGTTTTTCAGTAGTTTCATACACTTGAAATGTTTTTATTACATGCTGTTTTTATATGCTCTTGTATTTTTAAATATTTATATGCTATTTGCCATCTGAAATGTTAATAACAGTTATAATCTATTACTACATCCATTTTAATGTCAATGTTGAATTTTGAAGTTTTAATTTTCACAATATAAATTTCTGACTTTTTATCTATTTAGAAGTTTCTGACTTTTTATATTTATGTATTCGTACAAAGGCTTTCATTGGTTAACTGTTTAATTGATAAGTGTTTAAATACAGAAGTGATGAAGTGTTTTATTAAAGTCTGAAGAAGCGCCCAGAGTAGACGTGAAAGCGCTAACAACCCATGGAATAAAGTTCTTTTGCTGTTCAAGTATAAACATTTTTTATTGACTTTTGCTTTTTTGGTTGATGGTTGGCTTCGATAGTCGTGGAGTACCTGCACCTTGTGAGAGTACAGTTAGTTATGTTAATTACGATGGCCAAATGTGTAGAAAACAAGGCACAGAGAACAGTGAGAGGAAAAAGAGGAAATCTTGTCAGCTTTGCCTTGGTTTACTGATTGCATGGCCTTAGAGCTGATTGTAATTATTCAGATAGGATGGGAGGGCATGTACCTTCCTCTACATAAAAAGACCCATGTCTGACAAAAAATACTTAGTTTGCAACATTGTTTTCTGTCTCATGTCCATTTATTTAAGTAGTCTGATATGTAATTCAGTCAGTGAAGCTGAAGCCCCATTAACCGAGCCAGTCCTAGCAAGAATGGAAATTTGTTGAATAAAATTAAACAGCTGACAGCAGCCACAAGCAGCACTTGGCAGTAGTGATGTTTTTTAAGTTTAAATCACAGTAGGCAATTATTTCATTACTGCAGATTCTCATTCTTAAGTGGAATTCGTTAGTATAGAAGATAAGGTTAATTGTTAATCTTAGACACTGCACTGTAACAAACCCATTTTATCTGCCCCTAACAAGAGCAGAAGCCAAAGTAGCTCCAATTGCAGAAAAGGCCAAAGAGAACAGATTACAGTGGTTCAAGCACATGTGTAGAAAAGCAGAAGACTATCTGGTGAAGATCATTTGGGACAGTCAAGAAGAAGGCAACAGGAAACAAGGGCCTTGGTGAAAAGATGGATGGACTGTGTGAGAGCAGACCTGTAACAGTCAGGCATGAATGTCAAAGAAGGTAGGAAAGTGGCATTGACTAGCCAGAGAGAGATGAGGTGGTGACAGTTGATACAACACCCTGACCACATGCAGAAAATGGGAAAAGGGAGATTGATGATGATGATGATGATGATGATAACATATCTTGCCAAACATCCTAAGGCTAGAACACTTTCAGATCTCTAATGCCCACTGGTTAGCACTCTCAGGATCTTTCTCATTTCCTTTTCCTCAGTGGACATATAAGTTATTTTTCTTCTGCCCACCTATTTTCTCAGAGAAATATTTCCTCCCAACCCTCCCATCTCAGTTCTCCTCTAACAGTTTGTAAAATAAACTCATCTGTTTCTGTGGATGGAAACACAGATTGTCTCTGGAACAAAAGACCCTGCCCTGGGCAGATGGGGTACAGCACTAGTCTTTTTCACAGTATTTACACTCTTCCCCTCCCGCCCTTGCAAACTTTCTTGCACCAATGTGGCAGCACTGTATAACAGCATAATTTTCAAGCAAGTCCCTAGTGTACAAGACTCGTGTTTGTCCTTTATCAGCACACTTTTCTTAGTAAGTAAGTTTTATATCCAAGTTTTTCCTTTTTATTGCTAATTCTAAGTCCATTGTAAAGACAGAAATTATCCATAAAGCAGAAACCTGTGTGATGACTCAGTACGTACCTATGAAATAACTCATAACTTCATTTTGTTCACACTGAGCACACCCACACTGATTACATCCCACTTGTGCAGGAGATGTAGCCCAGTTCACTGCCTACTATTCCCCAATTCCCCAGCAAAGGACATAGGTCATTACCTTTATAGGAACTTTTCAGCCCCCACTTCTCTGGCTTCTCCCTATGCCTTTTAAAAACATCAACAAGTAGCTATAGAAATACGCACATACAGTCCCAACCCCCATCCACAGTGGTACATACATAACTTCTAAACCAGCAGTGCTCAGTTAAGCTGCCACGCAATTTCCATTTAACATTTCAGTAGAAAACCTCCACATAGGTTCATAGGTTAATACTAGGCTATCTGCCCTAGGGCATTTATAAGCCTAGCCAGAGTGTGTTTGGCTTTCGCCACCCATTTTAAATTAATTTTGTTATGCCCTTTTTCGAGGTTAGTATACTGTGCCTCTGTCTAACAGTGACACAGAAGTGATACCTGGGATAAACCTATGATCTCCCATCCACTCATCAAGATTCCTCTTGAAGAGAGTCAATGAGGGACTCTGCCTAACCTGGACTGGGATTTTATTCTAGAGTGAAGGGAGCCTTTGCGTTATGAATCTGTCCCTCCAGCATATCCTATTTATTTCAGTGCTGAGGTTCAAGTCTCTCGAGTGCGTAGCTCGATGGGATTTGGATTTTCTGAGGTGCAGCATTTCCATTAATTCCGGGTTGGACATGGCTTTATACGTCAGGCACAGATCGCCTCTAAGCAGGTGGTATGCCACTGAGTAGAGCTGGAGTTTCTTTAACCAGGCAGCATATGGCATCTGTTTGAGCCCTTTGATCCTCTTGGTAAGGTACTTTTGGGGTCTTTCCAGTTGCTGCAGGTGTCTGGTAAGGTACATCCCAAAAGGGGCATTGTACTCAATTATGGGCCTGATGAGGGATGAGTAAAGAGGCACGATGACCTCCCCTGATCTAGATGTGAATCCCTTCATGATTAGGTGGGCTATATAAAATGTTTTTCTAACCACTTTGGCCACGTGGTTGTCAAATGAGAGATTGCTATCAGCTTGGGTCCCCAGGTCCCTAATTACTTCTTCCGTACTTAATGGATTACCACCTATGTGGTAATTTATTGGCACTTTGTTTTTGCCAAAGGAGATGACTATACACTTTTTGGCGTTTAGCTTGAGGCCATGGCTCTGGCACCAGTTGTCTGTTTCTATGAGGCCCTTTTGCAGGATGCTTGTGTCAGCTGGAGAGTCGATTATCGCGCCCAGTTTGCAGTCATCTGCGAACTTGGTCAGCCACAGTCCTTCCATGTTGGCCTGTACCTCCGAGAAATATATACCGAACAAGAGAGGTCCCAGGACTGAGCCTTGTGGGATGCCACTTGTAACTGGTTTGGAGTCTGACATGGCTCCAGCAATTCTAACCATGTGGGTTCTGTCCTTGAGCCAGTTTGCAACCCATCTAGTGACATAGGGGTTTATATTTAAGCAGGTGAGCTTATCTATAATGCCCAAGTGGGGTATTGTATTGAAGGCTTTTGCGAGGTCCAGATAGGCTGTGTGGACCACCTTCCCCTCGTCAATGGCCTTGGTGACTGTTTCAAAGAAATTGACCAGGTTTAAGAGGCAGGATCTGCCCTTAACAAAGCTGAACTGGGTAGGATCCAGTGTCTGTAGGTCCCCAATATCTTTATTTATGAGATCCATGATGATCCTTTCCATAGCTTTGCAGACCAAGCTAGTCAGGCTTATGGGGCGATAGTTTCCAGGATCCGTTGAGGCACCACCTTTGTGGAGAGGGACCACTGTTGCTGTACGCCACTCTTTGGGTACATATCCTGTAGTAAGGCTGAGATTGAACAATAGTTTTATGTTTGGGTTTAGCTGTTCTTGGAGTTCATGTAGGATGCAGCCCGGGACACCGTCTGGTCCCATTGATGCTGTGTTTTTTGCTTTGGAGAGGGCGGCTCTTACCTGAGCATCTGAGATGTCAGGGGAGCAGCACTCTGCTGGGATAGATATTTGCCCTTTTGGTGGGGAGGGGGGGAGAAGTTTGCGCTGAACCTATCAGCTAGGATGTTGGCAATGTCTGTGGGTTCGATGTATTTTTTTGTCATTTTGGACTAATTCTGAGCATATCTGGGAATTCCCATCCAGGTTCCTAACATAACTAAAGAAAGCCTTGTGATTATCCTTAGTGTCCTGTGCAATTTTTCTCTCGAAGCTGGCCTTAGACAATTTTATGAGTGCCCGTAGTTTTTTGTTAATACTGATCAGAGATGCCTTCCCTTTTTGGGATTTTGCTCTATCATGTAGTAGCTTCCTCCTTCTATTGTATAGTTTGTTTATGGCTGGGGTCCAGCAGACAAGATGTCTGCCTTTGGAGGATTGGGTCTTGGTTTTATTTGGGATTGCATGATTCATGCATTCCTGAAGGTGTTCATAGAATGCGTTTATAAAGGATTCTGCGGTCTGGGCCTTATTTTCCACAGGCCCGTGGGCTTTGAAGGATTCCACCTCAGTTTTGAGGAGTGTGAAATTTGCTTTAGAGAAGTTTTTCACTGTGGTTTTCTGGGCAGGGGTGGGGTCGGGATGTGAATATCCAGTGAGATTAGTTTATGGTCTGATCTTACCAGTGAGGGATACACTTCTGGTCTGGAGCATAGACTCCCCATGTTGGTGATGATCAGGCCCAGTATGTTTTCCCCTCTTGTGGGAGTGGTAACAAGTTGTTCCATAGCATTTGAGTTTATAAATTCTAGGAACCTTTGGGCTAGGGTGTTGGAGCTACAGTTATGCTCCCAGTCTATGTTTGGGTAGTTGAAGTCGCCCAATTTAATGGTGTTTGGAGAAACCTTCATATTTTCCAGTGTTCTCAGGAAGGCCGAGTGGGGTTCCTGGGTTTGGGAGGGTGGTCTGTAGCAGGCTATAAACTGGAAGGCAGTTTTTCCCACTGTTAGTTGCACATGGATAGTCTCTGATGCTTTGTGCTGTGCCACCAACCTGGAGGTGTGGGTATCTTTGACAAATATTGATACTCCCCCTCCATCTAATATAGTTTTACATACAATGATTTACCAACTACTATAGAAATAAACTCTTTTCTCCTACAGCAACAAATCATCACCACTGCAACTCAAAAATATATTGCATTAACCCTACTGCTTATAACATCCACCTCACCTGAAACCCCACCAAACATGACTCCACAAAAGCATTATTGTAATTACTAACTTCCATTCTACCTTCCATTCATACTTTTGCTACCCTACAACACATGAATGCACTATTATCAAACAAATTCCTGCAGCTTCCCTTAGCCTTACTGGACACAAATCATCTCAAATCACCTGCCTACTCCATCTTTGTCAAACAGACCCTAACCAACCTCTCCAACATAACCTTTGCACTCATGCTTAAGACAGAACACTATCTAATTTTACCCATCACATCAACACTTACTACCTTTTGTCTTACATTAACCACTAAAACCACCAAGAAATGCAAATTCACTCCCATAATTCTAATACTACATCTTCAAGGAGACATCCAAACTAATCTAGGGCTCTGCCCATTCCCATGTTTCCTAAATAATGCAGAGTCTGTGGAATAAAACTGGTCAAGTCAATGTCCTCATTACCTATTACAACCTTGACATTGTAGTAATAAAAGACAATTAGGTAAAGACACCCCCACCCCCATACACCTGCTACTTTCCTGCTATGACTACTACTTACAAACCAGTACTTCAAATTGGTTGAAGAATTTTCAATTTTTTCAAATTCCAACTCAAGGTCTATTGTCTAGCTCAGACCACCCAAAGCATTGGCCCCCTACCTAACTGGCTATTAGTCAGCATGCCCACAAAGCATAATAAATCACGCCACCTGACATTAGCAACCTCATACTCTAATCATCCATGGAGAAATTCAACATGCTGTTACAAAATGTTGCATGCAAAGAAACAAATATTCATGACATCCTGCTTATTGGAGACTTTAACCTTAACATACTGAACCTAGTCCATAATAACATAACCTGCATGTAGCAGCTTGTATAGCAAACCTCATGTCCAGTTCTAAAAACAGCTGAATCAAATTCCGATGTCAAAAAGTTCAAATCCATTTTCAGCACCCAATGGCCCAACATTTTAAATGCAGCTGATGCCATTCTCACTACAGAATTATCTACAACATCCTAAGAAACCTACAAAATGCCTATTCCTAGAAATTACTAAACTGTACAAAACTAAAAAGAATTATTGGTTAACCAATGCATTGAAATATTGACTAAAACTTACCAATGAAGCATGAATTCTTGAAAAGCCAGCATTAATACTGACACAAAAAAAAAACTTTGTACAAGTCAGAAACTTCTCAAATGAAGCCATTAACAGGCATAAAACATTAACTAATTAAATCAAAACAAAACATCTGAATCAACACACTCAGACAGTTCTAGAAAAAGGTAAACAGACCCGCAATTTGAAACAAAACCTCATCTCATAAAATACTACATGCATTCTCCCCATCAGACATCCTATTGGAATACAGCAACTTACCCAAAACCCACCCACCTACAACAAGCAGCACACTCCAACTCACCAACCCCAACAATACATTCCCCAATTTTACTTTAGGCATGTTCAGATGAAAGACATAGTGCCAGTTCTCAAAAACCTAAAACTTGACAGTTCACCAGTAGAGTTACCACCTGTCCCACTTTGTGAGGGACAGTCCCTCTTTGGACAGTTGTGTCCTGCAAAAAAATTGAAAAAAATGGCAAATGCCCTGAAATTTTAGGACAGAATTATTTCCAATATTTCATGTAATACTTGCATAAAACAGTTATACTGTATCTGAAACACCTACATGTTATAAGAAACAGAATAAGCAACTAAAATGCTACAAGAATAAGCTTTTATTTAGGCAAAAAAGTGAAATTCCGTCCTTTGTACTGGCCGTGGGTATGTTTTGCCCTGCAAAATCTGACGTTTGTACCAAAAATGTTCCACTTTGGGCATTTGCAAGGTGGCAACTCTATCCACCAGAATCAGGTAAGATTCACCCTTAGTTCATCCACGGCTGCAAGAATTATATCACAACAGCCCTCCAATACATATTCAATACATTCTTAACATAAAACACAATGCCAGACATAAGGAAACATGTTTCAATAATTCAATAAACACAATCCAAAACAACTCACCCCACAAAACTCTCATGCTACCAGCCAATCTCTACCTTCCCACCCACTCAGAATTCCTCAAAAAATATTTTCACACTCAATTAACACAACATATAGCACATTATGACCTCCTTCTTAACAAACAATATCAGTTTTTGTCTGGCCTGGGCACCTCAACAACCCTGGGGAGTGTCACTGATGATAGCCTACTAGGGATGGAGAAAGGACAATGGACAAAGGACAACTAACAGTTGCCATCTATATCAACATAACAAAGGCATTCAGTCTAGCAAATCAAATTTTTCTTCTTCACCACCTACTTGACATAGGTATTTGATAAATGCCCTAGACTGTTCCAGAACTATGTGTATAATCAACATCTTCCATGTTAAAATTCTTTTCTCTGTCTCTCTCTCTCTGTATATATATATATATATATATATATATATATATATATGTCTATATATATATATATATATATATATATATATATATATATATATATATATGTATCCACTAGTCAGCCTCAAAGAAGTGGTTCCATGATGGTTCAGTCTTGTTTATTCCTTTATCTGATAGTAGATTGACTATGTCGTCTGGATTCATGTTTGTGATATAATTCATTATTAGTTCTGTATAGTACCGTGTATTGTTTGTAATGTTTCTGACATAGTTAATGAAGGCTTTGTAGTTGTCATTTGTCTGTGTAACAGTTTTAACCTCAAATCTGGCTTTTACTGACATGATTAAGGCCCAGCGTTCCCTGTTAAGTTTAGCAAGAGATTTTTTATTTTTTTTTAATCCTGATAGTTACTTTTTTATATACGAGTTTTTTATTTGATTATAGAGTCTGTTTATATTTGGTTTCTACCATAAGATTTATTTTTGAATTTGATGTTGTTTATACTTTGGAGGGAGACAGATAACATCTATGCAACTATTCACATGTGCAGAGAATTTGGCAGTAAAGGATTCTGTATAAACAATGGGGTCATCAGTTTGAAAAGGGATTTTGAACTTAGCCAGGACCTCATTCATTTTCAATAGATTAGCCTTGATGTAATGTCTGGACACAGAAGTATCATCATCATAGGTGACATTAATATAGACTACCCACTGATCAAATCTGACTATCCCACACGCTTCATCAATCTCTTTGGTTTTACTCCAATTATCACTACTGTTACTCAAATAGACAAATGCAGTAATATGGAGTCTACATTAGGTTGGATCCTCACCACCACCGCTAACAACATTGACACTGCTGGCTGCCTACCCAACACCGTCAGTGACCATCTGCCAAACTTTGTCATGAGACAATGTAATCATTCAAGTAAACACATAAGCTATAATAATGTGCATATTATCTTCTCCTTCATTAAATACACCTTCATTAACTATATCAACTAATACAACTGGGATATTCTAAATTGCATATCCCCAGATGATGCCATAACTGACTTAAACAACACACTCCTTAACATATTAAATGAACTAGCTCCCATCAGATGAAAATGAATCAAATCTAGCCCTGCCCCATGGTGCACAAGAGAAACCAGGCAACTCATGCTAAACAGAGATATGGCCTGGAAAGCATGGTCTACTGACAAAAACAACATAAAATGGCAGCATTTTAGAAAGCTTAGGAACCTTTCTAAACAAAAAAAATCAAATCAGATAAAACTAAATACTTTTCCAAGCTCCAGTACAACCACCAGCAGAACCCTAAGCTTTTCTGGAACACAATCAAAATACTGTTATACCCAGGCCAAACTACAACTTCTTTGGCAACTACCAACAAGAACTCTGTCCCTATAGTTACCCAATTCAATACATATTTCATACACTCTCTCCTCTCCGTACTTAAAAACAAACCACCCACCAGCCCAACTATCCAAAAGCAGTACTAATCACCCCCAAAATCATTTCTCCCTCCAACCAGTATCTACCTCTTCCATCAAAAACACCTCCTAAAATTAAAAAAATCTATACCAGCTGCTGACAACCTGCCATCAATATCACTGCAAATTGTATAGCATACCCTATATCTATACTTATAAACCAATGAATTACAGAATGCTACTTCCCTGCCATCTAGAAAAAAATCACACATTGTACCTCTACATAAAAGGGGGAACATACAACGACCTCTACACTTACTGAACTATAAGCCATTCTAACTCCACTATCCAAAATTTGAGAAACATGCATTCATTCCCAACTCCTTTTCCATCTTTACAATAACAATATTCTCTTCAAAACTTGCCATGGTTTCTGACCTCACCATGGCACCACTATTGCTTTGCTCAGTTTTATCGAAATCATAAGCTCTAATAGAAACATTGGCAACCTAGTATACTCCCTGTGTAAAAAGCATATGACACAAATTCACACCATCTGCTCCATGAACTGTTCTCCCTTGAACTCTCCCATTCATCCCTTAGCTGGTTCCACATCTATCCCACCAACAACCTCCAGGCTGTAAAATGAAAATGAGATATTTTCCCCTTTTTTTCTGCTTCTGTTGGGGTACCTCAAGGATCTATTATAGACCCTTTACTATTCAGCATAGCCACTAATAATCTTCACAAACTACCAAAGAAGCCTAAGTAGTACAATTCACAGATAATGCCATGCTCATATGCTCTGTACCAAGCCTATTGCTACTTCACAAGATGATGCAGGAGTCCTTTTCCTCAGTTGAGGCCTGGTTAGGTGACTATGAACTACTTCTAAATGCTAAAAAAAAAAAAACAAAAAAAAAAAAACAAAGTAATATTGTTTTTACTGAAATCTCCCTTAACACAGAAACAAACCTTCAACATCACATCAGCAAGGAATACCTCAATCGAAACTGTTTCCAACACAAAGCTTCTTAATATCTTAATTGACAATAACTTAAAATATGATCAATACATCATTCAAGCCATCAAGAAAACTCAGCAAAAGTCAGGCTTCCTCTACAGAAACAAAGCCTTCTCACTACTACCTCACTAAAAGAATCATAGGCCTAAAGCAGATGCCCTATGCTGACCACCTTAAAAAACTCCAGCTATACTCTGTTACATATCGTCTACTCCGAGGTGATCTCTGCTTAACATACAAGGCCATGTGAAACCCAGAGCTGTTGGACATACTACACTTACAGAAATCCCAATCCCTCAGAGCCACATGCTCCAGGGATCTAAATCTTGTCATCACAATGAACAAAACATGCTGGAGGGATAGGTTCCTGACCCAGAGACTCCCCAGACTCTGGAATAGACTGCCCATACATGTCAAGCAGAGTGCCTCTTTGGCCCTCTTCAAAAGGAACCTTGATGATTGGATGGGAGAAAGGAAATTCACCCTGGGGATCACATCAGTTGCCCTGCTAGACAGGGGTCCAGGGAAGTAAATAGTGTGGGAAGAAATAGCCAGGGAATTGTTATGACTAGGCTTGTATAGGCCCTAGGGCTGATAGCCTAGTACCAACCTATGAACCTATGAACCTATGATTATTCTAGGAATTCATTAGCAAAATCTTATCTTCTCTCCTCAATTTTCTATCCAGTGCCCATCATAGCTTCTTTACTGCTATGTTCTTGCTCCCATCCTGACTAAACCTGTATTTATTTCTGTTTCTCGTCAGTTGCCAATGTCTCTATCAATCACCGTGTCATTTTCTCCTTTCTTATTCCCATTTCTTTTATCCCCACTACTGCTCCTCCAACTAACCCATTTCCCTAATCCTCTCCTACTAATACCCACTCCTTAACCACCTTGGGTTTATATCATAACATCGAAAGAGTGAAACATCGAACGTCATAATATCGAACTCTGAATATCGAAAGCTGTTAACCACGAAAGCTTAAAATTTCGAAAACAAAACCTACAAATAGCAATGCTTGGACATCTGCTCACCTGTGCAACCTGAAACTTAACCGTAGCAAACAAAACTACGCCTCTTTAATCGTCACAACATCATCCAGCAAAGCAGAACACAACGATTCTTTCAGTACACAACACGAAACGCACAAACACTACAAACTATTTCTTATGTGGGGGCCTTTGCCCCCACACCCCTCAACGTGGGGGGCTGTGCCCCCCACAGACACCCTACATAAATATACCAACTCCAAGATCACACTACAGTGGAGGTAATATATTCACATAAAGCATTTCTCAGTGATGTCAGGGTGTGTGAGTTTACGAAGGCCAACGACGACAGCCCAGGGTTTCCGTTTTCAAAGTTGTCAGCTTTCAAGGTTATCAGCTTTTGATATTAAGCATTCGATGTTATGTCATTCAATGTTTTACTCATTTGATGTTATGATACAAACCCACCACCTCATTATCTTACCTACCTACTGTTATCTCAACCTCTCTACTATCAGAACATTTTCTATTTATGTTTTTCTTGATTATTTCTGCTTATACCCTTCCATCTCCTCTATTTTCTGTTCCTGCTTTAGTGATATCCTACCTCATTAATGTTGATCGATATATACTGAATCTATGTGCATTATCATTGCTCTTGTATCTCCAATTATTACATGTTAACATGTCACTGACTTATGCAAATTAATACTTCTAAAGTATATGATAAATGTATTTACTATTTGTCTCAATGCTACCAGCACATGAATGCTTAAAATGTTTAATTTTTATTGTTTTTCACTGTAAATATGTATTTTTATTCAGAGGTTTTCTCCCTGGACCCCCGCTGAAAATGGGACTTGCACCCAGATGGACTTTTAGGGTAAACAAAAGACAGTAAATAAATAATTGTTGTTTCTGACTTCAGTCTTAAGGTTAATGTGACTGATTTGTGGTCCAATTTAACCATGGAGAGAATTACAATTGGTTGGAAGGTGAACTAGTCCAGGATTGTATCTTCTCTGGCTGGGGTGTGGACTAGCTGGTCCAGAGAGTTTGTATCAATGAAGTCCAGAAATCTCTGGGCATATATGCTAGGGGATGTAAATATCTCCCAGTTAATGGAGAGGGTAGTTGAAGTGTTAGGGGAATGATGGTTGGATTAGTGTATAGGTGCTCTGTACTAGTAGTTAGGAGTTATGGCTGAGGAGGACATAAATGAGGCACCTATAGTTAGCTATATTGTGCTAAAAGGTCTTATTAATGCTAAGTTGAGGTGGAGGAATTCCATATTGTTATCTTGTCTAACTACTTTGGGGAAGAAGTGTTTTTTTACACATATGGAGACTTTTTTCCAGTATTTTTAGAAACAACTACATTTTTCCTAACATTTTTTTCTATGTGTCTTTTAAATAATATGGAGTTCCACTCCATTTCTTCTGCATTATCTATTATATTATTGTATTTTAAAAGCAATGTTAAGCCACATTGGTTATGTATTATATTCTTTTTTTATATGCAAGAAATAATATCATCTGTGGTTTCAAATATCTTAACTTCCGCTGTTATGAATATCTTCTGTCTTGCAGGAAATAAAAAGTGATTTTTTTTGTTTGTTAAAAATCTTATTTAGTTGTTGACATAGTTTTTTCAACAGGTTTTGTAGACTAGTCATAGTGAAATAAATGTTACTATATTATTACTTGTTTTAATACGTGGTATAGATCATGCAGTTTTAGAAACCACTCTTTGTCTAAACATGACAACAATTTTACAATGACAGAAAGGGAAAAGGAATTTGAAATAGCAAAAAGGTTAACTAATCATCTGTGATCCTTTTTATACAATATGAAAGTTGCCCTAGAAAATCTAATACTTTAGAAATGCAGCTGATAAAAAAGTAATCATAATTATTATTATTACTATTATTATTATGATTATTATTACTGTTTAATTCTAAGGTTATTGCTCTTTTAAGTCTTACATTTTTTCTAGTAATCAGGTGTTTGTTTCATTAAATACTTAGTTTGCATTTCTTGTTCATTTACTGCTTCATTTACAGCTATTAAAGAATTTTCAAATATTTTATTTCTTCTGTGTTGTATCTTATCTTTAAATATCTCATTTTGTTTATTGCAGTTTTACAAAACTGTCCATTTGCTATTTAATTTTCCAGCTTCAATGTTAATTACTAAATTAAATTTATGTCAATTTGCTGAAGTTTTTTATGTAAATGTCATGGCTTGTAAACTTTGAAGTAGTAATATTACATTATTCTGAAACTGATAACAGGAAAGCCAAAAGAAGTTTCTTTCTGGATTTTTGTTTCTTAGTCTTATCAATAGTTCTTTAAAGAGCTAGCTGATGGTCTTCTTGGAATGGCATTTTTATAGTAATTTCCATGTCATGTGGTACACAGCTTATGCAGTGATTGGATGAGAAGCCATATTTACTGTGACTGAATGTTGTTTCTGTAAACCTCTGGCATGATTGAAGTAGTATACAAAGGTTTGCTGTCACTTACTCATAACCATTTAAGAGCAAAGCTTTCTACTCTGCTAGCTGGGTTTGATATCAAGATATATAATAACAGTGCTAAGATAAACATATTTTATTATGCACTGTGTAAGTTAACCTAATAATGTTCATTCATGTGTTTAGTAATAGCTCATCAATATATCTGTAATAGATAGGTAGATGATAGCTAGTTAACTGGATGCTAGACAGATTGATAGATGATTGAAAGATAGCTAGATGGCTGAATGGATAGAGAGATAGATAAATAGATAGATAGATAGATAGATAGATAGATAGATAGATAGATAGATAGATAGATAGATTGATAGATAGATAGATAGATAGATAGATAGATAGATAGATAGATAGACAGATAGACACATAGATTCTAGATAGAGAGGTAGCTAGATTGACTTATAGATAGAATGATAGATAGATTGATCGACTGACAGGTAGACAGATAGATTTATAGTTAGATCAATAGATAGATCGATACATGATAGGTAAAAGGATAGATAGATAAATGATGAATCGATGGGTGATTGATAGATAGGAGTTATTTGGTTCAAATCTGCTTCTTTTTAAACAGTTGCAAACCAAGTACAAGTTTGCCAGAATGTGGGCTGTGGATCACTGCTAATGCATGGTGTAAATGCAGAAGACAGATTGTAGAAATGAATGATAGATGTCGATGTTGGGCAAGAAGTTGCTCCAAGAGTGAGAAAAATGTATGAATATTACAGAGTTTGTTAGCATTATTATAAAAATCATTGTCATTCTTTCTTGGTGATGTAGATTGTTAGGTCTTTAGGTAGCACTGCTGTAAAATGTGTATTCATAAGCAAGGTTAGTCTAGGAGGAGAGGGTGTAAAGAAGATGGGATTGAGCACTTTGAAGTGTCAAACAAATGCTAACAATCACTACTGTAATATAAGTCAGCTAAAAAGTGAAACATACTTTACAGTGGTAGGCAGGACAGTATACCCAGCAATGGAGGAAAGCTCCTGGATCAATGATAAACAATACTTGGTAAGAAAATTAAGTGCAGAAACTATCAAGAGCATAAAAAATGATGTATTTGAGTTCAGTTGTTGAAGGAATTAGCTTTTCAATTATATTTCATATCTCTAAGATATAATATGATAAGATAGCTATTTCACTTTTTGGTTGATCAATATTTTTAAAGAAAATTCCTATTTGTCCTTCATGATTATTTATTGATCTGAGTCAATAAACAATGTGTGCAACATTTTCCATTTATCTGTGGAATAATTTATGGCAGTATAATGTTTGGTCTGAATTACAGCTGTACAAAATAGTATCAAATTGGACAACCTCAACCCCCCCCCACCCCACAACCACTCTAATATGATAATTTGATGCTACAAATGAAGTCTGGGCTTCACAGAGACTCTTAAAAAGGGGAGGGGGTTATAATTTTTGAAATCTGTTTTTGATATGGGTTGCTTGATAATGCCTGAATGCTTACGTTACAAGTAAGACCATGCTTAGTATAATATACCGATCCAAGGGGAAAAACAACCTTCCTCAGCTATGTCAAATATTTGATATTTAGTATTTTTTTATTTTAGAATAACAATTGAATTGTCTTACTTCTTCTTCTTCTTTCGGCTTTTCCCGGTTAGGGGTAGCCACAGCGGATCACTTTGTCCGCACATTGAATGGCAGTGGAGTTTTACAGTGTCGAGTTGCCAGCCCGGCGCCCAACCTTCCACAGAAGGCACACTCACACGCACACCCAGGGCCAATTTAGAGTGTCCAATCCACCTACTGTCTTTTGGATGTGGGAGGAAACCGGAGCACCCGGAGGAAACCCACGCGACCACAGGGAGGACATGCAGACTCCGCACAGAAGGCACCCCAGCCGAGGATCGAACCGGAGAACCTCTTGCTGTGAGGCGGCAATGCTAACCACTGCACCACCGTGGCCGCCCTAATTGAATTGTCTTACTACTTCAGGTAAATAATGTACCTCAATATTAGGATATTTTATTTTTTTATTTTATTTTATTTTATTTTTACTGCATCTAATGGTAGATAGTAATTGAGATGATATACTTAAGATTTAGGGGGTATTTTTAATCCTGATCTACTGTAAGTTTTATACAACTTATTCAATGAGAGAGTTTAAGATTAATAATGTAATTTAAAATATAAGAATTGTGCCTTGTTAATTGTGCTGTAGGTTATATCATCAATGTACCACAGGTGAGAACAGACAATCTTTCTTTGTACAGCAATCCTTTGAGAAAATCTAAAAAATGTAATAGGATGAAGTTTACCTGTAGATAAGCTGCCTTTTTATATTGCTGCTAGCATATTCTGGAGCATGGGTGAACATTGAAAATGTACTCGCTCCTCATTTCAAAATGTCCTAATTATAGAACCAGATGTTTTTTCTTAAGCTTAAATTTCAAATAATAAATAACATTTTTGAACAAATACATCTGTTTTAATATTATCTTATTCTCATCTTTTTGGAAGAAATTATAGTTATCAATTACATCAGGTCATTTAGGGAAGATTTCAGTGTGTTAACAGATACGCAGTTATATAATTTATAACCAATATTAAGTAGTATACTTAGGGTATATGCTGAATGTGTCATAAATGTGGTCTTACATTTTAAAATTATAACTGTAAGTGTAGATTTTCACATCTCTATTGCACTTTCCTCTTTCACACAAAATACACCTGATAAAGAGCCTAAGGTTTTGTCTGGTAGTTGGTTATATGTTCCACATAGGAAGCCATCTGTGCAGTAGATGTTTTTCATTTTTAACATTTCAGTGCCATGTTTAACTTTGCATAAAGCTCTAAATTAAACTAATCCATGCTGTTGCATATCTTTAAAGAAGTCTCGCATATTTATTTCATTTAAAAATATTTTATACTATTTCCATGTCTCTTTCTATCTCTGTCTCTCTAGGTCTCTCTGCTTTACCTTATTTAAAAAGTGTCTTACAATAGTGCTTGAAATAAATTATTTTTTATATGGACATGCCAATATTATTTGTTTTGGTACTTTGTATACTAATAATATATTAATATGGCATTGAAAGTGTCATATTTTAAAGCATTTGTGATTTTACCCTGCACCTGTGTGGATATTGAATGAAAAGCAGGCCTAAATTTAGTAAAGTGAAATGCTGTTTCAGTGTGTCTTTAACATATGCTATTTGTTTCAAAACTGACAAAATCATTGTAAAACTATTACTTCTATATTCCTTTGCTATGCAAATAATGATCAACTGAGGAAGTATTCTATTTATGTGATTCATTTTTCTGCTATCCACACTCCAAGACTATAACCTGGTTTAGATAAATGATTTCAAAGCAACAGCATGTGTGGTTGACATCACTGATATTTTTCATGTTATGTATTTCACAGAATTTTTCCCTGAGGTTGGGAGGGTGGCTTAATGGCTAAGGTGTTTGCCTAACAAACACAAAGTGCAGGATTTGAATTGCTCAAGTGATAATTGGCTAGGCTTAAAATGGCTCACAAGGGCAGTTAGCTTAGTACTAAACTATAAACTATGACTTCAGTAAGAATAATTTTCATAAACAGAGGTAAAAGGTTCCATATTCTAGACAGTTTCTAATTTAGTATTGCTAGGAAAGGTTGACTGAAATTATAATGTTCATTAATATTGATCAGTGCTGAAGTAGCCAAAGCTTTATAGATTATAGCCTGCCAGGGATATAACAGCTGGAAAACATCCATAGCTGTAGGGTGACTTCCACATGCTCAGTTAGGCACCTTAAGCTGAGCTACCTAAATCCTTGACTTCAGTGCCATACCTTTCAGAGCTTTCCTGCCATTGATGAGAGCATTTTTCTGGGGACTTCCAAGGAATGACAGTCAGCTTGTGCTGTTCCTTTGCTGGACAGAGAAGCTCAGTTTTGGGAAAATCCCTCCACACAAAAAATATTGTTTAAATGCACTTTCATGCTTAGGAAAGTGAGTTTTAATCTAAGTTTGTATTTTGATGGACAGTCATGCTTCTGTTCTTTTAAATGGTGGAGCACTTATATCCTGCCAGTTTAAAAGTTATTTAAAGTATCGAAGAAACATTTTTTCTGTGGATAAATAATGTCTATTTTAGGTTATGGGGCTGGCAAAGTGTATTAACATGCCTTTTACTGGGTTTTTATGAGAAAATAATTACTTTTAATAACTTTAACATTTTGCTGGCTTTTGCAACCAGTCCCACAGTTGGTCCTTCTTCCAGGCACAAAAACAAAAAGTTAAGCAAATAGCCTTTATGACCATAGCAGACTAGCATTTTTTTCAGCCACAGGTGGGTGACTCAGTTTTGACCAAAGCTGTTTCCTCAGACTACTCATCTTTTAACCTAGATCCCTGTGGTGTAGCTCCTGTAGGCACTGTAGGCTGGGGGTTAGCCACATCTTCTGTGGCTGTTAAGGTCCCATCTGTGAGGAAAGGAAAGCACTTTTGCTGATCCAGGAATAAGGAACATACAATACTGCCCTGTCTAGTCAAAATGTTAAACCCATCCCTAGGGAAGATGTTGCTGCCATTAACAACACTGCTGGCTCCATTTTCCTGTCAAAAAGAAAAATAAAACTAAACAAGTACCTAATCCTCCTCACATTTTCCTGGACAGGAGTAGTGTATTAAATTTGGCTCCAGGTTTAATTCAGGCTATTAACCATTTTTATAAGGTAGTTTCATGTAATAGAATGGGGGTTGCTTCTTTTCCTGAGATATTCAAAATTCTGAATCTGGACAAGAGGATGAAGGGGCAGATGTAGGATTTTCTCCTCAGAAAGACTCAGAAGAGAGCACAGTATCTAATTCTCTTTGTGGGAATTTCATTTCTTCTGAGACTATTTCCAGAATGTACCAGTGTTTTCATCTTATGAACACAGACATTTCTCAGTCCCTTAGAAAATACTATGAGCTGTTACAGATGGAATGAACAGAATATTCACCCATTCCTCCAATGTTATCAGCTTTGATGGGTGTTTGGGTCATTGCCTGCAACTTTACTGAATGTCACCCCGCATCACCTAAAAAGGCAGATAGATTATATAAAGTTCCTCGGTCTTTGTTATGTTTTTATGGACTCATCCCAAACCTGACTCAGCAGTTATAGCTTTGCTTAATCCTACAGCTGCTAAACATTTAGCATATTCCAATCCTACACTTTCTGCTAAGGATAGGGACGTAATTGATAAGTACAGGATAAATGTTCATGCTTCTGCCACTTTAATTTTCCAATTTTGAATTGTCAGCTCACGTGTTAAAATTTATTCTGACTAATTGTGAAAGTACGAAGAAAGTTTTGACTGCAGTTTTTTTTCTTGTGAGGAAAATCTGATTTAAATTGTTTAATTTCTTTCACTTTATGGTCACAATTTATTTTTTAAAGTGTGTTCAAGACTCTACTGATGCCTTTTCCAGGGCTAGTGCCACTAATACTGTTTTGAGGAGGTTTGCATGGCTGCATTCTCAGAACCACCAAGATGATGTAAAAATGAGATTTTAAATCCTTCTTTGGATAGAGATTTAACTTTTGGTCCCTGTGCTGCAGAGGCTATAAAAATGTAATGAGAGGAGTAAGCTTATCCAGGGAACCTCTACAATTTCTCACCCCTCCTTTCCCAAATTTTCTACGTTATTTTCTAACCTCTTATCCAGCTTTGGAATGAAATTAATTAAACAGATGTTGAAGAAGAAATGGCAAGGGGATTCCTAAAAGAATACAGTCCCTAACCAAGTGCAGTCCAAAAAGTAAGAATGACTATTTAAGGGAAATTGTTCTCCCTTCTACCTGAAATTCCTTCTAGAAACTCTGAATCTCCATTGTTTGGCAATAGACAGTTTCAGACAAATGGGTTCTGAATATCATTAATCAAGGTTAAAGATGGCAGCGAGAAGAATTTCCTCCCTTCCAGATGTAATTCCTTCTCACCAGATCAGCCTCCTTAAACCCACCACAGTCTTTCAATACATGTCTCAGGGAGAGATAGATCCAGTTCCTCCTTCCCATGTTGGGAAAGGTTTTTATTTACTGATGTTTTTGGTGTCAAGGAAAGAAAGAAAATGCTTGGAGATCAGTTATGGATCTTTCTTTCTTTCTTAAACCAGTTTGTAATAGTGCCCAAATTCAAAATTTTATCACTTCAGAAGTTGTTACCCCTTCTTTCTTATTTATGTTTCCTGGTAAATTTAGATTTTAAAGATGCTTATCATCACATCCCTATTCATCCAGACTTTAGGTATTTCTCAAGGTTCTGTTTGTCTGGATCGCATTATCAGTTCTCTGCCTTAACTTTTGGACTATCCACTGCACCAAGAATGCTCACAAGGTGTCTAGCTCCAGTTATAGCTCATTTCAGTCTACAGGGAATCCATATATTTTTATATTTAGATGACTTACTTATCTTTGCAAAATCTTATTCAAAGTGTCATGAATCTCTCACTTGTGTGAGATATCAAGCTGGGATTCAAACAGAACATTCAAAAGGCTTTTTTGACTACTTCACACAAGATTGTGTTCCTGGTTTATCTACTAGACAGCTCAGTTCAAAGAGATTTTCTTGGCTGCTCCCTCCCTCCATCCTCCTTTTTGTTTTTTGATTATACCAGGGTAGTACATATGTGTACATATATATATATATATATATATATATATATATATATATATATATATATATATATAAAATATGTATATATTTTACCACTATGTATGTCCTTCTAGGGCTCAGCCTCCCTTTCTCTGTTGACATTAAGGCCCTGAAGGGGTTGGTGTTCAAACCTGTGATTTTAGGCAGATCATTCCTAATGGGAATAGTGCACATTCACAAATCAGATATAGCTAATGACATGAACAGTGTCTGGAGAGGAAAATATGGCAATAATAGTGTCCCAGATGCTGGTGTAAAAGGCTGTCTAATGTCAAGCAAGTCCACATACACACACACACACACACACACACACCTGTTGACTGCAGTGAGAATAGAACACCTACCTAAGTACTCATCACTTTATTCTAGCACCATGGCACAAGTCTGACTTTAACAAGGCGGCAGGACAACTTATAGTGGAAGACATCAGAAGGCCATGTTGGAAAGAAGATGTTGGGAGTCCTGCATGAAATGGATGTGTAGGCATGAGCAATTATCTAAATACTGTCAATCCATAGGATTGGAGCAGTAACTGCAGGATACAGATCTCTGTTCTTCTGGCCACACACACACACACACACACACACACACACACACACACACACACACACACACACACACACACACATGCATACACACGCACACACACACACACACACACACACACACACACACACACACACACACACACACACACACACACACACACACACACACGCACACATGCATACACACACACACACACACACACACACACACACACACACACACACACACACACACACACACACACACACAGTTGACTGCTGTGAGAACAGAATCCCTATCTATCTAAATACACAAACTACAGAACTCAGTATTTTATGCTAGTGCCACAGCCCAAGTCTGACTTTTACAAGGCTGCAGGACAACCTATAGCAGATTACATCAGCAGGCCATGTTGGAGAGAAGATGTTGTGAGGCCTGCATAAATTCATAGCTTCATGGGTTCATAGAATGTTACTAGGCTAATATCTCTAGGGTATTTACAATCCTAGTCATGTAAAAACACAAGTACCCTTATTAATCATAGGTAGATGGTTGTTGCAAGCAGAGCAATTTTGTGATCAGCACCAACTGCCCCTGTTGATGAGAGAAAGAGTTGCCACCCAGGAGTGAATTTACAATTGCCCATCCAGTTGTCAAGGTTGCACTTGAATAGGGTCATTGAGGAATACTGCTTCACATGCAGTGATAGCCTATTACAGAGGAGTGGCAATCAGTGGGAGCTATATCTGCCTCCCCACATGTTCTGTTTATGTCACAGGATAGGTTGATTTCCCTGGAGCAGGTTACTCTTGTCCCATTTGATTTGCAGATGTCCAGCATTTCCAGTAGGACAAGGTCTGAGACTGCTCTTTAGGCCAGGCTTAGATCACATCTCAGCAGCCAGCATGATACTGACTACAGTGGCTGGTCTTTCAGTCTTTCTGTCTTTCCATGTATGTCATGTTTTGGAGGCCCTGGATTCTCCTGGTCACACACCTCTGTGTTTTCTGCAGTTGCTGCAGGAGTCTGGTGAGGTACAGACAGAAAGGAGCATTGTACTCAATTAGTGTCTGATAAGGGTCATGTACAGTGGAGCTATGACCTTCCAAGTCTTGGATATGATGCCCTTATTTATGAGGTGCTCAATGTAGAATGTGTGCCTCACCACTATGAAGTGTAGATTGCTATCAACATGTGTTCCCAAGTCTAACGACACTATGTTTGAGCTTACAGGGGTGCTAAATATATCATAATTAGCAGGGGTACTTCATTGTCCAAGGGGTCAATGAGGCATTTTTTGCTTTAAGGTACAGTCCATGAGTTTGCCACCAATCATTTATCTGTATCAGTCCTTTCTGTAATATGTTAACATCATTGGGGGACTATATATGAGTGTGCCCAGTTGACAGTCATCTGTAAACTTGGTAAGCCACAGACAGTCTACCTTTGCCTGGACTTCAGAGAAACAGTTTCTAAATAGTTGTGGGACGAGCACAGATCCTTGTGGTATTCCACAGGGAAGTGGTCTAGTGATGGAGGTGCAGTCCCCAACTTTGACAATGTGCACTCTGTTAATGTGCCAGTTGGCTATCTATCTAGTAATGTATGGGGTAATCCCCAGATGGGAGAGTTTCTCTATGGTACCTGAATGGCAGATAGTATCAAAGGCCTTAGGTAAAATCAACATAGGCAGTATGCCCTGTTATCCTTCACCCAGGTCTTTGGGGAGTCATTATCATAGAAGTCCACTAGGTTTAATAAGCAAGATCTACCCTTGACAAAACTAAAATGGGTCATGTCAGATGTGTTGAAGGTCACCTATGTCCCTGTGGATAAGATCCATAATGATTATTTCCACAGTCTTGCAGATAAGGCTGCTGAGGCTTATGGGTCAATTGCTCCAGTTCTGCATGTTACCAGATTAATGTGCATTGCGTATCACACAACATATTAATTTATGTAGTGTAGTTGATATGTGTGTGAAAAAAATTCTGAGACACCAGGGTTGTAGTGCCTGGAAGGAGGCAACATGTGGATGTATTGTAAATATGTGACATATCATTAATAAGGCATGCAGATTGTTATGTTTCCACGTGTAATTTCATATCATAAACAGGAAATGGACAGTAAACAGCACTAATATATAATAATAATAATAATTAGTTTTCCATAGCACAGCAAGCAGCAGGTCTGCACGACTGTTAGCAAAGTGCTTGCGCAGGTGAGATACATATTTCCATTACTTTCCCTGTTTGTGCATGGTTAAGCAGTGGGCAAATGTGAGCCACATTGTTAAAGTCTAAGAGTTAGTACAGAATCTATAAAACACACCTGCTGTTTAACTGACTCTGTAGCAGCAGGTGTAAATGCAATGACACATTTCTTTTTAAGCCCAAAGGATACTGGGTTCAAATCCAGGTGTATCTAATACTTTTAAATAACAGTGATAATTCATTGATATTAATTATTTATAGTACATATGTTGCTGTATGTTGGCATAGTGCAGTAGAGTTAAGTGGCATTGCACGGATGTAACAAGACATAAACTCTGTGTACTCAAACTTCACAAAAAAAAAAACTTTAGAGATTTCCTAAAATGGCTTTATTACAAAAAGATTAGTGCTTTCATCTTTCTATTTTCAAGACTTCATCAGATAGTTTAAAACATCAACTAAGCAGGTTTAAATGCAATTAAAAAGCAGTCACATGATCAAATGCACTTTCATCTTAAAGAAACATCATAACAACTGAAATAAAATGGGGTCTATATTGTATTGGCAAAAGTCGACAACATCAAATCTGATATTGTCGACATGACAATAACGAACGTTCAAAACATCGAACATGTAAATGCATATCTCCATAAGGGGAGATTTCTATTTACTTCAATGTAGTGCAGTCTTGGAGTTTGTATATTTAAGTAGTGTGGGTGTGGGGGTGCAGGGGGGCTTGCCCCCCCCCTGCCTACACCCTTTAGTTTTTTTTTTTAATTATTTTTTCGGAACATTCAATGTTTTCATAGTTCGATCATTAAAGGTCACCTTTTAGTAATTCAAAATATGAAATCTTCAATGTTCTAATATAGACCCAATAAAATGTACTGTCACTTATAAAATTTCAGGAACTCACAGATGCTTACTTAAAATAGTATGCCAATCCTAATAATTTAATACAATCAATGATATTGAAAAACCTTTTATAAGTCTAATGATGTTAAATCCTATGCTTATCTTTCATAATTTCAGTACTTAAGCAAGCTACTAATAGATATAATTTAGAGCTGGGGGTGCAGAGGCATTAAAATATAATTATCACCATAATTCACATTTTTCAATTATGGTATGCCACGGGCCACCACAAGGGCAGGAAGTACCACAATGTAGCCCTGCTTTTAATCATGTCAGCCAGCAAAATAAACCTTATAGTGGTAATATCGATCACTAGTTCAACAGAGATATGCAGTTCCATACTTCATATACATCTGACACAGGTACTGTACAGCAGTGAGTACCTGGAATTTTAAAAGTTGCAATAAGTTTTAATTCAGTTGATACATTGCACGGAGATAACCATAGCATTGTACTACTGCTCACCATTACTTGGCATTGCTGTGTGATGCCAAACTCCACAGAAAAATAGAGGATAAAAAGTGAAGGGATTCATTGCTTTTTCTGCTACTTTTGTGTGTTGTGTGTGATTCTATTTTTTGACCAGATTATAGGTCTCAAAATGAGGTAGATAGGGAAGTGGTGAAATGAGGACCAAGACAGGGAAAGAACAAAGGGGAACCAATGCAGGAATGTGCAGGAGGGAGGTAGGAAAGAACTATAGATATCCATTTCTTCAACAGTAAAAACAGATCATATGTACAGAATATTAGCTTTATTTGGACTGTTACCTCCAGAGAGAGGAAGGACAACAATGTGAACATGTATAACCAACTGGAATGAATCAAGTGTATCAAGAAGAGACTTGTGAAATGGAGAGCTATGTATGGGCCATTTTTTTTTTTTTGTGGGACAGCTGCCCATTTTTTTTTTTTTAATTCAGTAAGAGAGGACTGCTGCATAAGGGACTGTAGGTATATCTGAGTCAGGTAAGTTGGGTAGGTGAGGAAGCAAATACAAACAAGACAAGAGACAGGGATGGTGAGGGACACAAAAGGTTG
Organism: Protopterus annectens; assembly: GCF_019279795.1. NCBI lineage: Eukaryota > Metazoa > Chordata > Ceratodontiformes > Protopteridae > Protopterus > Protopterus annectens. The sequence goes on from NC_056735.1 coordinate 246,296,925, forward strand.
GGGAACACCATGATTGGGGTGGGGGAGGGTAAAACGCAGGCTCATGCCTGTCAAGCTTGGAGACAGTGAGAATCGAATCCTCACCCACTGAACTGTCATCACTGTCCCCTTACTCAGCTTGCAGCTAGAATGATTGACATCTTCTCCTCCTATGGCCTATGAGGGAAAGCAGCCTCTCCATCCAGCATAGGCATACACCAATGGTGCTGTGTACAACCCTACACACCAACACTGACTTCTCCCGGTGGGTGATGAAATCACCACCTCCACCACTATTTCTAGGGGGTACCACTGCACCTGCTTCAGGGTTAGTACTACCTGAGAGCACTGGCAGTGCAAGGGCAGCAGAGGCAGGGCTGCTGGGTTGGCCCCCTGATGTGCTGGGCATCGGTGCTGAAGCCAGTGGAGTAGATGTAGGCTGATCCACTGGGGCTGGCCTACCTCACTGTGCTGTGTAGCATTTAGTAACATGGTACACATGGATGCCATGGAGACAGTTTGAGGATTTACGATAGAAAATAAAACTAGAGATAAGGCTTGGGGGTGAGAGAAAAAAAGAGATAAAATTAGTACCATCATATGTGACATACAATGCATTAACCCAATTACACAACTCTTTTAGCTGCAGTATTGCATTTAAGTATATGTCCTAACAGATAAACACTATACTACAGATTGCTGAAAGTAATCCTTGAAATGTGCATACATTGCACATATTCGTGTTCCAGTTATACAGATTACAGTTTACAGCAGGGCATTTGTGCCACTGGTATATACTTTTTTAATTTAATGTAAATATTATTAAATAATTAATAGTATTGTCTAGCTGTGAATCATGGTATTTCAACCTACAACCTCTGACTACAGTATAATATTTGACTCCTGTAATTGGTTTGTGCTACAGACTAATGCATGCATACTTGCTTTTACAGTTGGGATATGCATGCTCAATTTGATACAACTGTATAACAGACCCAAAAAGCTATCTTTAACTTTTAAAGCTACAATGGCACTTGTCTTCTGCTGCATACATAACATTTGCTTCCCTCAGTCCCTCCATTTGAGCAACATGAGCCTGCTGATTGAACTTCTGCTCAGTGGCAGCTGGTGAAAGAAAAGATGAGCATTATGCATACCACTCTTGCCTATATTTAACTTTCTAAGTATTATAAGTACTCTCTTATTGTCATACTTACACAGCTGTGGGATGCCAAACCCATTCAACCAACAGTTGTGGGTATCCCTTTTTTGCCTGTGTAGGTCATTAAAATGATACCCACACTGCTTGCCAGTGCATGTAATGCCAGTGGCACTGGATACAGCCTGGGCCACACTATTCCATGCATCAGATTTGTACTTGGAGTCATAAAAGTCCCCCTGCAGAAGTCTTTGACTGTGTCACTTTACCAGGAATCCAATAAATATCCTGAACTCTTGGACACCCCACCTCTGTGCTCTAAACTTGGCACCTTCCTCTCTAATGCCAACCATGTCTAGCAGCTGAACTAGAGCAGTGGAGACTGATGCTTTCACAACAATTCCAGTTCTCATGTATACTGGTAGTGTGCAAACCCAAATAATGATGCCAACTGCATTTGCATGATGTTAAGTGGAATGCAGAAGTGCCAAGCAGGGAGTAAAGCAATTTTTGAAATTCAAAGGTTAATCTAAAACTTGGCATTAGTTTGAAGGTTGTCTACTGATGAAGCCAGGAATTACATATTGGAAATTGGAAGGTAACTGTTAGGTGTGTTAAGTTGGCAGACATGCACTGGTGGCATAAATGTAATGATTTTACACATTTGTTTTTGCCTTTATACACTGAGGAAATTAATTTTCTTACTGTGGGATTCAAACCTAGGCATAAGGGACAAAACATTTTCTTTGACATTGTTGATTTTCCATCTTTGCCACAGAAGAAGTGCTGCACAAACATAGTCTGGAATCATACATAAATACAGGTGACAGTTTATGCTGTTACACATGTATGTGTGTGACCTGACAACATTATTGGATATAGATCCAGTTGTGTAAGTGTCTTATGTAATTGTGAAGGCTATGTAATTCCAGATAGCACAACTATACTTATAGAAATATAGTAGACAAATACTGTCCTCAGTCATACATCTGAAAACACAATAATGGTGTCTCATCCCTCATACATGTAATTCATATCAGCTCCACTATCTAAAGTGTTATAAATGAGAATGACTATAATGGGAAGTGGAGCAACAGGAAAGTTGTATGAAATATCCTGCATTATAACCCAGGACCATGCACATGACAGCTCTACACTTACACTTGAAATTACCCGTATCTGTTTTTAGTTCATTGCTATAAACTGCACTTTCACAACAGTAAAAAATAAGCTGAAAACCCTGTGCTAGGACTCAAGACCATCTGTACTCTAGCCCTGCACTTACATGTGTTGCCACAAGACTAGTTACATGGCATTCCCTAACTTCCTAATTATTCTTTAAGTCTCTGTGTTAACTGCCGTGGGACATCACTTGAACTGTTTGCATAGTACCCAGCAGAATTAATTGAATGTATCTGGTTTCAATTATTGACTGCCTGAGTCCTGGCTGCAGTTGCTGCAGGTGCTGGGGAACCTTGCTAGCCACCACTAAGCAAAGTTGCATGATGAAAAACAAAAATTGCAACAATATATTGTTTTTTACCTTTGCCCTTTTACAGACACCCTGTTTGCAGGTGTTTTGTCTGCTTCCTAATTGAGACAGCAGTCCAGTTTGCACACTGTTGCACTCCGTGCAAATGAGCTAAAAACAGCCAAACCTGACATTCATTTTTTTCTCGTTTTCCTGTGTTTGTGCTGAGCAATGCACCATGCAGACACTGCCCCCCAAAAAAGAAAAAAAACAAAAGGAAAAGTAGTTGAAATGAGGAAAAAGAATCTGTGACATACACACACTACAAATTGTTAGTACACATGAAATATTTCTACATAGCTCTGGATTTGAACAGTCAGAGCACAGTAAGGGTGTCTTATCTCTCTTTGCCGCACAAACACCTTTGCATCAAGGAATTGAAATTCTGCATACAACCAATAAAATATCATCTACAGTAATATGAAACCATATAACAGTTATTTGTACATTTATTAATTGTGGATATAGTGCACTGAGTGATCAAACAATCAGCTATGAGCATTGCTTGCAAATATGCAGCTCTGACTTACCACTCTGTGTTTGCTACTCATTCATCTCTTATCTGACCAGGAATCTGAGATATGCAGTGTGTAAGCCATTCTATATCATGGTCCTTAAGATGTGTGAGGATATTAAATAGCAATAATTTAATATGCAGTTGCTAACAAAAGAAGGGGAGGCTGGATGTTAATGAGCAGAAGCTGTGAACTGTGTGCTGCTCACTTACATTTCCAACCTTGACAAAATTACATCTAACACTAATTCTAACCTAACATATTACTGGATGTAGGGCAGTCTTCATTGCTGTTGTGTTCTCCTTCTCCCTACCAGTAATCATTCACAGCTGCAATCCATTAAAAATAGACACTGAGGGAGTGCCTGCACTGTGTTTACATGAGATACATGGAACCAAGTATTTGGGATTCAGCAATTCTAATAAGTTCACACTTCAAGTGCATCTTCACCATGCTGACAGCCCTGAATCTGTGCCATAAAAAGGCAACCACGTAGCTAGGGAAACTTAAAGTGAGAATACTTGTTTATGTGGAGAACTCAGAAAAGAGGCTATTATTTTGGGATACATCTGCACAGAAAATTATGGAACTTGAGAAGGTATTGCATTTTGTCAGCTATATACTGTGTATGCTGAAATACAATTAAGAAAATCTGTTTAGTAGTTTATATATATATATATATATATATATATATATATATATATATATATATATATATATATATATACATATGGGTCTACCTGAGATGGTCGACAAGCCATTTGATCAACACTAATTTGGTCGACAGTTCATTTGGTCGACAAGCAGATTTGCCCCCATCCCCAATGTTGTGCGACCCTGGAGTTGATATATATAGTTAGGGGGGATGTGGGGGGCAAAGCCCCCCACATTGGAGGGTGTGGGAGGCAAAGCCCCACACATAAAACTGCTTGTCAACCAAATGAACTGTTGACCAAATTAGTGTCGATCAAATGGCTTGTTGACCATCTCAGGTAGATCCATGTATATATATATATATATATATATATATATATATATATATATATATATATATATATATATATATATATATATATATATATTTATTAGGAAGGGCTTTTACGCATATTTGTATGCATTGGATACATGGTATGTTTGTCATGGCATTTCAGAGGTATACATAATTGGCAATACCTTAAAATGGAATGCTCTGTGTTAAATCTGTAGATATGTTTCAGGGGCACTTCATTTGATAGAACTTTTACTATTTCAGAGATGGTTTGTTAGCAAAATGTGTCATTTGCTTGTTGTTTTGGGGGTGGAGGAGCAAATCTGCATTTCTATTGCGACACAAACAAGGATGTGTTGATATTGTTACTCTCCTTTTTTGCATCTAGCCTGTAGTTCATATTTCAAATATCTAGACTGTTTTATGTTTCTCCAGTGGGTAATACTGACATGCTACATTTTCTGTTTTATTCAGGAACAGTTATTCTGTAGTTATGTGTATTATCCTTCTGTTGCCTTTTAGGGCACCCCAGGCTATGGCACCCAAGTGTGTCAATCCCTGAAAACTACCCTTCAATGACCCTGAAAATCAGATCATTGTGGAAGATTTTAGGCAACATGGTGCCTTCTCGCATGAAATGGGACATGGAGATATAACAGACAGAATGCAAATTTGGCAGCAGATAGTTGAAGACATTAATTCTGTAGGCAGCCACAGCAGGACATATCATCAGGTGCATCATAGGGCCACTGACATGATCTCATGCAGGAGAGTAGCTGCAGTTAGCCAACATTGCCATGGCTGATCATGCTCCAATAGTGGCAGAACTTCCATCATTGGTTGAGCTGTCAACACCAAGATGTGGCAGGCCATAGGGTCATGGTCCTGGGCATCATCATGAGGAGAGCTCATCCAGCAGACATCAGTCATGTTCAGGTAGCAGCAGTGCATCTGACCATGGCCTGGATGATGTGCCAGTCCAACTGTTGGCAGAGCCAGTTCTCATGGTCGGATACAACAACAATGAATGGCCACTTCTACCATGCACAGCTCACACCTGTCTGATATACCAACACATAGAGCTAGCACAGAGCTTGGCTGAGTTCATGCAGACACTCACCCACCAATTTCACCTTGATGACCCATACAGACATACACACAACAGTTACATGGTTCATTTTGTCTCACTAGCCAGTTGTTGCTTTATCTGAATTTCTGCCTGCTTCTCTTTCTTACTCAAACACACTCGCTGACATTTTGTGTCAGCCTAGGCTTCCTGCCTCCCTCACCACACACACACACACACACACAAACACACACACACACACACACACACACACACACACACACACACACACACACACACACACACACACACACAAAATGCCCTGCGCAAATGATGATAACTATGCCATATCCCTATTTTCTATCTTTTGGATTCAGGGATACATAATCTTTGTGTCTGATGCTTAGGGTGAATAGTTGATTTAGTGCTTAGTATATCTACATTTGTGATGTTTAATTGGTAATTGTAGCCTTGACTTATATTGGTCTTAGAAAGTTAGACAGTTGATAGCATAAATTTTTTTTTCATCTTTATTGTTAATGATCTTGTGATGGTTGTGAAGTCTGAAACTGAAATGTGTATCACTATTTTTTACTTCTCCCTTTAATGATTTTCCAGTACAAACATATGGTGCTAAACCGAGGGCACGCAGTGATGATCACTACTTTTGAGAATAATGATTGTGTAAATATTTGATGGCTGAGGCCTACTACTTAATAATGGATACACAGAAGTCAAATAAGTTTCTGCTGTTACATGTTTAGGCCATTTCTGTACAAATCTCCCACCTTTTACTTGCTTACACTAACAAGTATCAACATGCAGGGATATGCCATTAATTCTTTTCATTACACAATGCATGCCAGGTTCAACACTTACCTTGTAAACCCACAATTACAACAGTTATAATTCAGGGCTGACTCTGTCTGATGCAAGCAACCAATACATGGGTAGGTAAAGGCTGTGAGAGTTGCCTGGCATCACTGTTACTATATGTACAGCATGTGCGTAGGAGGAAGTTGTAGGTCCTTAGGTGGTGAGTGAGTTTGCAATGTGTTGTCTTTTAGCCAATGTGAGGGCATGTTGAGCATGCCTGTGTCTGCCTACACATACAGTATGCTGCTTCCCCCTCTGACTCCTCACCTGTATGTGTCTTTGGTGACCTTGCCATTGGTGGTGGGATGTGTGCCCCTACCCCTTGCTGATCCTGCTAAAGATGTTTTCTCAGGATGATGTTGTGTAGCATGGCACATATTGTGAATATTTCAGTACATGTCCATGGATTGTTCTGCAGGGGCTCCCCCAGATGTATCCAGACAGTAGAACCATGACTTCAGTAGCCCACAGAGATGCTTTATGTATTTCTTGTTTGAGTGTGTGCCTCATTATGGTGTTCTTCAGCAGGTGTGTGTGCATTTGTAATGGGTGTCATCAGCCATGGTTCCAGTGCATAACCTGCATCCCCCAGTAAATGACCTTGTGAATATACACCCTAGTGAACACCTGATACAGTTGGGAGGTGTGCTAGATTTGTGTCATGGTAACTGCCTGGGTTGCCAGCAGACACATTCAAGATAATTCCCTTGGCATTACACATGACTTGGCAGTTAATAGAGTGGACTCCCTCTGTATTAATGTAGAGCCTTCCCTGTTCCCCAGGTGGTGCCTTAACTTCTACATGTGTGCAATCTATGGCACCCAGTACTTCAGGGTAGTGTGCAATAGGATAGAACTCCTGCATATTTCAGGCCCTATCCTCAGGAGTATGGGGAAAACATATTTGGTCACTAGCATGTTGTAACATAGCATTCAGAAACTGATAGAGAATCCTGGATGCTGATGCCTGTGACACCCCCCAGCATATCCCCTGTTGGTCTTTGAAAGGTACCTGTACCTAAAATTTTAAGTTGTACCCATACCTTTGTTTCCACTGGGATGGGTTCCCTTTGGTTTTCCCTGGCTCTCAGTTGAAGATGACAGAGGTTGCTGAGTTCCTGTAGTGTGTCTCTATCTGCACTTTAGCACTCTACAATTTCCACATCATGTAGATCATGATAAGTTAACCAGGGTCTGAAAACTCTTCTCCTTCTTGTTCTTGGTTTATTAGCAGCAGGATCAGCATAGACTTCAGCCTGTTGTACATACACACGAAGTAAAGCAACAGCAGCTTCTAACATTGTCTCTGTGTAGATTCCTGTCCGTGGTTGTATTCCAATAGGTTTTGGAATTCACAGGACAAACCACCACTGAGTCTACGCAGTTGCATTATAGCTTGTTGAATAGCTCCTCCATCTTGGATTGTTGATTAGCATACAATTCAGCTGCTTATGCAGTAGTTTGCATTCCACAGTATTTGTCTTATTTGCACGGTGGTGTGCAGCTGTACACACCTTGTAGTGGCTCTTACTGAATCCAAAACAGTGTGTTACCATGTGTGCGTCATGCCAGGAAACACACATGGTGTAAATGGACCATGCAGGCTTTATTGAATCTGGCCAATATTGCTAGTATTTTATTAAATTCATTTACACTTAACATTTTGACAAGACATATATTTTAGTACTGATGTATTCCAATATAAATAACTATTTGATCTTAAATTTATTTTTGGGAATTTTCCAGCTATTTTGTTTTATTCCTTGCCGTATTTTAAATATTTAATAAAAATATATTTGCAAATGTATTTCTTTTCTTTAACATTTTTTTTCTCTTGTTCATAAAATAAAGTTACTCATCCCTGTAATCCCTGACATTTCTGAGTGGCATATACAAACATTGCAGTCAAACAAATCTGTTAATGCAAATGTTAAAAAAGAGAGAGAAACACATTCAGAGGGTCAGCCTAATTTATTCTATTAAATCAAAATAGCAGGACTGAGTGGAAACAAATGTAACACTTAAAGTTCAAAGTACTTTATTATCAATAATTAATAAGATAAGCGCTTTCGCTGTGTAGCTTCATCAGATCTTACATTCATTCTAAGATTCCACATCTTATATATACACAGGTTTTAAACAATTAATCAATCAAGTAAGTTAATTGGTATGATTATTTAAAGAAGCAGGCAGACATCAAAGACCCAGCTTAATATACAAATCTGATAAAGATAAAACCATTTAAAAACAATCTCATATATAAAGTATACATAGGAAACACATATATAAAAAGTTATATATAAAAAATATATATAAAAAACATATCAGTTAGTACATATATATTTGTAATTAAAATAGATATTAATGTGAGAAAGATTCTATAGACAAGTATGCTTAATGTCTAACATATAAATTTCATATATATGTATGTATAAATTAATATAATGTCTTATAAAATAAAGTAACCACACTACATGTGGTAACTAAATCTATGACGTAATGACATGGTAGTGATATAAAAGACAATTTGTTTACAGAGAGATAGAATACCAATTTCTAGGGGGTTTATCTAATGTTTCTATGCTGTCTTAATTTTGGCTTGATAGAGGCCCTATCATTGAGGCTTAATCCTTTATCTGATCTTAGTAGAATTATCCAATCAGTTTCCTTACTCTCTGTATATATCTTAATGTCACCCCCTCTAGAGTTGGGAGTAATTACTTCAAGTACCTTGAACAAAAATCTATGTGTGTCGTCATTTAATGCTACATGCTTGGCAAGGGCATTATGTAATGTACCTTTCCTTATGTGATATACATGTTCCCTTATCCTATCCCTCAGTGGTCGATTTGTTTTACCAACATAGAAGGATGAACATAATTGACAAACAGCTAGGTATATCACATGAGAAGTCATGCAGTTGGCTTCAGCTCTTATATTAAAAACTTTCTGTTGATCAGGATGAAATAATTCTGTCTTACTGTCTATGTAACAACAGAAATTACAGCGATCACAGCGTCTTGTGCATCCATTCTGCATAGATTTCCTATCAAATTTAGGATGGCATAACATTCTTTTTAAGTTGTGTTTATTCTTAAAGATAAACCTCGGTGTTTCTCCTACTATCTGTTTAATTTCTTCATCTATCTGTAATATACCCCAGTGTTTGTCTATAATCTGGTTAATCTCTATATGATCAGATGAAAAGAAGGTGGAGAATTTAGTGAAAGATTCACTCATATTTTGTTTCTCATTATAGCTAGCACTGTTGGATCCAAAGTATGGCATAGCTGAAGTGGAGCGTAAATTGTACACTTTGTCTATCTTAGAATGTATTTCCTCGACTTTATATCCTCTGTTTAATAGTCTATATTTCAAATCATTTAGCTCAGTGTGAAATCCCTCTTCCATTGGATTCAGTCTGGAAGCTCTAATAGCTTGTCCTTTCACAATATTTCTAAAGACAAAAGGAGGGTGCATACTGGATCTTAGAAGCAATGAGTTAACATAACATGTTTTACGATGAACTCCAGTGTTAATTAAATTATTATGTAGCCTCTCTATATGTAAGTCTAGAAACTCAATTCTATCCTCTGAAAACTTTATGGTAAACTTAAGACATGGTATTAAATTGTTCATGATTAGGTATGTGGATTCAAGTTGTTGGGGTGTCCCTTTCCAAAGAATAAAGACATCATCCACAAAACGTCTGTAAAATATCACATGTTTCTCAAAGAAATTTTGTAGAAATAATGTATGTTCTTCCCAATGTGCAAGAAACATATCGGCGTAGCTGTTGGTACAAGATGTACCCATGGCTACACCATCTTTCTGTCTATAGATGTTATCCTTGAACATAAAGACATTATTTTCTAAGACTAATTCCAAAAAGTGAACTATTAAGTCAATAAGTACATTGGTATAGTCACTGTGATTTTTCAGGTACTGTAATGTATAATTCAGGCCCAGTTCATTGGGAATCACTGTGAACAGTGACTGTATGTCAAATGTGACAAATAAATAATCTTTAGTGATTGTTTTGTCTTGAATACAATCATAAAATGCTGTAAGGAATTGTTTAGTGTCTTTTAGTACTATTTTATTTTTATTTAGTACAGCCCACAGATGTTTTTCTACAAATACTGATAGATGTTCTGTGACCCAACCTCTTCCAGAAACTATTGGTCTCATGGGTGGGTTCTTATTATCCTTGTGTATTTTCGGCTGTCCTTGAATAACTGGTATAGTAGGTGTTAGAATATTAAGATAGTCAAATAATTCCTTGTCAATCAGTTTACTTTTGAAAATATCCTCTAGCGTATTCTTCACATATCTTATAGTTTCTATAACATCGTCTTTTGTTATTAAATCATAGAATTTGTCCTGCATCAATTCTGTCATTGCTCCGATATAATTTTGCATATCCATAACAACAATGCTGCCTCCTTTGTCAGCTGGTCTAATAACTATAGTAGGGTCTTCCTGTAATTGTTTTAGACTTACTCTTTCTTTATAAGTTAAATTATCTCTCCTTTTACATCTTTTTTGCTCTACTCTATCTGCATAGTATGCATGTAACTCATCTTCAGTTAACTTCAAATATGCCTCAACGAGTGGGTGATGGGTTGGCACGAAATCACTTAGTCTCTTATATGTGAATGCTTCTGTTTTAGAAGTATTGCTCGTTTGGGTTTTATATAACAATTTTAGCATGACATTTCTGCAAAATATTTTCAAGTCGGTGACTGTGTCTGTTAGTTTACTGTGACTTCTTGGAATAAAGTTTAGACCCTTCTTAACAATTGAATATCTTCATAAGTTAGTTTCTTACTTGATATATTGTGCACTAATTCTTGTGCGTCCACATTTTCTTTAAAGTTTGGTTGGATGGAATGTCTCCTGAAAATTTCCTCTTCTGCCTCCAACGACTCATAGACCTCGACCTCTGTGGGCCTTTGTCCATACGTATCGGTAGAGGAAAAACCAATTCAGCATTTGTTTTATTGCTAGATTTTTCTGTGGTTTTAACCTTTGGTCTCACTACAGCCTCAGAGTCTCGATTCATATGAGGTGTCTTGTCTTTAACTATGTGAACATTAGGATATAAATTAGTGTCTAAGTTCACACTGGGGTGTATGATGTGTATAACATATATTGAATCTTTACAGTGGGGTTTATCATTTACATCCATTGCTACATTCTCTATACAAACATCATCATTTAATTCTGTAATCTCAACAGCAGAAGGTATACTCTGAACATTTAAAGTCGACATATTACTATTCCCAGCATTATTGTTTGGAGCATTTAAAGTACACATATTCTTCTTAACTTCATTACTAATATTGTCACATAAGATAACATTCTCTACATTCCTTTTATTCACATATTGTGAACTATTCATAGCATTATCATTGTTCACCATTGCATTACGTTCATTCTGTCCATGCCCTGGTCTGGGCCAAGTAAAGACATGGCTTTGCCTAAAATCATTAATGTCTCTTTTAGCTTTATTCCTTTTTTGTTGTAGTAGCTTCCTTTCAAATGCTAAAACACAGTCCAGTAAGTTCTCCAGTAGTGGTTGAACCAGAACATCAGCAAAGTCTCTATATAACATTTGTTGCTTCGCATTTATGCTTTCTATCAATTTACTTTCTTCTGGAATAAAAAAGTCTATTAAAAGTCTAAGATAATTCCGACTCACCTCTATATTAAGTCTCTGCCATTTCGCTAGCAATTCGGGGTAATCCTTGCCCTGGCTAGGCATCGTAAAAACCCTTAAGCCTCTTGGAATAATGTTTTGATCGAGGCAAAACTGAAAATGTATTCTCTGTGTTTGCAGGCGTTTCAGCTTCATGAAATCCTTTTCAATCCCCTCTAGTAGTATATGCAGCCTTTCCGAGTCAACTGCACCTTCATTCACGTCATCTGTAGCAGTCACATTCTCAAAGAAGCACGAAGCGCTAGTAACTTCATTGAGGAATTGTTTAAATCTGTGTTGCAGTATCTCACCCCCACGGTCTTCACCTCTTGGTCGCATTACCTCACTCCCTCAGTCTTCGCCTGTTGGGATGTAGTCCATTTCAATGTCAGTCATATTACGCAAAACACTTGTCCCAGTTAGCAGCAAAGCAAGAAATATAATGTACAAAACAAGTAATGGAGGCTGCTGCTATGCTGGTAAATGCTCGTGCAAGCAGTATAAATCAAAGTTATAGTAAATCAAAATAGCAGGACTGAGCGAAAACAAGTGTAACACTTAAAGTTCAAAGTACTTTATTATCAATAATTAATAAGATAAGTGCTTTCGCTGTGTAGCTTCATCAGATCTTACATTCATTCTAAGATTCCACATCTTATATATACACAGGTTTTAAACAATTAATCAATCAAGTAAGTTAATTGGTATGATTATTTAAAGAAGCAGGCAGACATCAAAGACCCAGCTTAATATACAAATCTGATAAAGATAAAACCATTTAAAAACAATCTCATATATAAAGTATACATAGGAAACACATATATAAAAATGTTATATATAAAAAATATATATAAAAAACATATCAGTTAGTACATATATATTTGTAATTAAAATAGATATTAGTGTGAGAAAGATTCTATAGACAAGTACTGCAATGGTGAACAATGATAATGCTATGAATAGTTCACAATATGTGAATAAAAGGAATGTAGAGAATGTTATCTTATGTGACAATATTAGTAATGAAGTTAAGAAGAATATGTGTACTTTAAATGCTCCAAACAATAATGCTGGGAATAGTAATATGTCGAATTTAAATGTTCAGAGTATACCTTCTGCTGATGAGATTACAGAATTAAATGATGATGTTTGTATAGAGAATGTAGCAATCGATGTAACTGATAAACCCCACTGTAAAGATTCAATAGATGTTATACACATCATACACCCCAGTGTGAACTTAGACACTAATTTATATCCTAATGTTCACATAGTTAAAGACAAGACACCTCATATGAATCGAGACTCGAGACTCTGAGGCTGTAGTGAGACCAAAGGTTAAAACCACAGAAAAAACAAATGCTGAATTGGTTTTTCCTCTACCGATACGTATGGACAAAGGCCCACAGAGGTCGAGGTCTATGAGTCGTGGGAGGCAGAAGAGGAAATTTTCAGGAGACATTCCATCCAACCAAACTTTAAAAAAATGTGGACGCACAAGAATTAGTGCACAATATATCAAGTAAGACACTAACTTATAAAGATATTCAATTGTTAAGAAGGGTCTAAACTTTATTTCAAGAAGTCACAGTAAACTAACAGACACAGTCACTGACTTGAAAATATTTTGCAGAAATGTCATGCTAAAATTGTTATATAAAACCCAAACTAGCAATACTTCTAAAACAGAAGCATTCACATATAAGAGATTAAGTGATTTCGTGCCAACCCATCACCCACTCGTTGAGGCATATTTGAAGTTAACTGAAGATGAGTTACATGTATACTATGCAGATAGAGTAGAGCAAAAAAGATGTAAAAGGAGAGATCATTTAACTTATAAAGAAAGAGTAAGTCTAAAACAATTACAGGAAGACCCTACTATAGTTATTAGACCAGCTGACAAAGGAGGCAGCATTGTTGTTATGGATATGCAAAATTATATCGGATTTATATTATAGCAATGACAGAATTGATGCAGGACAAATTCTATGATTTAATAACAAAAGACGATGTTATAGAAACTATAAGATATGTGAAGAATACGCTAGAGGATATTTTCAAAAGTAAACTGATTGACAAGGAATTATTTGACTATCTTAATATTCTAACACCTACTATACCAGTTATTCAAGGACAGCCAAAAATACACAAGGATAATAAGAACCCACCCATGAGACCAATAGTTTCTGGACGAGGTTGAGTCACAGAACATCTATCAGTATTTGTAGAAAAACATCTGAGGGCTGTACTAAATAAAAATAAAATAGTACTAAAAGACACTAAACAATTCCTTACAGCATTTTATGATTGTATTCAAGACAAAACAATCACTAAAGACTATTTATTTGTCACATTTGACATACAGTCACTGTTTACAGTGATTCCCAATGAACTGGGCTTGAATTATACATCACAGTACCTGAAAAATCAAAGTGACTATACCAATGTACTTATTGACTTAATAGTTCACTTTTTGGAATTAGTCTTAGAAAATAATGTCTTTATGTTCAAGGATAACATCTATAGACAGAAAGATGGCGTAGCCATGGGTACATCTTGTGCCAACAGCTACGCCAATATGTTTCTTGCACATTGGGAAGAACATACATTATTTCTACAAAATTTCTTTGAGAAACATATGATATTTTACAGACATTTTGTGGATGATGTCTTTATTCTTTGGAAAGGGACACCCCAACAACTTGAATCCACATACCTAATCATGAACAATTTAATACCATGTCTTAAGTTTACCATGAAGTTTTCAGAGGATAGAATTGAGTTTCTAGACTTATATATAGAGAGGCTACATAATAATTTAATTAACACTGGAGTTCATCGTAAAACATGTTATGTTAACTCATTGCTTCTAAGATCCAGTATGCACCCTCCTTTTGTCTTTAGAAATATTGTGAAAGGACAAGCTATTAGAGCTTCCAGACTGAATCCAATGGAAGAGGGATTTCACACTGAGATAAATGATTTGAAATATAGACTATTAAACAGAGGATATAAAGTCGAGGAAATACATTCTAAGATAGACAAAGTGTACAATTTACGCTCCACTTCAGCTATGCCATACTTTGGATCCAACAGTGCTAGTTATAATGAGAAACAAAATATGAGTGAATCTTTCACTAAATTCTCCACCTTCTTTTTATCTGATCATATAGAGATTAAGCAGATTATAGACAAACACTGGGGTATATTACAGATAGATGAAGAAATTAAACAGATAGTAGGAGAAACACCGAGGTTTATCTTTAAGAATAAACACAACTTAAAACGAATGTTATGCCATCCTAAATTTGATAGGAAATCTATACAGAATGGATGCACAAGACCCTGTGGTCGCTGTAATTTCTGTTGTTACATAGACAGTAAGACAGAATTCTTTCATCCTGATCAACAGAAAGTTTTTAATATAAGAGCTGAAGCCAACTGCATGACTTCTCATGTGATATACCTAGCTGTTTGTCAATTATGTTCATCCTTCTATGTTGGTAAAACAAATCGACCACTGAGGGATAGGATAAGGGAACATGTATATCACATAAGGAAAGGTACATTACATAATGTCCTT
Organism: Protopterus annectens; assembly: GCF_019279795.1. Lineage (NCBI taxonomy): Eukaryota > Metazoa > Chordata > Ceratodontiformes > Protopteridae > Protopterus > Protopterus annectens. Next base: position 246,312,326 of record NC_056735.1, read on the forward strand.
GCCAAGCATGTAGCATTAAATGACGACACACATAGATTTTTGTTCAAGGTACTTGAAGTAATTACTCCCAACTCTAGAGGGGGTGACATTAAGATATATACAGAGAGTAAGGAAACTGAATGGATAATTCTACTATGATCAGATAAAGGATTAGGCCTCAATGATAGGGCCTCTATCAAGCCAAAATTAAGACAGCATAGAAACATTAGATAAACCCCCTAGAAATAGGTATTCTATCTCTCTGTAAACAAATTGTCTTTTATATCACTACCATGTCATTACGTCATAGATTTAGTTACCACATGTAGTGTGGTTACTTTATTTTATAAGACATTATATTAATTTATACATACATATATATGAAATTTATATGTTAGACATTAAGCATACTTGTCTATAGAATCTTTCTCACACTAATATCTATTTTAATTACAAATATATATGTACTAACTGAAATGTTTTTTATATATATTTTTTATATATAACTTTTTATATATGTGTTTCCTATGTATACTTTATATATGAGATTGTTTTTAAATGGTTTTATCTTTATCAGATTTGTATATTAAGCTGGGTCTTTGATGTCTGCCTGCTTCTTTAAATAATCATACCAATTAACTTACTTGATTGATTAATTGTTTAAAACCTGTGTATATATAAGATGTGGAATCTTAGAATGAATGTAAGATCTGATGAAGCTACACAGCGAAAGCGCTTATCTTATTAATTATTGATAATAAAGTACTTTGAACTTTAAGTGTTACACTTGTTTTCGCTCAGTCCTGCTATTTTGATTTACTATAACTTTGATTTATACTGCTTGCACAAGCATTTACCAGCATAGCAGCAGCCTCCTTTACTTGTTTTCTACTTTATTCTATGTTTTTCTGATTACTCTAGTCTCAATTTGATTCTTCATTAGCCCTTTGAGCCATTATATTCTGACCTTTTGAGCATATGACCAGCTATTTATAGTAGCCCTTATTCAGCATTCAATCTCTTCATGTAAGGCAGACATTGTACAAAACATAATTCTGAATAGCTGTGAGAATCCCAAGAGTACAACAGGCTTTGCAGTTTAGCAATCAAATTGAGTTTCTTTCATTTCCCAAGGCACCTATCAATGCTGACATCAAAGCAAAGTTTTAAAATTGCAGTCTCTCATTGGTACTTTATTGTAGGGATACAGGAACACTGAAACCACAGATAAACAAGGTCCTTTAACTAGAGTTCTGATTCACTGGTAGTGAATGTTTGAGCATATTTGTCCCGGTCCCCTTCAATAAACACATCACACCAAATGACATTTGATGACCTTTATTAAACTTCCATAACATAGCTTTGTTCACCAAATTCATTAATTACAACTAACCATAATATAGCTGATTCTAAACACAGCATAACATCCTTGTAATGTTAATCAGGGCAGTCTACCTACTCACCCTGCCCCAGTAGGCAGCGTCCATACCTCTGCTCACTTACTTTACTTATGAAGCAGCGTCCCCATCTCACTTCATACACCATTTATTGAATTACCTTCCACCAAATAAGCAGCATCCTTACCTCAGCTTGCTTATCTATTCAGCAAGCTTCTTCCAACTGCTCATTTTCCTTTCCCCAAATCCTTGAAATGAACATCCAAACACCAGAGGGAGAACAGAAGACGGCAAGCCTGTCCATCTTCTCCACCAACCAGCCTGACCAGGCTGTTCCCCCTCCCTTCTACCCAAAATTGTTCAACCAACTACCTAACATAAAGAGAAGGGTTAAGCCAAAGATCATTCAGTGTACCCATCATCTGTAAAGCACCTTAGAATCCCGTCATAAACCCACCTTAACATACCATCACTGAAACACGACCTAATGAAACTAAATAAAGTAGGAATACCCATTACCCCACTGTATCACCGGAACATCCACTCCAAGAGAATACATACCCTTTCAGACCGCTTCCTTCAAAGCAGTAATCATGGCTCAACCTGAACAGAATGACAACCTCTAGCCCCAACAAAAGCCACAAACTATAACCCCTTGAACTCAAACCAACAAACAGTCAAAGAAAACTAGTATCAAGTCTGAAACCCAGGACCCTGTCAACTGTAGCATATCACCTTAGCCCACCAAACTATATAGTTCTGGATGTGCAGTAACCTGATTACTGTAGAGCACAGTCTAACTGCAAAACTTTAATGACCTAACACTAAGTGCCAGAAAACCAGCACCCCTTGACCTATTTCCTGAAAACTTGCCTATGCCAGCAATGAAGTACTCTACATGCCCAACCATAAACACCCCCAATTCACTCATTACCAAATGACAATCCGGACTAGAACCCCAAACCACCCCACTCATAACCTCACCCCCCCCCACTCACTTCTTCCTAGCAACCGTCCTAGCTAGAACACTGAGACTACTAACCATCCTTAACCACTGCTTGTCCTTGGCCTTTCCCCATGAAGGCTCTTCCCTTATGTTACCTATACCTCTAATAAGGAATTAAGACCTGACTTACAGCAGCCATATCCTGCAACCAAGCTTCCTTTAAACCTTCTTGCTGCTGTGTAAACAACACACCCTGTTTCTAAATTCCCCCAACACAGCCACCTACCTCCACTACTTCCTAAAATCCTACTTACAAAAGTCACCCAAACCACGAGTGAAATGATCCTTGTGCTATTCGGTAAAACCTTAACTTGGTATGTAACATTAACACTACCTACTCAGGGAACAAGTTTGTCACCCCAAAGCTACCACCCATTAGGAACAAAGTCCAGCATCTTGTCAAACACGTCATTGGACCTTCCCCCACCTGCAGTTCAACAACTGGATGATCACCCCAAGGATCCAAGCTCCTGAAAGCAAGCATTGAACTCCGTTGGCTTGCAAGAGCCATAAGGCTTTAGCCTAATAAATTCCTGTGCTCTAGTGAATGTTGTGACCCAACATCTCCTGTGGGATCCCCACACTCTCCATAAACTGCCCCCAAGTTTTACCCTGACCCCCACCTACCTCTTCTTTACTTGCCCCCCATACCAACACAATGCTCAGCTCCCACACTACTTGAACACAGTGCTCTAACATGCCTTAAGGTGATTACACAGGCCCTCATTGTGCCACATTCCAGTGGAAGAACATCCTTCCTATCAAAAGGCAACACCTTTCAGATCCACTTTTCAGGCCACGGCATGATGCCTTCTGCACTTCCACAATTTCAGCCAGTAACTGTTGCCCATTTGAGCTCCCCATGTGTAAATTCCTTGCTCGCCACTGCTTCCATCATCTGCAAACTCACTGTGTAGCACCACAACTGGTACTCATGACACCACCATTTACAAAGAAAAGAACAAAAGTAAATCCTCAAAAATGTAAAGAGAAGATTCCAGCTTATACCCACCTATTCGAATTATAGCGGCAGCATTCCAAAACCTCCATCTGCAATAAAGAAAAAAAAAAAAAGAACGTATAAATCATATAAAATATATCATGCACATTCAAAGACATCTTTCAGACAGCCTATCCTGCCAAACCAGGAAGGAATGTACCACCACCAAACACACTGATGACAAAGCAGCCATAACTGAAGCTATGCTTCTAATAACCCTATCAAATACCTAATGTAAATTTTACTACCATTTCGGTTTGTTACAATTAAACCCCACACATGAAGGGACATATCAATAGCCACAAACCATACCACATCCATTAATGCACTGTATAGGCTAAGGTAACTTATATTGTAAAACCATCTGCCTCACTCTCAACCTTCCATCTCCAAATGAGGAAAACTAGCCACCATAATGCAGAACCACAACCATGGCGATTCCACCCCCTGCCAATGGTCCCCATTCAATCTTGCAGCAAAACTGAACCCCATTATCAAGTGGTGAAAGTACTTCCAAATAAAACACAGCAGCGCTGTACACCATCACCAAGTTCATGCCAAATGTGATTGCTACCCAACTACACTTGTCTAAACCTCTTAGGCCCCTCCCTATCCTTATCGCATTTCCTCCCAACCATTCCTGCCTCCACTTAACCCTTTTAACTTCCCAACCTACTTAACTCCCACTAACCTCTCCAACCCACTTAACTCCCACTAATGTCAATGTAACCCCTCATGAAGATGTCCTGGGACAACTTGGTTTGTTGCCATACTTCATTTAGCAAATCAGCCATATTACCATGGACACTTGTCAAGACTCTATTTCCTTGCCATAAGTCCAAAACTCACTGTTAATGCATCAATCAGCATGTATTCAACATTTTATAAAACAGAAAATCATGCAAATACCTTCACTTTGCATATGACTTATCTGGATATACTTTGCTACTAAAAATTCTTGCTATGACTGACAGTGGCCATGGTGGGAAAGTGTAAGTCATGCAGATCTTCATCGGTCAGCTGTGTAAATCAACATGTGTAACCAATTCACAGGAAATGCTGATTCTCCTAGCTAACTGCAATAATGAATTCTCCTTACACCATGTTTTAGTTAACCCAGTCTGAATTATATTAGTAGCAAACTAGAGGAAACAGTAACCATTAGAATGGAAAATGTATTGCACCAAGCAGTCAACAAAAACATTCTCATCAAACGTAGCACATTTATTTTGTTTGCTGATCAAAACTCATCAACGAATGCACTTTTCTCAACTGACAATAACCCTGAAAAAGTCTGTTTCAGTCTTTTTTTTTCAAAAACAAAGTCCCTAATATCCTGGCAATATTCCTAGTTTCAAGAGATCCTGTAAGAAAAGAAACCTAGGAGTGTAACAGAGCATCCCGAAGAACAAAAACAAACCCAATGCATATTCATTTAAGTGTATTCAGTAGCTGATGGCAAACTATTTTATTTTGCTAATGTCTGATGGCTAAACTCACCAAGAAAGTATTTTCTTCAATTTTCTTCTTGTGATTTTAAACTCTAATGGTTACACATAAACAGATACCTGTATCTACTACGATTCTCAAAAACATGTGATCATTGCTATATTTAAACCTGCTAGGCTACTAGATAAGGAAAATGTCCACAACAGACATAAGCCAGCATTCATGGAAGCAGATTCATCTCCCATGCGCACCCATATTTTAGATGCATTTCCTTTATGCTAATGGAAGTATGTCTATATATCTGAAACATTGTCCTTAATCATTCATGCCCTTCAAGATGCCCCTTCACTATCGCTACTACTGTGTAAAAAATATTTTCTTAGAAAAATCATAAATTGTAATCTGATAAGACTTGCTAGTTGTAGAATTTATCATTTTCCACCTTGTTTATACACAGAGAGGCAGGCATTGCTATCTACCAAAATAAAAAAAAAGTAAAAACAAAACAAAAAAGCTCTTCTGAACAGATCTGAAAATGAAGCATTGCTAGTCAAGTGATTGCACAGAAATAGCATATGACAAACATTACAAAACTGAAGATTCTCAGTCATGCAACAGACTGCCAGCCTAATCCCCAGTTACGTGGCACTGTTGCTTTATCACCCCTTTCCCCTTCATTAGCTTGGCAGTTCCCTCATTTTCCAGCATAAGCCACACCTCATCATAGGCAAGTAAACCCAGACAAAACCACTGAATTTTAGATCAGGAAAGTTGGTCATGTATATTACAGCTTCTGAATGCAGTCCCAAGTTTTGAGCCCTGTAATTTATTTTGCAAATCATATAATTTAGTAAGTGGAAAAAAGTATCCACTGTCTTATGCAGATGTTTAGGAGTTGCAGACCCACGGCCACACAGGCTAGAGTGTTTTTCTGCATTCAGCTGGTAATGGTTTCCAGGGCAGTTCACCACAAGCAGTACAAATAAGAGAGAGAGAGAGAGAGAGAGAGAGAGAGAGAGGAGCTTAGAGTTACAGTTTGGGCTTTTAAAAGAAAATAATAGCCAAAGGCAAATTTCTAATTGTTTGTTTCACAGATGTATGGTATGTTGTAGCCAAGCAATTCATTTTAAATGAAGCTTTTAAGTTAGGCATAATATCCGTTTATCTGATGGGCCACACAAAGCAAGCAAGAAAAACATCACAGGAATTATATGGAAGTGATAAGAGATACCAAGGTAGTTCAGAGAAATTAGGTATAAACTTAAATTATGACGTATGTATTTGAGATGAAGTGTCTCTCTTACTTGTTTGCTATAGAAAATCTATATATAAGCTATCAGCAGTTTCAGCACATAAGCATGGATGTTATTTTTTTTTTCTAGAGAGGACATTTTCATTGAACTGTGTAATTATTTTATAAAAGGTAAATGGCAGTGATATTCATTGTTTTGCCGAGCATATTTACACAGCATTTGTCTACAGTTTTATTAGAATTAATTAACTGAGATTTTAAACTGTCTGATTTGCCCTCAGAAGTAATACGTTTCATTAGTTAATAGAGCATTTCTGTCTAATCTAGTCAGGAGCAAACAGGAGAGAATCTTTTATTCCTGCAGCTGTGCTTTTCACTTGCAACTTTAATCAGTTTTAGTTGATTTATTGACAGATTCACTGAATAAATTATGCATTGATTGACTTACTGAATTATTCCATTTTTAGTTGTACTCTTCTGTCCTTACAGCTAACATTTTGGTTCTAAGCTCCATGCATGCTGTTGTCTGGTTTAATATATCATATCTTTTCATACCAGTGTCCTGACCAACATAACACATACTCAGTCTTCTAAAAAGCAACTTCTCAGCTCACCTATACTTGGTCAACCTGTTGGAATTTCAAGGGTTGTTGATATTGTGAGTCCCAAAATGTCAAGGGATTAAGTGCAACCCTTGTGAAATAAAGAGTAATCCATGCTTTTATACATTAAAAGCAGTTTTTTCAGTGGGGCAAGACTACCTACACCCAGTAATGTAGGGGATGCACCCTATCCCCTGCAAGTTATACATACCAACTCTAAGATTGCTGCACCTCAGAGAAGAAGCAAAACATTGAGGAGGTCTAAGGCTGGTTCAATAGACTTAGTGAATGTGGATAGGAACTAGTGGCAGTTGGTGGTCAGATTTTGAAAGCCAAAAACAGGTAAAAACAGTTATAATAGACATTATACAGTAGAATATCACACAACACTTCATTTAGATAACGTTTCCTTACTAGCTTAGTAAGGTTCCCTTCTGTTCTTCTGACAAATATAACTAGTACTCTATGCAATATGATCAACCTGTTTAAATTGCATACTAAATTGCATGTTTATCATACCTTATTATAAGGAGAACTATTTATGATTCTCAAAAAAATGAAACTTCAGTAGTCAGTAGCCAGCACTGTGACACAGAGAGATAAATGCCTGATTATGTCAGGGATACATAAGTTTGATTAGATTAGCAGCATGAGTGTATGAGATGCTTGGAGGTAAGAATGGGCATTCCCATCCTGGATGAGGGGGGGCATTCATTGGGAATACTACGGCATAGCTTTTTCCCTGAAGGACTGTAGAGAATAGGGAAATATTTGCAGAGATTCTGCTGAGGGCAGGTGGAGCATCCTGCTGATATCAACCCCTTGTGAAAGTGAGGGGAGGATCAGCACTGATGCATATTGCACATACCATCCTTGACAGTATAGTGTGCTCATGGATGGGGCTCGGGAAAATGAATCAAAACATTTTGCAGCATGAGGTATGTTGCCGCACCAGGGTTCTTAATCTTCTCCCTGGCGTAGAACACATGTCTAGTATAGCCCGGGAGGGTCTAAGGGTGGTCCAGTAGACTTGGTGAATGTGGATAGGAACTAGTGGCAGTTGATGGTCAATATACATTATACAGTAGAATATCATACAACACATCATTTAGATAATGTACATAGCATGATCCTATATGTAGTAACATAACAAAGTAAAATATATTAGATAATGTACATAGCATGATCCTATACATAGTAACATAACAAAGTAAAATATATATTAATTAAGAATTACATGAACTGCATTTTCTAAAGTTAATATTGATCTGAATTAGTATCAAATACGGCATGTGAAAATGATTCATTATATGTGAAATCTTCTGATTTGGTCAACAGCTGCACAGAAGGAGGGTTATATAGGAAGGGCTATGTGCAGGCAGCAAAATAAAGCAATGAAGCACTCATATAATACCACAGTTGCATATCTAATTAATGCTAAAACGATAATCCTGACGTGAATTAAATCTCTATTTATGTTTGGCATTTCTTATATTGTAAAAGTGCTTACCTCACATTTAACCTATGGCGGTGGAAAATGTTTAGTTGCTGTATTTACTGAAGCACATATTTATCATTGTACGCAGAAGTGCATCATATGCAGTGGTGCAACAGTAGTGTTGTTGCCTCACACCAAGAGGTTCTGCAGTTTGATTCTCAGCTGGAGTGCCTTTTTTGAGGAGGCTGCATGTCTTCCCTGCATCGATGTGGGTTTTCTCCGGTTACTTCGGTTTCCTCCCTCATTACTAAGACATGCATCTGGAGTGTTTCTCCCTGGGCCTCTGCTGAATATTGGCTTTGTTCCAAGTCGGACTTTCACAGTAAACAAATGTTAAATAAATGTATTTTTTCTAATTTTATCTGTTTGATCTTAATGGATGCAAGTGACCATTTTCAGGGGTATACTAGAAGCATTGTCTGATAAACTGATTTGCTCGGATTCACACAATATGTAAATGGAGACAAGAGAAATCAAACAATGAACTTCCGAATAAAGCTCAATAACAACTCATGGCTGCAGTTCATTTCTACTTTTACCTGTCTGCTATAAGGAAAAAATGTATCTTGTTCACATTTTTTTCTGTATATCTCAATTACCTGTAATTCCATTACTACTGCTATTTGAACTGTGTTTTGATTAATTGTTAACTATGTTAAAATTTATTCTTTGTGTCTATAAAATCTCTGGAGCTTTTCTCCTTGGGTCTCCACTGAAAATGGGCCTCTGGCTCAGCTGGACCAACCCAGTTAACAAATGTCAATTAATTAAATAAATAATAGTTGTCTGTGATCACTGGCAGACAAGACAAGTGGTGAGCATGAATAAGATTGCCATCTTCATGAAGATGATAAAAAGAAATAGGCTAACTTATTTATTTATTTTATTTTGAATTTGTTGACCAGGCTTTCCTCAACAACACTATTTAAAAACAAACTGAAACTCTACCTTAAATCACATTGGTTATGTCCTTGTGCGAACCCAGACTAATTACCTTATTTATCGCAATACACCTGTCACTTCACATGTATATACTAGTTGCTTTCTGATAGCCATAAATAAAATGGGCTTTTATATATTAATCAAATGTCTTTATCAGTATCTTCTTATAACTAACCAAATATGATAAGTAATATTATTCTGTAAGCAGAAATGTATTGAAGTGAAAATAATTGCTTATATATATATTAACTGGAATTGTGACTTTAAGAGCTTCCATTATGTGTTTTTCATTAGGCATTTAATTGGTTTTTACTAGAAGTGATACCATATTTAAATGGAGCTGAAGTACTTTAGTATTGTTTTAAGTCTGAACAAGCATCCTTGGAGACGCGAAAGCTCTTACTTTATGGAATAAAGAATATATTTTTTACTCAGTGGTTTGCTTTGATTGTTGTGGAGTACCTGCCATTCTTCTACATTTGATTTTGGACATTTTTGCTTGGAGGTACTTTACCCTTGTGGTGTTTTCTCTCTTTTTTGTATATATTTAATGCGTCTATATTAGAAGCACGAAAAGACAAAACTGCGAATGCTCACGAGCAAAAATGCTGGGAATCGAAAGGGTGTTTGTAGGGTCGTGGTATAGTGAGGAGTGGGATATTTGCCCTTTCCTCACTGTAGTTTGATCTCAGAGTTGGAATATATAGTTAGCGGGGGGTGTGAGGGGTGCAGCCCCCCACAATACCAAGTTCGTTTACCAGCATTTTCACTTATGTGAGCGTTCGCTAAAGATATTATTCGGTTATCTAATACAGACCCATATTTAATGTACCCGCATTTGTAAAAACTGTCATGTAAAGAATTGCTTAAATATGTATTGTACTTGCATCTGTAAAAACTGTCATTTTATATAAATTTTACTGTGTTTTCAAGGAGCTTTTCTCCCCAGGCCTCTGCTGAAAATGGACATATATCCAGCTGGAGTAGCCCAGTCAACAAATGTAAAATAAAATAAATAAATAAATATCATTGGATACTGATGGGCAGTTTAGCTGGTGAGTAGAATAGCTAGTAGAACAGCGGTGGTAATAAATGAGTATGTGAGCGAAATATAGTTGGACAGAACATAGGTGAGAGTTACAATCAAGTTAGCTGAGGCCATATAAATATATATGTATATATATATATATATATATATATATATAGAGAGAGAGAGAGAGAGAGAGAGGGAGAGATAGTGATGGGTAGGACTATTGTGCCCAGAGGTAAAATAGGTGGTCTTGTTACATGCTTGTTCCAGTTTACTTTGAAGTTGTGAGGCAAAATGATTGACAGGTGAAATACGTACATGACACAATGGAGATAGTGGGACCTTGTTCTGGAGAATATAGCTTTAACTGTTAAGGTAAGATAGAATTGTTTACTCTTTGCCCAAAGTAAGAATATTTTTTGCAGTTGTGTTGTGAATAAGAGAACTGAAATAAAGTGGATTATTTAAGCTAATGTCAATAATAATATATTAGTTATTTTAACTGTTGGAATTGGGGAGGTATTGAATGAGGTGATATGAAGAGGTTTACCAAAAATGCAATGAACAGCTGGAATGAGCTTGAAAATATGCAATTACTGGTGGAGTTTACATGAAAAAAAGCATTTATTTTGTCTCTGATATGTTTCAGGAGCAGATTGGTGCAATTTGCCTATACATTGGTTGCATGAAGGAATTAATGCACAATAGGGCAAATGGCATGTAGAGATGAATCAGAAACAGCATTAGATGTGTCTGCATAATGTATTTTTTCTAATTTCATCTGTTTGATCTTAATGGATGCAAGTGACCATTTCCAGGGGTATACTAGAAGCATTGTCTGACAAACTGACTTGCTCGGATTCACACAATATGTAAACGGAGACAAGAGAAATCAAACAATGAACTTCCGAATAAAGCTCAATAACAACTCATGGCTGCAGTTCATTTCTACTTTTACCTGTCTGCTAGAAGAAAAAAATGTATCTTGTTCACATTTTTTTCTGTATATCTCAATTACCTGTAATTGCATTACTACTGCTATTTGAACTGTGTTTTGATTAATTGTTAACTATGTTAAAATGTCTTTGTGTCTGTAAAATCTCTGGAGCTTTACTCCTCGGGTCTCCACTGAAAATGGGCCTCTGGCTCAGTTAGACCAACCCAGTTAACAAATGTTAATTAATTAATTAAATAAATAAATAATACTTGTCTGTGGTCACTGGCAGACAAGACACATGGTGAGCGTGAATAACTGATTGCCATCTTCATGAAGATGATAAAAAAAAATGGGCTAATGACTCAGCTTTTGGAACAATAGTGGCAACACCGAGTTATGACGATGTAGCAGACTTCTCTTTTGTCAGGTAGCTGCTCTGCAATCTAATAGTTAATAAGAGGTACATATTTTCAAGACTCTGAGTAAGTTTGCTATATGAAATAATATTAGAAGCTTACATTAATTCCAGGAATATCACATCTGCAATTATTCCAGTGTCAACTTCACCATAAATATTTTTTATCTAGGTCAATAAGGGCTGTGCTAATTTTATGAGTGGATATAAAGCCATGTTTTGTGACAGTAGATTTCCTTTTTTTTTCTGTTGATGATTCCAAGAGTTATTTTTGATACCTTTACCATATTTTCCTTTTTTATGAAACTGGGGAACTACAGTGACTGGATAGTAACCGTTCAAGGAGGTGGAGGGAGTCTTTATGTTAGGAAACAGCAAAAGTCTGTTTCCTACAATAAGGCATTATACCCTCCATCAGTGGTCTGTTTAAGAGTATAGTGACTAGAGGAGATAAAGGTGGGACTATTCATTTTTTAAAAATTCTCATGGGAGACTGTTGAAGACTGATGACCCTTGGTTGGCTTCCAGGAGAAGTTTATGGGCAGCCCAGGTATTAGCAATTTGGAAAGAAAAAGGAGTAATATAGTGCACTGATGTTACATGCCAGGAAATATAGATTTATTTTATAAAATATACTTCAGATGCCCTAGGGACATTTAATGTTTTAAGAAGAAATTGGTCTATTGCACTAGCAACACCTACGTTTAATGGAATAACAGATGTTAAACATATGTCTCATAGGTTCATAGGTTCATAGGTAGGTACTAGGCTATTGGCCCTAGGGCCTATGCAAACCTAGCCAAAAAGGTACCCTGGTTTTCACCACCCAAGAAATTTATTTTCTTGTGCCCCTGTCGAGCAGAGCCACAGAGGTGATCCCCTGGGTGAATTTCCTATTTCCCATCCAATCACCAAGACTTTTCTTGAAGAGTGCTAATGAGGAGCTTTGTTTGATATAGGTAGGTAGTCTGTTCCGGAGTATGGGAAGTCTCTGGGGCAGGAATCTATCCCTCCAGCATGTTCTGTTTATTCTGGTGACAAGGTTTAGGTCCCTAAAGTGTGTAGCTCAGAGGGATTGGGATTTCTTTAAGTGGAGCATGTCCAACAGCTCTGGGTTTGACATAGCTTTGTATGTTAGGCAGAGATCGCCTCTGAGTAGGCGATATGTGATGGAGTAAAGCTGGAGTTTTTTTTAGATGGCCTGCATATGGCATCTGTTTGAGGCGAGTAATCCTCTTTGTGAGGTATTTCTGCAACCTTTCCAGTTGTTGTAGATGTCTTGTGAGGTACATACCAAAAGGGGCATTGTAGTCTATAATAGGTCTAATGAGTGACGAGAAGAGGGGAACAATGATCTCTATTTTCCTGAATGAGAAACCTTTTATGATGAGGTGTGCCATGTAGAAGAATTTCCTGACTTCTGTGGTGATGTGATAATCAAAGAAGAGACTACTGTCCACCTGTGTCCCAAGGACTCTTATCACACTTTCGGTGTTAAGTAGACTACCACCTATGTAGTAGCTCATGGGTACAGAGTTTTTACCAAAGGGGATGACAATGCACTTTTTGGCATTGAGCTTGAGGCCGTTGCTTTGACATCATGTCTCAGTGAGGCTCTTTTGTAGGATGTCTACATCATTAGGAGTTTCAATTATGCCTCCTAGTTTGCAGTCATCTGTGAACTTCATTAGCCAAAGACCTTCTGTGTTAGCCTGTACTTTAGAAAAGTAGATACCAAACAGGAGTGGACCCACGACTGAGCCCTGTGGTACTCCACTTGTCAATGGTCTGAAGTCGGATATGGAGTCTGCTACTTTCACAGTGTGGGTTCTGTCAGTGAGCCATTTGGCAACCCATCTTATGACATAGGGATTTATACCTAGTTTAGTGAGTTTATGTATAATTCCAGAGTGGGGGATGGTGTCAAAAGCCTTGGCGAGATCTAAATAGGCTGTGTGAACCACCTTACCCTCATCTACAGTTTTGGTGACTGCTTCAAAGAAGTCAATCAGCTTTAGGAAACATGATCTGCCTTTTACAAACCCGAGCTGGGCGGGGTCCAGAGTTTGGAGATTACCAAGGTCTTTGTTATAAGTTCCTTGATGATACATTCCATGGCCTTGCAGACCAGGCTCATTAGGCTAATGGGGTGGTAGTTCCCGGGGTCCGTGATAGCTCCCCTTTTGTGGAGTGGGATAACCATTGCTCTGCACCATTCAGTGTGCACAATGCCTCAGGTGAGGCTATGATTGAACATGGTGCTTAGGTGGAGTGCCAGTTCATTCTGTAGTTCATGTAGAACACAGCCTGGGATGTTGTCAGGTCCCGTGGATGCTGTGTTCTTGGCTTTGGAGAGTGTGGTTTTTACAGGTGCAGCCATGATTACAGGAACTTTGCATTCTTCAGGTATAGAGATGGGCACTTTAAGGGGTGGGGTGGGGGGTAAAGTTAGCACTGAACCTATCTGCCAGGATGTTGGCAATATCAGTTGGTTCTGTATATTTAGTGCCATTGTGCTGTAACTCAGAGCAGATCTGGGTGTTGCCATTGACATTCTTGACATAGCTATAGAATGCTTTGTGGTTGTCTTTAGAATCAGTGGCAATCTTGTTTTCATAACTCTTTAATAATGTTCAAATTTAAAGCATCCGTTATTCTAAAAATAATGACTGAATATTAAAAATCAAGTTGACAAACAGACATGGCACTTTCCAGTGTTATAAACCCAGCATCTGTAAGAGAACATGCACTTTTGCACATCCTGTAAGAGGGATTACATGTAAAACAGCTGATTTTTATGAGTGAAGTACTGTTTGTTTTATATACTGTACTGTATGTGAGGACTGCTCACAATTTTATTGCGAACAGAGCAGTTAGGAAATTTAAGGAAATTATAACTGATAAGATAGTACCCGAGAAATATAAGAAGAAAAGTGAATAAACATGCATAACAGAAACATATAAGTGGGTATGCTAAATGAGTTTTTAAATTTCACATCCTTGAAAATGTAGTAAACAGTAAGAAACATGGAGACATTAGTAAACTTGTAGAAATGAAAAAAAAATTACACTTGCATGTAGGACTGACTAAAACTACACCATTAGGCTTTAATGGCAACATGTCTACAAAAAAAGTGTTTTAAAAAATAAAAGCAGTATTCATAGTCACTAGTGCAAATGTGATAGGGGTATTGCTGATGCTTGCAAATGAGTATATCAAAGGCATGATTCATAGAGGCCATTTATGCTATGTTTATGCTAATGTGCAAGGCCTAAAAAATAATGAGATGCAAATGAAAAAAATGTTGTAAAGCGTAATATGCTAATGAGGTGGTTTTGCGATTCATAGTCTGACATCCCAGTGGTACACACACATCCTTTTTTAAATGTAGTGCTTCGGCTTAGATATTGTTGTTGCAATCCATGAACTTACCTCTAGTGATCCTTTCAATAGTTTGTTCAAGAATGCACAAGCACTTCCCTGAACATAAATCAATTACTTCACCAATGACCCCTTCAGAAACATGCCCCAGTATGCTCAAGTACAGAAATTAAACATTTCGTCCAACCAACCCCTTCACTAATATGTCCAGATATGCACAAGCAGTAAAATAAAACATTTAACCAAGTGGTCTTTCCAGTAAAAATTTCCAGGAATGCAAAAACAACAACTTTGCTGCCCTTAGCATCTTTGAAATCTGACTGAAACATTTTACTTTCTGATCTAACTTCAGAGTGATTTACTCACTTTGCATGCAAATGAGTTCATTATAGATTCATGTATATTAATCAAACTCATCTGCATAAGTATAAACCCCCTTAACAGTGTATTAGCAGTACCCTATCGCTATGCACTAATCACACCACACAATTTCTGATAGGGGTCGCTGTTCACAAAAAAGTCCTTCACATTTCTGTAGTCAACCTGACAGTCTGGGATTTACATGACCTTATTGTGGTGCTCTTCACAGGTCAAAACTATGAAAATTTGGAGCCCTGGACAATGAATACCACCCTAGGACTACTGACTGCTTGATCAACTGACAGCTTATTATAAATATGCTTTGTCTATCTGTGTTGGATAGATCTGATGAAAGCCTGTTTCTACGCTTCAATTTGCTTTTATTATTTTGATTCAGTGTCTCATTCAGAATGCTTTTTGCTTTGGATATTGAATGGTCGAGAAAGTCATCTCCATAAACTTCAAGCCACTTTGATCTCTTTGTGCAAAAATGGATTAACAGGTAAGCCAACTAACTGGAAGCCTAGGCAAGAAGACTGATGAATAATTAAACCACAGGCTGGGAAAGTGGAGACAGTTTACAACCAGCACACTGAAGCCACAAAAAAAGTAGATTAAGATCTTTTTAGTGTAAGGGAACTATTCTTGCACTGTTATCCTGGACTTTGCTATTATCACTTGCCCCCTGACTAACCTAACCAAAGGTATAAATCCATTGCAAGTTTAATGAATGGTTGTAGCTGATCAGGCCTTAATGAGAATTAAGTCTCTTGTGTTCTGAATACTCCTGGCATATTCTAACAGTCCATGTCCCACAATAACGCCTCTTATGCAAGCATTGGTGAAGTATTGTTCTGATGGCAGTGGAAGAGGAACTTCCCATCTGTTCCATTAGCTGAGAGATCAGTAACACTGAGGAATGATTCTCCACAATAGAAAGGGTGAATCTGTTAATCAAGCAGACCTTCATTACACTCAAATGTTACTTGTTGGCAGAGGATTTACATTCATTACAGACCATGCTCCTCTTCTTGACTTAATAGACAACCAGTCAGCCAAATTTTGGGGAGGGGACTAGCTGTGCTGTGGATTAAAGCAGATTACCTTCTTCATCTGCTATTTTAAGCCTTGCATTAAGGGCTAAAGTGCATGTGTGAAATAAATAACAGTATTTACTCTCTGTCCAGTCTTTTTGCAAAACAACATTGAAAGTGTCCAAGATTTTGCAGAATATGCTGTATCTGACTGGTGAACTCCTTGTTCACCAATACTATTGGCCCATACTGGAATAAACTCCCCACAGAACTGACTACTTTGGGCTCATCACAACTTTTCAAGAAACAACTAAGATACTATCTCAAATCCCACTGGCTATGCCCTTGCTTGAATCCAGACTGACCTCCCATCTAACTTTCTTTATACCTCTCTTCATTACTTCTTCTTCTCTCAGTTCTTACCCTCTGTAGCTCGCCTATCTCTCAAATGGACTTTCTTTTTCTCTACAAAGTCGCTTTCTCCTTTTATTAGATATATTACTGCAACATGTCACCTCCCCTTGTTTTCAAACCTACTAATCATCCCTGCTGTGCAATTTCTGTTTCCTAGAACGAGTGCCCAGGCACTAATTGTTTATCATAATTCTTAATATTGTAAATATTTTTGATTCTTATAGTTGTTATAAAAGAATATGGGATCATGGATCCCTTCTGTATTTCTCCTTTGTTTTGTTTACCTAACTTAACGTGCTACTGTAAATGTAACTACACTACATTGAATTTGTTCTTTACATTCTTATAATTTTTGTTTCTTTTGTTTCTTTTATTGTCCTGTTTGAATGTTTTTACTAGTATATAGTGGAGCTTTTCTCCTCGGGCCTCTGCTGAAAATGGACATGTATCCAGCCAGACTAGCCCGGTCAACAAATGTAAAATAAATAAAAAAAATAAAAATAAATAAAATATTGTTGCTCTTTGGGAAAGAAAATGGTCATTCCTTCAGCAATGTCTCCATAATTTCCTCTTGCCACATCTGATAGGCTAACAGGTCAGTCATTTCCCAGACATTGTGTTCTCCATTCCCTTGTACATCACTAACTTACTAGCTTTCTCTTAGTCATCATGCCCTTCTGCACTGGACAGCTATTTCCTGGAATGAAGGTCTGTGTCAGGTAGTCTGCTTGTATACTGGCCAGATTGTTGAGTACATTATGATATAGCTCACTTGGGCCCTGATCATTACCTTCCCAAAGAGCAAGTATTCCTCTCTTCACCTTCTCTCTTCTGTCCTGTTGTGTCACCAATGGAGGGCACATTCTACCCTACTTCCTTCTATCATCCACTTTTCTTTGTGAAGAATGAAGTGAATATTCATTGAATATCTGCCTTTTACCTCTTTCATCTTTTGCTCAACATGACTAGGCTCAGCTTTCTCTCTCTTTCTACCTTCCATGATGATGTCATTTTTCTCTCTTTCTACCCTATGATATTCCTAAACTATTCTGCAATCATTTTTGAACCCTTCTGCCAACTCAATTTTAATTATTTCTATGCTGCCATTTAGTTTGCATCATTGTAATATGCCTCATCCAATTCACCACCCCGTTCCATTCTTATTGTTCTTATCTTTGGTCCTAATAACTATGAGTTCTTGGTGGTATACTGCAGAATGAAGTTATAAACAGTAATCACCTATTCATGGCTATTGTTTTTTAATCTTTAATTAGTTTTCATTTCTTTCTCAGCATCTGGCAGATTTAGATGTTCTGATATTTGCTTGGCATTCATTATTATGATAGCTGCCTACTGAAATCAAAGCTAGACATATATTTTTGGTGCATGTTTAACCAAAATATTATCAAAATGCTATTTATTGGAATGAACAGTACTTAGCCATCATTTAGCTGACTAGGTCCTTTCCATGTGATCATGATGTGAGTTTGTAAGTACAGGCAGCAAGTAAAGGATTCACTTCAGAAGATCGAATTTCCAAAATCTCGAACTGCAAATAACCAAAACCAAAAGCTCGAGTTTCGGAAACTCGAACTTCTGAAGGGAAACCATAAAAAAAAAAAAAAAAAAAAAAAACACAAACTTCGCTTACCCCCCCATGTGGGGGGCTGTGCCCCCCACCCCCCCTACTTAAATATACCAACTCCAAGATCGCGCTATAGTGGGGAGATGGGAAATCTCCCATCTTGCGCTGTATGCGGAAGCACAAAACGGGAGATTTCTCACTTCCTGCCAACACCACAAAACAAATAAAACATTACGTACACACAAGGCGTACAACAATACTTGCCTCTGTGTGCACGTAATGTATTAAGGTAAGTAAAGTCTTATTTCTAAACACTACACACATTCGATTTATTAAAATCTCGATCATATGGTCTCGACCATATGAAATTCAAGATTTCAATAATTCGATTATGTGAAGTGTTCCCATATATATATATATATATATATATATATATATATATATATATATATATATAAATATATATATATATATATATATATATTTTTTTTTTTTTTTTTTTTGCAATAAACAAAGATCAGGCAGACTTTGCCAAAACTGGAAGTGAAAATGCAGTGACAGATGAAAATGCAAACTGTTTAGCAATATATAACTATATTAGTTAACTGCTTTACAAAATATAACACCTTCAGTTATGTAGCATTGCCTCAGGATTAACAACTGTGGTACTATATTAAAAAGCTGCTATGAGAAAGAGACATATGTGGCTGATTCATATTTTAAATAATGTTTGGCTGTAAAGAAAAGTCATAAATCTATGTGGCCAAATATTTTAGCTAGAAAAGAAAAGAATTGTATTATCAATTTAGAGACTATATATTACCTCTGTTTAAATGAATTTATTTAAATATTTAAATATTTGTATTTGGATTTAATATCTGTTACTTCTGTATTTATGTATTATGTCCATTTTTACTGGTATCTTTAATTTTGAACAAGAACTATTCTAATAATTTTTTGCATATATTTATATTATTATTTTCAGTTAGATATGTCTAATACTTTTTCACACAGGATATTTTTTATATAAAATGGTTTTGTTTATATATTTTGAATAGAAGGAGATATCACTCTGCAATCTGGCTTGATATATATATTGTAGATCAATGTGCGTGTATGTACCTTTAAGAAGCTATCCAAGGGCTTGCACTAGTGTATAAATACAGAGCACGTACAAGTCTGACTGCCATTTTGTAGATAGCTGTTGAGATGAAAGCAGGTATGTATGTAAGGTCTGTCTGTTAACCACTTTGTTTATATTTAATGATGTTGCTATCCATCCTGATGTGTTTCTATGTATTAAAGCATCTAAATGAAATACCCCGACTGCTTCTCATCTATGTTAGAGAAGAACGAGTGACATGGTGTCAGAAGTGGCATGTCTAAAGGACATGAAGCAAGGATGGAATCCAAATTCTTCAGTTCGAGATCAAAAGGCACTCAGTTGAAGCTGGAGGAATATACAGGAGGAAATCATCCCTACAGTATGCATACTTCGCAAAACAAGTCAGAAATTAATTTCAGATGTTAAAACTTGCTCAGCACTATTTTATTTGAAAAATATAAAATGAGGCATACAGAATGCTATAAATGATTTTCCCATAAACCGATATGTTCGATATTGATAAAAATATTTGAATTACTACGGAAAATGTTTGAAATAAAGTCTGAATTGTATAAAATGGATAAAATAAAGGGAAACTACCGCATTTTCACGAAGCATGTATTTTCATATTAATCAAAGATATCCGAGTTATCAGAAGTGTATAAAGTGTTCTCATGTTTGTGCAGTGTTACAGTAAAGTTATTATGCAGAATACAGCCATTACAGAGTATATTTCGCAAAGTAAAGTATTCTAAAGAGTTTATTGTGCATTTGAATGCTATTACAATTTCACAAAACAGTTTGTTCATACATAATTACAGGGACAATATTTTTAGTGTGTTTGTACATACTTTGTTTACATGACAGATGAATTTCAAAAACCAGTGCACTTGTGTTTGACAGTAATATTGCAGAGAACTGGAGAGTATTTGAGCAAGACTACAACATTTTCATACAGGCTGCATTTTCTGATAAAGATGACAATACAAAGGCATTTATTCTTCTTAATTTAGCTGGTTCAGACACCGTAGAAAGGGAGCATTCATTTGTGTCTGCACCTGCTATCTATACAAGAGAGGGGGGAAACCATCATATTGTTGTACCAGTTGAGTCAAGGGAAGAGTGCTTAAAATGTGAATTTTGGGAAATGTGCAACCCCCAGACAAATGTTACAATGGAAAAGCACTTATTTTACACAAGGGATCAGAAGCCTGGAGAAACGTATGCAGCATATATAACTGACTTGAGAAATAAGGCTTAAACGTGTAGGTTTGGTGATTTAAGGGATGAGCTGATAAAGGATAGACTTGTGTGTGTTATTAAAGATGATGCTGTGAGAAATATTTTGCTTCATGACACTGATTTAACTTTGAATAAGGCCATTGAGATTTGTCAGATATATGAGGTCACAGAAAAGAACACAAACCAATATGCTTACAAATGAGAATAGATCTAGAAGGCACAGTGATAAAGCTCATGTTGATAGTATAAAGCATGTAGTTAAAAGAAACCAGCCTAAGCACATGGCAACAACTGTAGCTCCTGCAGTACTCACTGGTAAATCCCAGAATTTTCCAGCAAATTCCAGAATTGACACAGTCTCAGTGAAGCATAAGAGTGAGTCTGCAAGCTCAAAGCATGAGCCCCAACCTAGTTTCATTGCCAACTGTCATAATTATGGTGGAAGTCATGAATCTAAAAGGGAGAAATGTTTAGCTTTTGGTCAGCAATGCCACAAATGCAATAAGTGGAATAATTTCAAATGCTTTTGTAAATCAAAAGGCCCACTTTTTTTTTTATTAAAAGGGAACATTTTAAGAAACGAGCAATTAGAGTACTGCATCCCTACTTTTTATGTGGATGGTGTGTCAGTGCTTTATGAAACAGTTGCTGCAGTAGATTTAAGGGCAAAAAATGAAGAATTTTGTGCTGTTTCGTTAAATGGAAAACCCATAGAGCTCAAAGTTGACACAGGTTCCAAGTGCAATGTTATGTCAGCAGAAACATTTGCTAGAATGCATCATGGTGAAAGGCTTGATTTGGCAAGGTGTGCCAAGCTTGTCGCTTACGGAGGCGAAGAAATTCAAAGTGAAGGTTCAGTAGTGCTTTCATGTTATTCTTTTGGAAGAAACTATGATTTATTATGTTATGTGGTCACGAAAAACATCCAGTCATTATTAAAGCTCAGAGACAGCTTGAAAATGGGACTGCTTTCATTTAAATAGGAAATCCATCAAGTCAGCTTGAAAGACCACTACTCTAATTCCGCCTATGCTGATCTTTTTGAAGACAAATTAGGGAAGCTTCCAGTTGTGTACTCCATGAAGTTAGATCCAGATGTCAGTCCAGTTATCAGGCCAGGTTGAAAAGTTCCAATAACCATGCAAGACAGAGTAACACTGATCTAGATAAAATGGTGCGCCAAGGTGTGAGTTGTCCAGTTGCAACTCCAACTGAGTGGGTATCTTCCATGGTGGTAGCTCATAAGAAAAGCTCAGATAACATTAGAATATGTAATTGATCCATGAGATTTGAACAAAGTGCTAAAAAGGCCTCATCATCCAATGCACACAGTCAAAGAAGTTGCAGCCTTGATGCCAAATGCCACTGTTTTTTTCTGTCTTAGTTGCAAAGAGTTCATTTTAACAAATTCAACATGACAAGAAATCATCATTGCTCACTATGTTCAGTACTCTTTTTGACAGGTATAGATTTTTGTGAATGCCATTTGGGCAAATTCTGCAAGTGAAGTCTTTCAACGTGCAATGGAGCAAATTTTTTCTGGCTATCCTTGTGCTATTATAGTCGACGACATACTAGTAGGAGGTCATGGTTTAGCTGAGCATAATGGAAACCTCATAAAAGTTCTAGAAAGGGCACATCAAGTAAATCTTAAGCTCAATCCACAGAAATGCAAATTCAGACTACAAGAAGTTACTTATGTTGGTCATTTATTTACCATTTCAGGCATTCGACCAGACCCTTCAAAGCAAACTGCCATTCTCAAGATGCCTGCTCCAGACAATGTTCAAGCTCTGCAATGTTTTCTTGGTATGGTTAACTATCTATGCAAGCTCATTCCAGACTAGTCAACTATCAGCATCACTCAGAGATGGCATGTAAAGATGTATCATGGTCTTGGTTAGAGCAACACCAAAGAGCATTTGATGTCCTGAAGCAGGGAATTGCTAGTCCAACAACTCTCAGATACGATGATGTTTACAAGCCAGTTACTCTTTCATGTGATGGTTCGAAATTTGGTGTTGGTGCAATCATTCTACAAGAGAATCAACCTATTGCCTATGCATCAAGAACTCTTACCCAGACTGAAATGCAGTATCCCCAGATTGAGAAAGAGCTTTTGGCAATTGTGTTTGCATATTCAAAGTTTCATCATTATGTTTATGGTAGACCTATCCAGATAGAAACAGACCACCAACCTTTAGTCACTATTCTGAGAAAGCCTATGCATTCATCTCCAGCCAGACTGCAATGTATGTTACTGAGATTGCAAAAGTATAATTTCACTCTTGTTTACAAGAAAGGCAAACTTCTTTATCTTCCTGATATTTTATCCAGATCACCCCCAAAACACCACAGAACAGCATGAGAATGAGAACCTTGATTTTGAAGTCATGGAAGTAAGAAAGGTTTCTTCCACATTTGTTGAAGAGTTGAGAGATCACACAGCCACAGATCCAATTTTACAGAGACTCAATCACTTTATCAATCGAGGATGGCCGTCAAGGCACTCTAGTTTACCTCGAGAAGTGCAACGTTATTTTCCATACAAAGATGAGATTTTGTCTGACAGATGTATCATTATGAACGGTCCAAAAGTGATGGTTCCACAGTCCTTGCATCAACAGTATGTCACTGTCTTGCATTATAGTCACCCAGGTACTGACTCTACCAAAAGAAGGGCGGGAGGACTAGTACTTTGACCTATGTCACAAGATACTGAGAGAGCACTTTTATCTTGTTCCATGAGTAATAGTACAAAGCCACATCCACAGAAGGAACCACTTCAGATAAACTACATTCTTAAACTACTTTGGTCGACAGTAGCCACTGACATTTTCAAGTGGAATGGACAACATTATATGGCATTTGTAGACTGTTACTACAATTGGTTCGAGATTGATCTACTTCCTAACCTAGCATCCAGTACTGTCATTATTAAGATGAAATGTCATTTTGCAGTCCATGGTAGAGGGCACAAAGTAATTTCTGAAAATGGCATGCAGTTTACAAGCCAACAGTCCAAAAGATTTGCTGAAGAATGGGACTTTACTTATGTCACGAGTAGCCCTGAGTATCTGCAGTCAAATGGTTTGGCAGAATGTGCAGTTCAAAGTGCAAAACAGTCACTAGAGAAGTCAAAATGAGATAATAGTGATGTTTTCCTGAATCTCTTGAATCTCAGAAATGTTCCTTGTGATAAACATCTTGGTTCACTTGCTCGGAAACTTTTGTCAAGACAAACTAGAACCTCATTACCAATCAGTAGTCAATTGTTGGTTCCATGCATCAAGAACAACAGGTCAGTGAAAGTCAATCTGTTGAAGAAATGCTAAGCCCAGAAGTTCTACTATGATAAAACAAAACTGCTCAATCCATTACAAGGAGGAGAACTGGTAAGAATGCAAACATCCAAAGGTAATGATCGGATTGGTATCATGTAGAGTATTTGTCCAGAGATGAGATCATACATTGTGGAAACTCAAGGAGCAGAGTTTAAGCGCAACTGGAAACATTTGAGACCAGTGTCTGAGCCTATATCACAGCACATAGACTCTTTATCTCAGAGTGATTTGTCCAGTGTTCAAATTTCTGAGAAAGTTCCAGAGAATATTCCGATTCCTGTGACGAACCCAGAAGTTCCTGATATGAGTTGCTCACCAAAGACTGTCCCTGTGGCTAAATTTAGTCCAGATTGTTACGTTACAAGATTTGGCCAAATCTCTAAACCCTGTAGCAGATACGCGACAACGTGGACATGCACATTGTGTTTTATTTCTAATGTCTATAGCAATGCATGTCTAACTCTAATATTGTTTTTACTAAGGGTAATCTTTTTAAGAGGGAGGATGTAGATCAATGTGTGTGTATGTACCTTTAAGAAGCTATCCAAGGGCTTGTACAAGTGTATGAATACAGAGCATGTGCAAGTCTGACTACTACTTTGTAGTTAGCTGTTGCGATGTAAGCATGTATGTATATAAGGTCTGTCTGTTAACCAGTTTGTTTATATCTTAATGATGTTGGTATCCACCCTTATGTGTTTCTATGTATTAAAGCATCTAAACAAAATACCCCGCCTGCTTGCCATCTATTGAACAAAACAAAAGTGCTGCAAGGAGGTGGCTAAAAACAAAATTTATTGAACATTAAACGTAAAGCACTTTTCGTCACGTCAGTGACTTGACTTCCTCAAACATCAAACATATTCTCTAACCATTCTTTTATATATTGTCTTGATTAATTAATTAATCAATCTGAATATGCACCAATCAGGCAACATTCCTTCCCACAAATATATACTGCAATTAAATCTTAAAAATACAGCATGAAATAACCATACATAAAATAAACCATAGCATTCCCTTTAATGTGTGCAATATAATTATACATTCAAACACACTAAACATTAAGTACCCTGCATATTAAAAATAAAAAATAAACAAAATGAAATAAAAGAAAAGAACAAAATAAGATAAAATACAACAATGTCCCTAAAACTATACCACCTACCCTCTATCTCTCTAAGCTTTTTAATTTCAAAATACATGTTAATGAAATCACTTCATTCAGGCCAGGGTAATGGCACGCATCCAAGCATAATTGCCATAACATTGACTATCATCCCTTATTTTGGAGAGGCAAGAGGTTTTATGGTAATTACACTTGGATAAGATAGAGGGTAGGTGCTACAGTTTTAGGGACATTGTTGTGCTATGCTAAGGGATGTTGTCTGATTGGTGCAGATTCAGATTGATTAATTAATTAATCAAGACAATATATAAAAGAATGGTTTGAGAATATGTTTGATGTCTGAGGAAGTCAGGTCACTGACTTGACGAAAAGCGCTTTATGTTTATTGTTGAATAAATTGTTTTGTTTTTAGCCACCTCCTTGGAGCACTTTTGTTTTGTTCACTAGTTTGTATTTGTTTTGTTTGGTTTACGTTATTTGCTTGCCATCTATGTTAGAGAGGGAAGACCGACATATGTGTATATATATATATATATATATATATATATATATATAATATATATGGATCTACTTTACATGGTTGACTCTTCAGAAAGTCGACTTTCATATGGCCGAGACAATATGATCGACTTTCGAAAAGCCGACCATGTAAAATAAACACATCACACACACCAAACACCTTTCAACTGCTAGCCCCCTGGGGGGGGCTCCACTCCCCACACCTCCCGTAACTTAAATATACCAACTCTGTGATTGCATTACAGTGCAGAAGAGGAAATTTTCCCATTTCGCACTATACAGAGATAGCGGTTCCCCATGGTCGGCTTTTCGAAGGTAAACATATGGTCTCAGCCTTATGAAAGTCGACTTTCTGAAAAGTTGACTATGCGAAGGGGACCCATACATATATATATATATATATATATATATATATATATATATATATATATATATATATATATATATATATATATATGTATACTGAGAATTGCAACTGTTTTTAAATTAGTAATGCTGCACATAAATTTGAATTATCTACCACAAGACTGGATGTTCTTTAATTGGGTATTTAAGTAGTAGTTGACTGCATTTGCTTAGATTAACACTGATTTGGCCTTGACAGCAGAGAAACTATTGCATGTTTATGTAAGTTTAGCTGCATAAAGTGTTTTTTGATTTACATATAAAGAATGGCACAACAAAGGGAAAAGCAAGATGGAGCAGAGTATAACTTATACAGGACACAATACAACAAAGGAAATAGAAGGGTAAAGGTGTAGTAGATTAACAAGGAAAAGTGAGATGATTAAAAATATATACAATTATGCATTCATATATGCAATATATTTGGTTGGTGAAAAAGTCTAAAAATATTGAAAACCTGTTCAATATTGGGAGGGGGGTTGTCAAGACCCAATATATAAATACTCATGCACCAATTTGAGAAGGTATCAGTCCATGCAAATTAATAACATATATCATCAAATTCATCCATCAGTTCCTTATGAGATAGCAAAACAGTTTATTTGTAATTGCTCATTTAATGATCCCTACATGATAATCAAATCATTATTCAATGAGCTAGCATGCATAAGTGGCTGACCACTTATACTAACGATGTTGCAATTCATTGGCATCTTTAAATACTGAAGCTGCAAAGGTAGCTAGAAACCAATAATCTTGTAGAAGTATAACAAACAAATAAAAAAAGAAAGAAACTTGCATTGGTAACATAGAATACAAATAGTAAGACTCATAAGTGGAAGGCCACTAATGTTATGGTCACTATTGTAATACAAGTGGTCTTAATTGTCAATTCCTGCCCATTGCTTTTGTAGGAATTAGGCTGAAACAGTGTAAAAATTAGGATGAAAGGGTTTACATTGTGATGATCATTTTATAGAATGGCTCCAGCAATTAGAATGGAGATGGAAACTGACAGAGACAGACAATTTTGAAACTCTATCATTCTATATCATGCTCTGTTTAACTTAACCATTACGCCAATGAGCTGCTCGCAATCATTTGCAGCAACTGCATGCTTATATTTCACACTGCAATCACTTCACAACTTACATATGGCTGTAGCCTGCATGCATTATTCAACATTAGAAGATGTTGATGAATTATATTGCTGCTAACATATATGGTCAACCACTTACGCTCAGTGAAGTATTACTCGACAATGAATAACTCAATGATTCTGTAGGGAACCCACATGTAAACCTGGAGGATATAAAGCCCCAGTTTGAATAATCCAGTATTCTTCCTTATTATTAAGTAACTGTAACAAATATAAATCTGGGATTTGAGGTTAGGGGTTCACTCTATCAAAGTGAATAAAAGTAAGCTTCTGACCCCCCCCCCCACAAGCCTTTCTGTGTTGGAGGGAAGCCTTCTAGCTTATCAGTGGGAGTGGTAAGCACTACGTAGCCTATCTACCATAAGAGGAGTGGTTTCTGGCCAGAAATTGTAGTTTATTGGCCGTCTGATCAGTTTTTTCAATTTCTTTCAACTTTCTGGTTTAAAAGCCCGCATTTGAGCTTGTTTCCCACCTTTCCTGTAACTAGTCAATTCAAGATACAGATTTACTGTATCCAAGACTGTTTGTAAGCTTTTGAGCCCTCAAGCCTTTCTGTGTCAGAGGGAAGCCTTCTAGCTTATCAGTGGGAGTAGTAAACACTAGGTAACCTATCTAGCCTACAGATCTGCTGTATCCAGGACTGTCTGTAAGTTTCTGAGTGGTACCAAAAAGCCTGGTCTTCAATTTTTCCCTTAGATCTGCTAGTTCTCTCCTCTCCTGCACTTTTACTAGCTTATTAGTTTAGCACTTTACCAGACTTCTTGTAGCAATTATTATAGCACACAAAAGTGCTACCAGCACTAAACATTCAACAAGGAAACAGCTCCAGTACTTAGTAATAATGACCATCCATCCAGGAATTTCTAAAGGTCAGTACCCTGTGCTTTCTCCTATTAACCTGGTGAACTTTGGCATCCTGAGGCAATGCAGCAACTGCCTCATGTACACTGACAACCCTCTCTTCTTACCTCCCAACACTCACACTTGTGAGAGATGCACTTATATAGCCAAACCGGAAGCCATGCACTCTCCAGCCAAGACTGGAATAGCTAGTCAACACTTGCACCACACCACATGGAACACATAGCCATCCATAACACACACCAGCACTGCCTTCACATAAAAACACAAACCACAAACCCACCTTTACGGGGCTCTCAATAAAAATCTACCCAAGCAGCAGAGACCTCCAAGGCAGAAATGCACTCAACCACCACAACACAACACTAATCACGAGACACATAACTCTCCTAAACAGTGTGCCACTTAACCAAAGCCTCTAAGTCAAAACAGCATGCCCAACACACTAGTCATAAATGACTTGATAGTGAGGCACACTGATGTCCCACTCACTAGCTTGAATAAAGAGAAAGTAACAGTCAGCTGCCTGTCAGGTGCCAGGATCCGCAACATAACGCATGCACTTAGGTCCCTCAACGATAGGTACAGATATGACTCTGTCATTGTACATGTGGGTGTGAATGACCTGAGATTTACCTCCCTGGGCTACATGAAAAGAGACATGGAGGAGCTCTTGGATTATGTAGCCAAGGTGGGTATGATCCTAGCCCTGTGAAGCATCCTACCATCATTCAGAATGATACCGCAGTACAAGCAGGAAATGATTGATTTCAACAATTGTCTACGTTTCTGGTGTCATTCTAAGGGAATCCAGTATCTCTCTGCTTGGGATGACATGATTGACAGACCTTGATGCTTTGCCAGAGATGGCCTGCATCTGTCACCCCTCGGCTTCTGGATACTGGCCAAGTCTCTTGCCATGCCTATAGTGCCTTTTTTAGGTGGTGTTCCAAAGACCAAATTACCACCGTAACATCTACAAACAAATGCAGTCTGAGGGTCATGCTGCTCAACACTAAAAGTCTAAATCTCAAAATGCACTCGCTCAAAGCACTCCTTAAAATGGAGAACATCGATATTTGTGCTGTAACAGAGACCTGATTCAAGGCAGCGGAAAGCCCCCCTGCACTACCAGGCTATAACTCATTCCACACCTTTCGATCACAGAACTTATACCGAAGCTCAAAAAGTGGTGGTGTTTCCATATTCATAAAGGATCCACACACCTCCAGACTAGTAGCCCAATATAACGCATCAGAGATACTTCAGGTACAGCTAACATTGGGCAAGACACCGATTCAGGTCATAGCCTGCTATAGGTCCCCAACCATGTCCCAAGACTCACATTCCATATTCCTAAGCACCCTGGAGAATATTAGGGTCCAACCTAACACTCTCATACTGGGAGACTTCAACTACCCCTCCATTAACTGGGAAAACTACTCATGTACTAATGCACTTACCCAACGTTTCCTGGAATTCATTAATTCATCAACTCATCAAATCCTATAAATCTAGCTATGAAAACAGAATTGCAGCAGATAGTAAAGACAACCACAAGGCCTTCTATAGTTATGCAAAGAATCTCCATGGCAATACCCAGATTTCCTCTGAGCTACTACACAATGGTACCTCCTATACCGAGCCATCAGATATTGCCAATATACTGGCTGACAGATTCAGTGCCAACTTTACCCCTCTCTCCCCCACCAAAGGACCAATCACAATATCAGTAGATTGCCAGGCACCCAATATTACTGCTGCACAGGTTAAAACAGCACTGTCCAAGGCTAGGATTACAGCTTCTATGGGACCTGACAATATCCCTAGCTGTGTTCTGCATGAACTACAGAGTGAACTGGCACCTCAGCTATGTGACCTGTTCAATCAGAGCCTCACCTCAGGATTTGTCCCTACCGAATGGCGCACTGCCACAGTCATCCCTCTCTACAAAGGATGAGTGACTACAGACCTTGGGAACTATCACCCCATTAGCCTGACAAGTCTGATATGCAAAGCTATGGAATGCATCATCATGGACCGAATAAGGATATAGGGAATCTCCAAACTCTAGATCCCACACAGTTTGGTTTTGTGAAGGGTAGATCATGCCTGCTCATCTTGGTCAACTTCTTTGAGTCAGTCACCAGAGCTGTGGATGAAAACAAGGTGGTTCATACAACTTATCTTGATCTGGCCAAGGCCTTTGATACTAATCCCCACTCAGGAATCATAGAAAAACTCACTAAGCGAGGCATCAACCCCTATATCACTAGGTGGATTGCAAACTGGCTCACAGCTAGAATCCACAGTGTGAAAGCAGCTGACTCCAAGTCAGACTGCTGACCAGTCACGAGTGGAGTCCCACATGGCTTGGTCCTGGGTCCTGTCCTGTTTGGTATCTGCTTCTCTGAAGTCCAGGCCAACACAAAGGGACTCTTGTTGAGAAAGTCCACAGATGATTGCAAGTTGAGAGCTATTATAAACTCCCAAAGTGATGTTGACATCCTACAAAAAGGCCTCACTGGGACCAACAACTGGTGTCGGAGCCATGGCCTTAAGCTCAATGCCAAAAAATGTGTTGTCATCCCCTTTGGGAAAAACCTGGTTCACATGCATTACCACATCGATGGTAGTCCACTGAACACAGAAGGCGTTATAAGAGATCTTGAAACACAGGTTGACAGCAACCTCTCTTTTGACCACCACATTGCCATTGTGGTCAGAAAGTCCTTCTATGTGGCACATCTCATTACTAAGGGTTTTGCATCCAGGAAGAAAGAGATCATCGTCTTTCCCTACTCTTCCCTCATTATGCCAATCATCGAGTACAATGCCTCATTTGGCATGTACCTCACTAGACACCTGCAACAACTGGAGAGCCCTCAAAAGTACCTCAAAAAGAGGATCCTAGGCCTTAAACTCTTGTCCAAAAAACTCCAACTATTCTCTGTCTCATATCGGCTAGTTAGAGGCGATCTCTGCTTGACTTACAAAGCCATTTCTGACCCAGCTCTGTTAGAAATGCTACATCTAAAGAAATCCTAATCCCTCCACACCACACACTCCAGATACCTCAACCTCATTACCACAATCAACAGAACAAGTTGGAGGGACAGGTTCATAACCCAGAGACTGCCCATGCTATGGAATAGACTTCCCATACATGTCAAACAGAACACCTCACTGACCCTCTTCAAGAGAAATCTTGATGAGTGGATGGGAAATAGAAAATTCACCCCAGGGATTACTCCAGTGGCTCTACTTGACACAGGCACTGGGAACTAAGGTCGCATGGCATGATGCCAGGGTAATCCTATAGGCTAGGCTTGTAAAGGCTCCAGGGCCATTGGCCTAGTATACACCTATGAACCTATAAATACTGCCCCAGAGTGCATATTGGTATGTTTATAATGTTCACAATGTATCTTTTTAAAGGCCTACAAGCTCCTGAGTCCCAGGTGCTCAGTGACCACTGTCTACCACCTAGACACTTGTGCATGTTGTTCAAATGGGCTGCCACTTACACTCAGACTTAGCTACAAGTTTAGGAGAGATCCAACAGCCATGTGGGAGGGGTTAGGACTGTGGCTTAGCATTTCAGGTAGTGATCAACAGAGGAATCTTAATTTAGGGAGTTGTGGGAGTTTCAGGATTAGGGATGGATTGTGAACTGTAGCCTTTGATAGGGGCAGTGGAGTTTTAGGTTTAGGGAACAATTGAGAACTGTAGATCTAGAGGATGGCTGGAGACTTTAAGGTTAGGGAGGTGGCAGTGGAGTTTGATGTTTAGGGAGCAGTGATGGGGTTTAAGGTTAGGGATCAGGAGGAGAACCTTACAGTTAATGCTAGGGACCAGGTTGAAGCTTTAGGGTTAGAGTTAAGGCTCTGGCAGGGCTATGCAGTGTAGTAGGATCAGGTGGTTGGAGGGTTGAGTAATGTTGTAATATTAGGGCATTTGCAATTTAGTGCAAGTTGCCAGCAACTAGCATGCAAACACTTTTAATAGAGGCTTTTTTTTTACATCTGATATCACTTAGATATACACTGATGCATGCCTTAAAAGTTCCTTTTTTCATTTGAGTAACTTAAAAACTGCCACACTTACACACAATGAAATATATACCTGTTATGCCACACAGTTAATGTGGCTATGAATATCAAGTGATTTATAAGTAGTTTGGTGTACATAAGTCTGTGCAACGCAGTGATAATAAGGATACCATCTCACCTACTGGCACAAACTCAAAGTGCTTGGTTTCCAGCTGTGGGTGTGTGAGCATTCCCATACTCACCCATGATATCTTCTTCAGAGCATAGTCAGACCAAGATAGAAGCTAACTGTGACTAAAGAGTTTGGTTCCAGATCCATTTAGCTCTATCAGGTTAAGCCTGTCTAATTCTGCTGCTACATCTCATACTATTGTACAGGTTTCAGCTTCTTCCCAGGTACTGAAGTGATATTTCATATTTGGGTCACATTACCCTTTGTTCTCCTTGTTAAAATCTATGCCACTGCATTTTTCTTGGTGGTGATCTCTCTGTCCCTCATCTGAATGATATTTATGTTCTCTTCTTTAACTGAACACTCATACTGGCCACATTTCTTATCATTCTTCTATGTAAAGTTGACTAAATAAAACAGATTTTGTGTTTAGTATGTCGCTTGAATGAGGTCTTATAGCTGTTATTCATCAGTTTAGACTAGGCTCATCAGTCGTATAACTACCACTCATAGTTATCTTTCCTTAGAAAACTTCTTCTTAATGTTTAGTAATAGCAGAGATTGTAAGCAATTTTATTTTATTTATTTTTATTTATTTATTTATTTTACATTTGTTGACCAGGATTGTCCGACTGAGGTGAGGAGCCCTATTTCAGCGGAGGCCTGGGGAGAAAAGCTCCACATATTATACAACTATCATTTAACAGAAGCTATTAACAGCATAAATTCAAAATGTTTACAAGACATTTAAATAGAAACATTAAGATTTGAATAATAAGAAATTATTTTGACATTAGAGGTAACAATACACAGTAGTATTGTCAGGTGCAGCTAAGCAAGCATACTTCTATTGAAATATTTATCTAAGGCATTGACTGTTGTTTTAGAAGACAGGTGAAAATGTAGTGAAAGAAGGCTAGAGAGAGCTTGGGTAGAGAATAAGTAGAGGGCAGGAGGTCAATTGTCATTAAGATAGGAGGGATGTTTAAGGAAGGTGAGTACAGTGGTAAGACCAGTGTTTTTTAGGTATTCTTTGGTAGCTGTCTTAAATTGTATAGGATGTTTGAGGGTCCTGATTTCTAGTGGGAGCCTGTTCCATGCGGTAGTAAGGTGGGAGTGTGGCATAATGGTTAAGGTGTTTATCATACAAACACAAGGGTCAGGGTTTGATTCTGACATGGGGTAATTGGCTAGGCTTAAAAATGGCTCACAAGGGCAATTAGCCTAGTACTAACCTATGAACTTATGATAGCTATAAATGTTACGCCCAAATTTGGTTTTGGGTTTGTAGATTTGTAGCAGGTCTTGGTTGGAGCTTCGAAGAGGTCTGGTGGGAGAATAATGGGAGATAGGAGAAGATAGTGTAGGACAGTAGGAAGGCTGGAAAAGGCTAGAGTAAATGATCTGGAACTGAGAGAGGAGAAGCTGGTGGGTTAATATGAGCCAGTTTAGGTGTTTTACTGATAGAGTGGTGGGATTTGTAAGCTTGTTGGGCTGCAAACCTGGCTACCTTGTTGTAGGTAGATTCTAATTTGGTCAGGAGTGAGGAGTTGAGATTTGTGATAATTTAAGAGCTATACATTAGACTTGGTAAGAGGTAAGCATGAGAGAGATTAACTAGCTTCGATGGTGAGAAACTTCTTGTTTCGATAAGGGAGTCCCAGTTTCTGATGAGTCTTCCTGTTACAATTATTTACATGTAAGTCAAACTTAAGTTGATCATCGATGGTAACACCTAAGAGTTTTGTGCTGGATTCAACCTCAATGGGAGTGTTATTAAGAAATAGTATGGAGAAGGAAGATTTAATGTGGTTAAGGTTTTTGGGGAGAAAGAGTAATAGCTTAGTTTTCTTAGGGTTAAGGATGAGCTGGTTATTGGAGAGCCAGGTTTTGACAGAGTTAAAGGATGTCTGAATAGCTGAGAGGAGCTCAGAGAGAGAATTAGCAATGACCAGCATTCCATGCAGTCAGTAGGGACATAATAATGCCTGCCAGTTCTACCATAACAAACACACTGTTTTTGCCAACACAAACACACTATAACAAAAAATGTCATACTTGTTAAAAGGAATCTGTTTATCATGCACTGCATGCCATTATGGAATGACTTCCTGCCTTACTTCCATTATTTAGCAGGATATGATCAAGCTGCCAGGGACAATGAATTGGATTAAGCAGATAATGATAATTCATGAAAAAATGCTGGAATTAGTTCTTTTATACTAATCTGGTATGCAATGTGTTAATTGTTTAACTGATATTGCTAGAATGTTCTTGTCTTCTTCACATTATCCCCATGCCACTGAAATTTAGATATTGTCCCCTAGTTTTGATGCAACAGTTGTGACACTAGTGGAATTGTACTAAAAATAGGATATTTTTGGAAGATAACCAACAGTAATTGAATAAACATTAAGTATTTCAATGCATGGACAACTGGGATGAGTATATAGTGCTAGTTAATCAGGTTTACTGGCATATATTGTTTCAGTCTGCGGGGTACTACTTCTACTGATCATTTAAGTGAGGCCTTACCACATTTCAGTAGATGGCAATTACTTAAATGCAAATTTTAAATGAAATCAATTGTCTTGCCCATAAGCAAAATCTTACAATCTGCCCAAATTAATAAGTATAAGAATGGCATAATATAATTCAAATGAATAAAGGCAGCATTTTTAAAATACCTTTTTATTTTTGACATTATTGTAAAAAATGGACAAGCAAGACAGAATAAGAACAGTAAATGAAAGCTTTAATACAGATGACTATTAGATAATACAGTATTCAGTAAAAATGATTCAGGTCTTATAATTAAGTACATAAAGTACTATAAAGCTTCATAAAGCTTCAAACAGCAATTTTCAGTAGTAACATATTTGCTGATAGTTATCACTAGAAATCAACTAGGGCAAGGTGGTAAATAGAAAAGAAGATGGGAAGATTAAATCTGAAGAAGATATAAAGGAGGCTATAACTGTACACTTAGCTATTGGGATAGACATGGAATACAACTCCCAGCATGCATTTAGTCAAGTTGCATACGAGTTTTGTCAACTATACAAGATGTAGTAGTAGGAAGATCTGAGTCAGGAATCATGGATTTCTACATTTATGATCTCCATTTACTGTGTTAGAGAGCATTTTGTGCATCAGGGCCTTTTCACATATTTCTCTTTGAAAAGATGATGGAATTACTTCATCAAACTGTGATTCTAAAATTCTGCTTGACAGCATCTATATCTGCAATGAGTTGGCATGCTGCCTCTGCTGATATGTATTGCTTTGTTTCTTATTTCCCCTTCTCTTTCTAACTCCTAATGGTCTGTTTGTGAAACACTTATGGTTTGAAATATGAAGTTTAATGAATGTAATCACTTGTACTGTAAATCATAACAGTACCTTTTCCTGGGTTGGTAGTAATACTCTGCATATTGAAATGTTGTCATGAACAGGTTGGGCATGTCTCGGAGTATCCTGACCTTGGTGGTTTATGCCTGCTTGAATGACATGAACTGCATACCATTATCAAGAAAATATATGAACCATGCATTTGCATTGCAGTATCTAGTCAAAAGCGAAAGTATTTTTATAAAAAAATAATCTGAAGGTACTTTCTCCAGCCAGCATTAATAATGAATTAGCTCTTGAAGAAATGCTCAGGTCAAGTGAGGAAAAGAAGAATGTTGTCTTATTGGTAGATGAGCATGAAATGTCTCATTTTTTATTTTGCCATCATGGCTAAAGGCAGCTTATTGAAGACCATTTACTAACTGGAGCTGGGGGAAGCGTTTTGCAGTCTAAAATGAAAATAGGCTTTATTATATAATCTTTGTTGGTGCAATAAAAGGCATCATATCATCTCTGTGTTCTAGTGTTTTGTAACAGTCGACTGCCATGATGGAAAACATTATATCCCATATCAATAACTTACTGGCTCCTGATGTAAGACTCATAATATAAAACGGTTTGAGTAGGGTGTGTTGTAAAACCAATGCCGACCTAGCAAAAGGTATTATATCACCTCTATGTTCCACTACTTTTAAGTGTATCAGCATGACCTTCTTCCTCTTTCATTTTGTAAACATGGATGAAAAGCACTGTATCAGGTAATCCATAACTTCTTAGCTCTGGAGGAAGGGCTTGTGTAGCACAACAAACACATTTGTTCTGTATTGTGAAATTTGTGTTGGGCCCATACCACTCAACCTCTTAGAACAAGAAATTTGGACAAAGCCCTATATAAAAGTGGGACAAAAGCCCAAAAGTAGAGACAATTTTTGACTATTGCTCTTACAAACTTTGAAAGTTAATACAATAACAGGTTTTGCAGTAGCATTAATTTTTCTGAAGGGTATGAAGTCTGAAACTCAAATGCCTGTCATTATTTTCTAATTTCAGTCTTTAATGATTTGCCAGTAATTTGCCAGAAAAACACAATTTCATGAAAAACAGACAAATATGAGGCAAACATCTGGACCTTCTGTGAAAATCTGTACAGTTGAGAGGTATGGGGGCCTCTAAAAGCTGTCACACCACCTTTTCTGTTACTGAGCCAGAGTGGCATCTCTACTTTTGTTTTTGTTTTTTCACCAAAAGCAAATGCCTGTTTTAGAGTTAATACTGTAGATAAGATGTGGATGAGAGATTAACTTTAACCCACAGCCAGCTGGATGTTATCAAACTCAAACTCACATTTCCAGCATACAACTAACTTGATCGCTCCGTTTTATCTATTAAGATTTGCAGAGGTAATTCCACTGTGACAAGTAATAAATTGTAAACCCCCCACCTCTATTTTATGCCTGTGAACCTGTTCTCATAGCTGCATAACACAGAAGCAGAAAATTTGATATTTTTTCTTAGCTGGGTTGGTCAGAGTTTAATTATCATAGCTAAAAAGCTATACTGTCAGTAAATAGAAATCTTTCATTTTTTTCCCTACCCCAACTAGATTGTGTTAAGTGTACTAAGGAACTCAAAAGAAAACACAGAAACATATTGTTTACTTTTTAAACTTTAAATCCTCATCTGACCCTGATGCACTGTGCCAAAAAATGAGAATTATGACATAGATTTTACAAACACTTCAGAATGGCCTTAATACAAATAGTTGTGCTGGAAGAATGCCAACATTACCATTCTGTCTAAAATAGGAAGTACAAGTTGCCTACAAAGCTCTAGGCCAGTTAAACCAGCATCAGGACAAATTCCAGCTGCTAAAGACAAAGCAAGCCCTAGTTCACCAAAAGCAGGGGCTGCCAGATGGAGTAGTTAATTTTCTGATAGTTTACTGGAGCCTTTCTAATGCAGATGAAGTATTTCTTAAGATACGTAACGACTTGCTGGAGAGCAGCAAGATGTTTGGCATCAGTACTGTACTTCAGAAAAGACTTACAGCTTGTACAAGGCAATGTTCAGCTAAAAGTATTTTTAACACATATGACATTTATCAACTTTTTAAAACCATTCTAAAATTCTGAAGTTACAATTATTAGGTTATAACCGCACCTGAGTTTCCACATATAGTTTCAGACAAGGCTTATCATTATTCAGTCATTACCAGCATTTGAGATCACTACTTTCATCTCCATATCAATGAATGCATTTAGCAAAAAGGAAACAATTCTCTTCTGTTGTATGTCAGAAATGGCATGCTTACATTGGCAGCTGCATAACGCCACTGATATGAACACACATAGAGCCATAGTGCAGTGCACATGGCTGCTTCAAAAGAACAACATAGCAAAATCACAATATTCGAAAGAGCACCCTAAAACAAGACACCTACTTAGGGTTTTATGAAGATGATTGCATATTGTTTACATGTGTTTAATTGTTAACATTATTGTCATTATTGTTCTTGTAAGGTTGCATACAAATACGCCATGTGGATGAGGGTAGGCAGACATTACTGAGTGCAGTGATGGTGCATGGCAGGACTGAAATGCTAACACTGATAAGCTGGTAGCATGTAGTCTGCATGCAATGGCTGATACAACTTATATAACAACATATCTATTATTTTATGTTAGTAACAAAAGATGCTCATTTGTTAGCAACAATAGACACGGACTAGTAGTTCGCGGCAAACAGAGTATTTATTGCCAGTAGAATTTGCTTCAGCTTTTCAGAAAACCATGCAGGCATGGGTGAACACAGCATTACTCCAAACTTTGCATTTATTTGTATTCTTGACCTTTTGGTACTTATTTGCATGTATGTATATAGTTGATATTCCACATTTTGTAAATAGTTTCTCTTTCTAGTACCTTTTAACCTCAGCTCTTTAACTTTCCTACCTGATATTCATTTATATACACACTGCCTGCAATTCTGGTACACTATCAGTTGTCTGGAGAATCTTTCAATCAACACCCAAAATAGTTTCCGTGCCATTGAGACTTTGATGAACAATTTTAAGTTTAAGGAACTGGGTTGCTGCACAGCAGACAGAACATAGAGCGTTGTGGTAAGACATACATTGCTAGGACTGAGGGCAGTTACTAGCATAGCAATACACAGGTTTGTTCAGGAACCAGGTGTCTTCAATGTGCTTGCTTTACAGATTTTTTTGGAGGGACAAATGAACATCATCAACCTCTTCATTGATTACACAACGATAGCTTCAACAATGGAAAATGGAATGGAGTCTATGGGAGGACTGGCAAAAGCTAAGGAAGAAGAAATATGGAAGTTGAGGATCTACATAGACAGATTTAAAAGATAGCAATAGGGCTACAAATAGTCCTGATGTGATGTTTCAGCTGAGAAGATTATTACTAAAGGTGATGCTACAGCAGGAAAAAAAAAAAAACAGGTGTTAACTACTCTCTCAATGACACATAGAATGCAGAGGTAAATCCTCAAAAACTAAATATTAGAAGCAAATAAGTATTGATTCAATTGTACCAGACCATACTCAAGCTACAACTTTAGTTTTGTGCACAGATGTGGATCCAACAAAGATAGAGGGTCATCTGGCTACTAGAAGCAGCCCTGAAGAAGTTTATGTGGAACTAAAAAGTAAAATACTTGAACAGAAATTACAGTATATGTAGCTCTTTTTTGTTAGTGCCCATAAGGGACAAAACAATAGGTGAACAAAATGATACTCATTAGAGAAGGATTCATATTGCTCTGGAAATGTAAGGGAGGAAGAGGAGATGAAAGTAACATTTTTTTAGGAGACAACTAATCCTTAGATTTGTTAAAGCACTTCTTCATTGCTAGGGTTGTAGACCTATGGAATTACCTGTTGAAATGATTAATTGAGATGGACTCAATGAAGGCATTCAAGAGGGTATATGATGTGTGCAGATGGGAGGAAATAGGTTCACCTAGTTGGTTTTTTCACACATGGACACAAATACAGATCTTAATATTCTGGTCCCACAAACATAGGTTGCAGACTACTCATAATGGCTACCATTTTTGTGTGTTGCAGATTATGCAGTATATGCCTTGGAACCATGGCTGATAACCCCCATCCGTAGCTCACAGCCAATGGCAGAGATGGCATGCAGGACTGCATAATCACAGACAAATAACATTACTGAATATGTGTTCAGACTGTTCAAGACTCAGTTTTGCTGCTTTCCTACATCTGGTTTTGCAATGCTGTATACACAGGACAACTGCAGCAAGTCACACAGTAAGGTCTGCAGTATGCCTCATAACATGGTGATATGGAAACAATTACAACAAAGGGACACAGAAGCATTTCTTGACATAAAAGTGGCAGCAAAGGTGAAGTCAGGAGAGGAGTTATCAAAGGAATTGGCTATGATGGGATTCCACATAAAGCAGAAGAGGGGGTACATATGTCATAATGCAGGCAAAGAGGTGGCATATAGCCCAAAACTATGGGTCATGGTGAGACAAACAAAGAATAAAACTAATGCATGCAACAACACATACACTGGCTATGCAACATAGCATATTCCCTGGCCATGCTCTGCATAAGATATTACCATTCTGATACAAGTAAAAGGGGGGCAGGGCACATTCATTGTAATTTGCACATGTGGAGTAGGGAACAGTGTTAGGGGACAGCAACTTTAGCATAGGAAGAAGAGTCATGGGTGTTGGATGTGGTAGGCATGAACATAGCTCAGAGACTGAGGGAAGGCAAGAATCACATTCACCTCTGATGGAGTGGAACCTGTGTACCATCTGGACGAGCAGTCCAATGGATTCCATATGGAGAACATTCATAGAAACCTCACAGTAGCCCCATTTCATGTTCCACTTGAATGTTGTCATGTTTTATGGGCATGAGTAGGTGCTGCTCACAGTAAGCGTACAGAGATGTGTGATGGCATTAGCACTGTACTGCAGAAAGCTGATTGGCTTGGCTGATAGAGTGCACTCACTGTTGACTTCAAAGAGTGTCAGCTACATCCATGGTAGTTTCTCATCCATAAATGAAAGTAGCCATGGACAATGTGGACAGTGAGTCATATCCAGAAGAATGTGCATTATCTGTACAAGCCTCGTACTTGATCATGTAAGGTGCATCTCTACCCTAGAATATTCCCGGATACACCACTGTGATAAAGAGGTGGATCTGTTACATATCCCTATATGCAATATCATTCTGCATATGTTAAAAGATGTCCTGTCTGCAATGTCTATAGTTTTCCTGCAGTCTATGCAGCGCACTCAACTGTTCTGGCATGGGATGTGCACTGGTCAGCTATATGTGGATCCTGGCATCCAGGTCTGATAAAGTTATAGAGTCATGATGAAGATGGCTACCTTCACAATATTCTCCTTTACTTAGCATACACACTTCAGATGCAGTGTAGCCCCCTGATGTCATCTGTGGTATGACACCTACATAGCAGGGGTGGTGCTGGCCTGGACAAAATGGCCTTCACTGAACAGAGGTGATACTGGAGGTTTATCCTGGCCTTCCACCAACACATCAGTTGTAGATGATGTGTGTGTACCCTTCACTATTAACATTGCTGATGACACCACTGTGTCATCAGACTGTGCTAGGTGTATGGTTTCATTGTTATAAGCCACTGATGATCTGATGATATCAGTCATGTTATGATGGAGCCTCTTCCACTAGAAACTTTGAATAGTAATGGTAAGTCATATTTGTGAATCCTACCACTATGTAGCACGCAAACTGATAAGTGCCATTTGTACACATAGTCAATCACACATTTTTACCTTGCAGTGAAATTGTCATTGTTGCTGTCCCAGTGACCATGGGTGACACAAATCCATATTGATTTGTCTGAATAAACTATTCAAAAGTGCAAGTCACTGTTTCAAATACATGACATGTGCTACACCTCACCTGGTACATTCTCTACATGCACTCGGGCAGTCATCATCAGCCTTTTTCCCACATGTAAACCACAGATATAAGGGTTATCTCATTTTCTTTAGTGAGGAATACTAGATATTCCACTGTCTCCATGAGTAAATGCTATATTGGTACATTTCTCTAGTGTTGCCCCTTGTTATGTGGGAAGATCTCTGGCAATATCCTGTGCCTTGGTCCTCATATGATGTAACCTACTAGTTGAGCATCCAATCCACATCAGGACTACACCATCTATTGCCCTTTCCCCTGGCCACTATCACAGGAGTCCCCATCCTCAGCTTGTCAGTCTCCTGTCATGCCCTGTGCAGTCTTACCACAAGTACTCCAGTGTGCTAAGATAGTGTATGTTGCTTCTGTGCACTCTATTGTGGTCAGTGCAGTCATGAAATCCATTACCAGTTGTTTTGTCTGCTGTCAGTTTGCCTGTATGGTAGGACACTATAATAGCCACCATATTCCGATTCATGGGTTCATAAGTTCATAGAAGATTACTAGGCTAATGGCTCAAGAGCCTTTACAAGCCTAGAAATTATAATCTGATTTTACCCAGTGGGCAGGAGGTTGGCATGGGTTTGGGCCTCTGCCTTGAGTATTTTACATATTTTTCAGATTGCCCAGGTCCGTAAGGGAAATAGGCATCTCCCCAGGTATGAATTGTGATACCCCATCCATTTATCCAAATTGGTCTTGAAGAGGCCAGGGAAGGACTCTGCTAAACATGAATAGGAAGCCTATTGCAAAGAAGATTAATCTCTGAGACATATCTGTCTCCCTATCATGTTCTGCTTGATTTACTAAGTTTATATCCCTAGCGTGGGTAATCCTCATACTATTTGATTTGCAGATTTGTAGCAGCTCCATCAGGGCCATATTTGTGATTGCCTTGTAGGTCAGGAATAGGTCACCCCTTAATAGTCAATAGGAGATAGGGTGAAGGGCTTTCAATCTATCTACACAGGACATTCTATTAACGCCCTGCATTTTCTTAGCGCGGAATCTCTGAGGTCACTCCAGCTGTTGTAAGTGCCTAGCTAAGTACATTCCAAATGGTGTATTGTACTCAGTTATTGGTCTATTGACAGCTGTGTACAGTGGGACTATTAATCTCCATGGATCTGGATGCCATACCTTTATTTATAAGTTGTGCCACATAGAAGGACTTTCTCACCACTGCGGATACATAATTGTTAAATTTCAGACCGCTGTCTACTTGTGTACTTAGAACCCTCACCTTTAAGTCCACTGTAGGGGTGTGTTGCTAATTTTGTAGTTAGCAGGTGTATTTAATTTTCCAAAGGGTACAATAAAGCATTTCATTACATTTAGTTTTGGGCTGTGGTTCTGACATCAATCATTTGCCTAATTTAGACCCTCCTGAAGGATAGCTACATCATTAGAGGATTCAGTGATTGCTCCCAGCTTGCAGTCATCTGCAAATTTTGTCATCCAGAGACCTTCCACATTGGCCTTGGCATCCAAGAAGTATATTCCAAACAGTAATGATCCCAACACTGTGCCCTGTGGCACACCACTAGTAATTGGCCTCTTGCCAGAACTGGATTCACCCATTTTAACCACATGTGTTCTATCCATGAGTCAATCGGCTATCCATCTAGTGACAAATAAATGTATGCCCAATTTTGTTAGTTTACTGAGTAGAAATCTGCCGTGGTGGTGCTGCGGGAGCATGGACACCTCACAGTAAGACGTTGTCCTGTTCAGTTCTCAGCTAGAGCGTCTTCTGTCTGGAGACATGCATGAATGGGTGTACCTTCGTTGAAGGTTGTGCATCAGAGCTGGCAACTCGGCACATAAAAATCTACTGCCAATCATTAGCGGACCGGAGTTCCACTGTGGAGACCCCTAACTGGGAAAAGCTGAAAGACACAACAACAACAACAACTTATAATACCTGAGTAGGGATTTCTGTCAAATGGCTTGTCCAGGTCGAGGTAGGTGGTATGTACTGTCATATCCTCATCCATGGCCTTAGTGACATTCTCAAAGATGTCCAGCAGATTTAGTAGGCATGACCTGCCCTTGACAAAGCCAAACTGGGTTGGATCCAATGTTTGGAGGTTTCCTATTCCATTATTTATTAGGTCCATAATTATCCTTTCCATGGCCTTACAAATAAGCATTTGGGTCTGTGGTTTCCTGGATAAGTTGGCAGTCTCCCCTTATGCAGGGGGATGGCCATAGCTGTTCTCTACTCTATCAGGATAAAGCCAGTTCAGAGGCTGTGGTTAAACAGAGATCATATTGGTCCTGATTTAAGCTATTTGAGAGGTAACTTGGTTTATGATCAGCTCCACTGATGCTATGTTTTTAGCTTTAAAGAGTGCAGTGGCTACCTATTCATTGCTGATAATTGGCAGAGGAGTGGTTGGGGGGTATTTCTTTGAGAAGACATGGGGGTGATGGGAGAGTGAAATTTGAGCTGAATTTATCGGATAGCAGATTTGCTCTATCTTCTGGTTGAGTATAGGAGATGCCATCTATAATTTTGCACATTGTTGGGTGTTGCCCTTAAGATTGCATACATAACTGAAAAATGCCTTATGGTTATCCTTAGCTTTGTAGGCTATGTTTATCTCAAAGTCTGCTTTCAGAGACTTGACTAGTTCCCAGTTTGCTTGTTTATACCAATGAGGGACTTATTACACTGTTGTGCACATTCCTTCTTACTTCTTCACAGGACTGTCTTCCTTTTGTTGTACAACCTATTAAGACCAGGGGTCCACCAGGGTGGCTTGTTTTTTGTAGTTTGATATGAGCTTATTTCAGTTCAGTACTGCCATTTCTTTGCAGTTATTTACGTGGTCATACAGGGCTTTTGTGTACTCTTCTTCATAGACTTCTGTATTTTCCAGACTTGGGGGAACTTGAAAACTAGCTACGTCATCACTTAATAAGAGGCAGTTCTTAAAGTTTTGGGGGTTTGGTGGGGGGGGTCTAGTTTTACCTTAATTTCCAGGGGGTCACTTTGTGATCTGATCTTACCAGTGAGAACACCATACCTGAGGGAGTGCAATGCTCTCACATATTTGTGAGTAAGAAATCTAGGATATTTGTTCCCCTGATGGGAGTGCAGACCAACTCTTTCATTGTATTTGAATTCACAAAGTTGAGAAGTCTTTGGGCCTGTATGCTA
Source organism: Protopterus annectens (assembly GCF_019279795.1). Lineage (NCBI taxonomy): Eukaryota > Metazoa > Chordata > Ceratodontiformes > Protopteridae > Protopterus > Protopterus annectens. The sequence goes on from NC_056735.1 coordinate 246,357,096, forward strand.
GTGGTTGGGTATGCCACCCAGTTGAAGGAGAGGTAGTTAAAATCATTCATGAGTGTGGTACTGGGCTGGATGTTGAGTGATTCAAGTAACACTGGGTATAATGTGTGTATTTCCTGGTTCATGGTGGGGGGGGGGGGGCTGTAGCTAGCAGGAATATGGTAATGGATTTTTCTCATAGGTAGTTGAACAGGGAGTAGCTCAAGCATGTCATGTTGTTTTACCAGCCTTGAGGTGAGGTTACCCATTATGTAGATAAATACACCTTTGTCTTTTATTCTTTTATGTTCAGTGGGTGAATGGAATGTATGATAGATGTTATCACCATCACATCCAGGGTGCTTTCTTTAGCTTTAAACCATGTTTCATTAACTGTACAGACATCAGCATTTTCCACAGTGAGTTTCTAGGAGTACAATTTCTTGTTGAAACCCCTATCATTGAGCAGTACTTACTTTAGCTTGTCAAGAGTAGCTTTTGTTATTTTGGAAGATTTGTCTATTTGGAAATGCCTAAAAAAGGCACTAGATGGGTGGATAATGTTTTGCCAGTATCCAAAACCTAGAGGTAACAGGTGAAGACCATCCCTGGCAAGGCAGGGTGGCCTGTTGACCATGTCCTCCCAAGCTGACAAATATTGGACCCCTTTGGAATGACACCAGTAGTTAAGCTAATTGTTAATGTTGATCATTTTCTGTTTGTGTTGTGGCATCATCCTTGGAAATGGTAGAATGCTGCTCAATGCTAGGCTTATTTTATTTTTTTATTTTTTTATTTATCATTTGTTGACCGGGAAAGTCCAACTAGGTTCCACAGAGCCTGATTTCAGCGGAGGCCCGGGGAGAAATGCTCCAGATGCATGTCTTTGGGATACCTGCCAGTGACACATATTCTGAGAGTTCAATAATGTCTCTTTTTATATAGTCCAAGAAGGTACATCTCAGATCATTTAAGATCACATGGACTATGACTGAGTCATACTGGTACATAGGGATAAGTGACCTGACTGCTTGCATGATCTGCTGGATCTTGGCACCTGACAGGTGACTAACTATAACCTTCTCCTTGTCCAGACTTGTAAGCAGGACATCGGTCTGTTTCACAATGGAGTCACCTATTACCAGAATGTTGGATTGTGAAATGTTTCACCTTATCTGCTTGGTATTTGTGATGAATGGCATGTGGCTTTATGTGTTGTGCTAATACATCTCTTGTTTGTATGCATGTGGAGTTTTTGTGAACTGCACCTGAGGGGACTTTCAAGTTTGAGTTGGTTACATGTGAGCACTTCCGTATACGTAGGTCTATGTGTATGGTCCTTAGTGGATGCCATGAGTGTTGTGTCTGAGTCGTTGACAACCTGCTTGTTGAATTTTATGTCTGTATGTTAGAATCTGGCCTCCAATGGCAATGTATAAATACATCTCTCACATACCGTAATTGCTTGTTGTAGAATTAAGTGGTTGTTTGTGTGCATGATGCAATTGCTACATTGTCTCAGGATGCTCATGTCCATTTAGCTCGAAGCAGAGGTGGTAGAAAAGTGTCCATTCATGGTTGCAAGTTTTATTGTACTTGCAAGAGATAGGAGTGGAGAGGATTTATAACCGGAATAGAGGAGGTGCTTACTTGATGTAATCTGCAGCTAACTTAGCCAGTGAATCTAGCCAACACCTAAACCAGGTGCTCTCTGAGCAACAATAGTCCTGGGTGCTATGATAAAGTAATGCAGACCTAAATAGTCCTACCTGAATGCAAAAGTGATGCTCACTGCACAAACTAGATGCTGGTTGAGTACTGTGCAAATGAGGTAAAGTTCTGAGTTTTTTTTGTTTTTTTTAAATAGGAAAGTTTCATGTTCAAAAGATTGCCTATATACAAGACACTAGTGACCTCTGTTGCATGAAGAGCAGCAAAGAGCAGCTTTGTGCAAATGTAAGGCTTATATAGGCTTAGAAAAAACAAGTTTTACACTAACTAAGCCTACTGGTCAATCACACAATGAGCTTTCTGCCAGCAATTCCCAGCTCAAATAAGTGAAATCAGCCCTCTCTTGCCACAAGAGTGCAGACTTTGACCTTATTAATGTAAAAGGACTGGTTTGGACCCCACATGTTGAGGAACAGCAGATACGCCGAACTAACTTAACAAAACACTAGATAAACTGGAATTCAGTAAAGAAGAGCAGCTCTTACAACAATTGAAAATCAGCTTAAACCTTAAAGAAGTGCAGAAAAACAATTAGATATGACAGTAAACCTTCACATTAAATGAGAAATAGCAATGCAAGTGCAAAACTGTACTTAGATTTGTTTTTTTGTTTTTTTTTTTTTGTTTTTTTGTAGCCTCAGATGGCTTTAAATGCACTTGCAAAATTTGTCACAACCTCTGACATTGTCACCAAAAGATGAACAGCTTTTGATAAATGTACCAAGACTTACATTGCTTCCTGTAAAGTGATCTCACAAAAAATTGATCTTTTTTATCATGCTAAAATGGGCTTGTAGCACAGTTATGCTAATTAAATACTTTTACAGGACTGGCTCTGAATCACATTTATAACGGAATGCATTATTCATGCCACTGCACAACACAGGGCACAAATTTGCTATTTCCCACTCTGACAATTTATATAAAATGTGCACATTTACAAAACATGTTTGTGCTTTGGTCACTTTCCATTGCACTGCTGACTGGGAGTATCCTGTTAATACTAACAGACATCACATTACTCTGCTGCCTGTTGAGGAACATCATGTGGTGATCATTGCATGTGGGTATAATCACTCAGATATCAATATTCAGCTGGAGTAGACCAAGATAGTGGACATAGTTTCAGTGGGAGTAGACTCTGAAAGATTACCTACATGGTGCAGCAGAGATAAAATATTTCTGCACTTGCTACACAAGGACCATTCAATGCACCTGCTGGTGGTCAATGAGGCTATACTTTATAAAGTAGATACCTGGCACCAGATTGTATGTATCAGCTTGGCAAGAAGGAGGCTGATGTCACTGGCATCATCCACTTCGGTAAGCAGTACATGTACAAATACAGTCACCTAAGGGGATGCTACCTAGACCATATCTACGAGGGGAAGACGCGGATAGGAGTGGGGAGCTGCCATTTTGCTGTACGCATTTTATTCTTGGTTTTTCAGTTTACTGAAAGCCTAATATCTGTAATAGCAGTTGTCCTCTACTGTTTGGGATATGCTGTGGTCACTCACAGGAGATGAGACAGGCTATCTAGGCAGTGAGGTAAATGTAATATATTAATGACAATATATTGTAAAATTGTAATAAAATGTACAATGTGTAAGTAATCAATTGCATTTATGTTTCCATTTTAATTTTTATTTTGCTGTTATTTGTTTTTGTCTCCATTCATTTTCTTTTTCTGCTGAATCAGCCATGGTGTAGGCAAATGAGAAGCAGTGGTCACTGTTCTCAATGCCAGCCACAGTATCCCCCATTGCATTCCCAGCAGTCTCTAGACATGCCTGTCTGCATGGTGATGATGGTCACCATTTGGAAGATGACTATGAAGTCTCATTGGGTGCCTTTGTGGACACCGCTCAGTTGGGATGGCTTACTTATCTGAGGGTGTTGTATATGAACCCTTCTGGGTCACCTCAATGGAAGTATGATAGCTGGTAAGAACTGAATTTGACCAGCAACTGGATGCCTGCATTGGTTCCCTGGGTCACCTCACTGAGTCATGCAGCTGGTCATACTGACCATCAGGCCACTGAATGTGAAGCTGGCCCAGGATGTCAACCATGGTGCTGAATGACTTCATGTGTTTTCTCTTCTGGACCATTTTGTCAGACTTTATTCAATCTCCCTAATCCCCATCAAAATATTGTATATCCTTTTGTGACACTCACTACACATACCCCATTATCGGTTGCCGACCCTCTGTCTTTCTGCATTTCTCCAATGTTGCACCTTCTTCAGTGGCATAGCTAGAGTTTGTGTTGCCCAAGGCTGTCTTTGAGTTTTCTGCCCCTCCCCCCTCACAAAATCATGGTCAAATGGAGCCTCCTCACAGGCATTCCATTTTCTCATTGCTTGTCTATTTCTCCCCATTTACGATAAACACTGTAATGTGCACACTGCTTTATGCTTACTTCTACAGTAATTATTTGGATTTCATTTAAAACTTTTATTTTAAATTTTATAGCACAAACACTGATAGACATGTGCTAAACAAAGCAATACAGCATCACAATGAAAACAGACTTAGCATTAAAACTTCTGTGCCTTGAAACTCACATTAATTGAAACAGCATTGAAACCCACATTCAAAGAAAATGCATCTGGCCAGTGGAGGATAAAGTTTACCTTTGGGCTGTTTTCAAATCATAAGCCCCTTGCACGCATATTAAGGACCATGCAAACATAACATGTGTTTTTTATTCACATTCCTGATTGTATTAAATTATATTCCTTATATAATACAGCACACTAGTTAGAGCTTGTTTTAACTTTATTATTTTGAAAATTTTTCCATTAAGCAATGAAAAACATGTATGAATCAATAATGACAAAACTGCCCAATTCAGAACATTTCCATTATAAAGGTTTACTCAAACATCCATCATTGCAATCCATCAATATCAGTAAATATGCACAATCTCTGCAGAAATAAAAGTAATCTAAATAATTCCACATTAAAGAAATCTGTAACTAACAAAAAGATTGCTGCTAGCAAACGTCATATTTCATTGTTTCATCTACAAATAAAGTGCCTGTTGTCCTTGAAGAATAAACTGCCTATGTTACATTAAAAAATGATAAGCTTGTAATATTGCAATAGGGAATTGATGGTAAACTAACAGGTTCATAGTTACTAGGTATCTCCTCCAAAGGAGGACATTCACAGGGCTGCAGCATCCACTCCCTTTAAAGTACAACACAGTATAGTATCAGTAATACATCTACATACCATGGGAGTTGAACCCACAGCTTTATGCATCAAGAGCAAATACACTACCTGTTGTGCTACAAACAACACAAATAGCTTTAGCATACGCAGCACTAAACTCTTCCCCTGAAACTCTCAGCTCCTTGTAAAATCCACTTGACACTCAACTAAATCTTTCAAATTTGCAGCACAAGAAATCTGGAAAAAGGCAACATCTATTTATTTATTTTTTTGGGGAGGGGGTGCAAATGCCCAGAACCAGGGATACATTTTAAACATTGCTTATATAATCTTAGAGGGTTGCTACATTAAAGTGTTTTGTGGTACCATGCATTTTTTGAAAGATAGGAAGACTGAAATTAAAAGGCTATCATAATTTAGTGAATTCGGTTCTCACTGATTTGCAAGAGAACCACAAATTTTAAGAGGAACAGACCAAAAGTATGAGCCAAACATTCCAGACATTCTCTGAAAATCTGGAAAATTGAGAGTTTGAATGACAAGTGATGGTATGGGTAGACGATTCAGGCTCTTGTTCCTTGCACCTTAGCTACCGGGTTTGAGCCTGAGTAACACTAACCGTCAGATATACCTACCTGGGACATTACACACACACACTAGAAAATCTCCTTACTTGAACAGCAGCAGAATTAAATTGGGCAATACCCAACCAACACTCAGATAGGAGTCAGCAAAACAAATGTAAGCAGCAATTAGAAAACTCTCTTTACAGAGGTAAAGCTGTATGCTGCAGGACTGTTCTTAAAGAAGAATGCCCTTAAACAGTTTTTGTTTTTAAGTATTAAAGTTGACAGTCCCAAAAGTGCCTCCCAGGGTGGACTGCCCCTCATCTCCCCCCCCCAGCTATGCCACTGCCTTCTTATTTGAGAAGGGAACAAGGCACAGTGTCCTGGCATCAGTCTTTGTCTGTATTCTACGCTTGTCATCCATTGATTCCATCCCTATAACCTTCCCCAACCCATACTTTCCAATCCTACCATCTCTTCTACCCTTCTTCTTAAACAAAGAAGGATACCTATACCCACAAAAATTATACCCATTTCCCTTCTGCATGGCACTCTGCTTGGACTTTTCCATTTCTGCCTGTCATACCCTTTTTTCCTGGTTTATATGATGAAATAAGTTGGCACGTTGCTGCTGTGCACTTGTATGGACTTCCCACTGGGCACATTGATGCATTTGTGAACACACATCTAGTGGGGTATACCATACCTCTCAACTGTACAGATTTTCACAGAATGTCCAGATTTTTGCCTCATATTTTTGGTCCATTTTTCATAAAATTGTGTTTTTTTGGCAAATCATGGGCAAATCTTTGAAAGTAAAAGTCAGAAAATAATGACAGGCATTTGTTTTTCAGACTTCATACCCTTCAGAAAATCCATGGTAACACAAAAGTTTCTAAGAGTAACATTTACAAATTGTCCCTAGTTTGGGGCCTTTGTCTCCGCCCTTATTTATGGCTTTGTCCAGATTTCTTGCTCTAAGAGGTTGAGAGGTATGAGGCATACCACCTGCATGCCTCTTTCCTATGGGTCACGTGAATGCTCATAACATTGTCTGTTCAGTTACCTGTCTGCTGACATCATTCTAATTGCAACGATTCTTGTCCCCTGCATGATCATGCTGTAGTGGCACTCATGCATGTCTAATTTCCATGGAGCTACTTTGCTCTAATGTCATCACAATAATTACAGCTACACAGTATCCTTATGCTTTATTCTGAATAACCTCCTAAGCTTAAATTGGGCTATGAACTGGACGATGAAGTACTACAGCCATAAGTTTTGACAGTTAAGTTTACTGAAGCCATTTAAAGTTTGCAGAATATGATAAAGCGTCAGCCATTTGAAGTGGATAATATCAGGTATAAACTGCAACATAGTGAAGTATTAACTATTTGACTAAGCAATTCTTGTAATCACACATTGGAACAATTATGACACAATGAATCTAAATGTTATAATATGAAAATGATAATATCAGTTTTGACATAAAATATGGTGAAGGATTAACCCTATAATTAAGTGAACTTTGTAAACATATGAATGCATTACTATCACGTTTATTGAAATTGTTCATATAACTGAGAACAAGGTAAAGCATCAACCACAAGAACATTTTAAGTCTTGGTTTGAGCAAATAGTGAAGTATTAACCTTGTGATAAAACATTTTTTGAATTGAGCAAAATATTATACTGAATTCTTTAAGAAAGAAAGTTTAAACAGTTAGTTACCTTTCTGATTTATGTTAGTGGCAGACTTAGCTGGCTGCAGGTTCCTTTGCTTTCTAGGTGCATGGAAGGGGCACAGTACTTAACTGGTGAGGTACAGAGGACTTATGAAAAACACCAAAACACCATACAAATAAAGTATAGAATACACAACACGTGATAATACCTCACCCACAATTCACTTTTAAAAATGAAAGACCATTTCTGTATGAAAAAAAAACAGTGAATGCCATAATCTTACAAATCCTGGTTATATTTACAACATAGAAAAACTACTAATTTGTCATGTTCAAGGATGGTGGTTTGGATGAAGTGTTGGTATGCTACAGTATAACAAGTCAAGGGTATAGTTACCAATACAACATGGGTGGGAAAATGTCATGCATAAAGACATTTGTGCTTCAGCAGAAAGAGAAAAAAACAACATTAACCCAAATTAAAGAACAGAATGTCATGCTTATTTTGGTCTGTGCTGCATTGTAGGTAAATATTTTTAAACAAATAGAGCAAATTTTGTCAAAATTCAAAATAGAACATATTTCTTTCACCGTAGATACTGGTGAATAGCAAAGTAAGTTAAATGTCTGTTAAAACCTCTTTGAAGTAGAAGCCAGAGTGGTCACTTAACAACTCCTGGATTACAGTGAGTTTGGACACCTCAGGAAGAATGTGGGAAAAGGTCTGTCAACACTTGGACTACAAATTGGAAGCCTTACAAACTGCAGTTCAGCTACTTTATTTTGTTGAATATTTATGACTGTTAAAGATGTAAGATCTGCTCTAAGAAAACAAATCAGAGTAATTCAACAAAAAAGTCATAATGAAAATAGATTCCAGAAACACCGAACACTTAAAAAAGCGAACAGTGATTAATCGACCCTATGTAAGTGAAAGCTTACAATGCTGAAGTGTCAGATCCAACAAAAAAAATAAAAATAAAAAACAGTTTCAAACATTACATTAAGTGGGGCGATGTTAAGTGGGGGGATGTTCACCCCATACCCCCCTACTTAAATGTACCAACTCCAAGACAGCACTACAGTACAGAAAACGGCAAAGTACCAAAGCGGCCAAGCGAATTATTTCCCAGGGAAAGAATTCACTTAACAGCCGCTTCAATATTTTGCATTTTCAGCCTTTTATGTTTGACCAAGATTCATTTGAAAGAATGCGTCTTCGGTCTTGTAATATAGACCTGTGCAAGATTCCTGTGACTTACATCACTGCCATTGTATTGACAATGGAGTTTTAAAAAATGATGTCCTTATGTTGAGTATAAAGGAGGCTAGAAGTGCATTCTGGAAAAAAATAGTCAAGATGACTTTACAGTGGCAGATACATTAAGATACAATAAACAGTTTGCCTACATAAGGTCACTAATGGTTTGTGCGATGGCTAAATGGCTGAAGGTACAACAGCAAAAAAATATAATCTCGTACCATGTATTTTTGAATGGCTGAAGTTTGAATGCACTGTGTTGGACAGATAACATGATGTTCGAATTCAGGATTCCACCTACTCATTTGCGACATTCTGCACCAAACAGGTTACGTTATTTGACTATTACAGCCGATCATATGCACAATTGCACCAACCACTCACGACCTTATGGAGGTAACCATAATAAACATAACCACTTAATGATTTTGATGTATTAAAGTTGTTGGATTACAAATATATATACAGAAATAACTGAGATATAGTGGCAACCATAATTTATTTATGTTTTTTGGTGACCATATTAGTCCCACTAGGCCAATGGTCTCTCTTCAAGAGAGATACACAAGGTGATATTCATTTTGACTAGGAGAAATTTGGCCAGGGCACCAGAGAACTGATGTAATTGCATTACAGCACAGGAAAGAATGGAGTCTACTGAACAGATTTCTGCTCAAGACGTTCAAATTACTGAGTTTGAAGAAGGAGGATTATCAAATGAAAAATTGCTAAGTTGTTGTAATAAAATGAACCCATGACTCACAAAGCTGCATTTTGGAGTCAAATAGTTGAAAGGTGTGCTGATGAAGAAGGGGAGGTCAAGGTCCAAGCCTTGACATAGTTTATACTATACTGACTCCATCGGCACCTACATAGCTTGCTCCTAATGGGAATAGTAGGTTTCCAAGAACATATTCTCAGGTGGTTAAATCTTCTTCTGCTTCTGACTCTTCTGTTTCACAATGTGCAAGGAAACTGCCTGTGATACAACTATCTTCTTAAAATAATGAAGTAATTAACAGGTATGCAATTTGCTATGATATTGTTTCTCCTCTTGGATTTACTGCTAAATAAATTGGGCCTTAATACATGCTGGTAAAGATACCTTTTATGATGTGACTTTGGAGACATTTGCATTTCTTGAAGGTTTTTTTGGTTAAATACAGCCAAAAAGATGTATTATTCTTTTGGTTTAATTCCTCCAAGTCTTTTGGGTTTTTAATACCATAATGGGAGTGGACTGCCTTCCTAATTAAAAGTATGATTAAAGATTGTGAAATTAGTAATGTTTCAATTTTTGATGCTAGACAAAAGTGCTCCTCACAGTACCTGCAATGTGCCTAACATTTACTTTCTGCAATTAATATGGAGTTACATGTAATGGTAGCATATCTAAATATAACATTAAATTCCTTTTTATGAGAGCCATTGCTCACACTTCTGTTGGAACTGTCTGGGTATCCTTCCACATTGCCCTTGTTTCTGCCTGTAAATCCTGGCATTTTTATGACTTTGTGTCTCCCTGCATGTAAGGCACTGTAATAACTGGGTACAGCAGTTTGAATGATCAGGGCTACTTTTGTCTTCTTTCCATTGTCTACTTTGTCTGATTTTCTCGCATCTTTTTTTTTTGAACTGTTAGTAATGGGTGATCCCATGTGACATAAACTTCATTATTCTCTATAACGCTTTGTGGCTCATGTTTCCAATGCTTCATCTACTTCAATATTGTAATGTTTGCACAATCACCCAATACAACAGTCTCACCACATTGTTATGCCTTTCAGTATATAGGCACTCTACCATTAGTGTATCAAGCACAGTAACAAGATGTGCAGTTGTTTCCAGTTCTGTTTAACAGAACCTGCATTTGTCTGTTTCTCTCACATGTTCAATAGACTTTATGCACCAATGTGTATGTACTCCACTATCTCGGGCCACAAATATTAACCTTTCATCTTTTGGTTTAAATTTACCTCTCCTTAACCATTCCTGTGTTCAGTCTTGATCAACATAAGTTTGTTCCAGGAGTTTTCGGTATTTACAACTATATCTATGCTCCAAACTTCTTGCCTTCTAATCTGGTCCTTCACCTTCTATTCTTTCATTTGTTTTTTTGGCACATTCAGTTGTTGCCTGATTTTTATCTGCTTCTGGTTTGATTTCCGTTCCCACTTGAGACCAATATGCTTCCGCTAAACTAAGCAGGGAAGTCATCTTAGACTTGCTCTCTTCATGGTTTAAAACTTTCACTATGTTTGGATCTGCTGAGATCAGCAGATATGTTTGCAGTCTTATGATTGCAGACCTATATATGTAATCAATTTCAAGGAGGCCCTTACCTGCTTCAGAAGAAGAAATAGATAATCTTGGTATACACAGATTTTTATATATCTTTTGATAAGCATTTTTCTTGTTTCCTGTCCAACTGATCCAATACCTTTTCGAACCAGTTGATCACCTCAAAACTGTAAGTTAGAACAGGAAGAGCAAATTGGTTTACAGCTTAGACTTTGCACCTAGATGGCAGGACTGTTTTGAGTATTAACTACTGTCTTCTAAAATATTCCTTAATGAGTTTTGTTCACACCTGTTCGTGTTTTATTGTTGATCCTTCAGTTCCTAAATATTTATACACTCCCTCCTGCTCCAGTTCCTTTACGTCACATTCCTATCCCAGACTGCTATTTTCTTGGTGCTGCAGTTTTCCTGCTTTAAATGTTGCTTTTGCACATTTAGCAAGACCAAATTGCATTCTTATTCCATCTGAGAAAGTTTGCTTTTCAGCTCCTTTTCTGATGAACTATACAGTTTTAAATCATCCACAAAAAAGAATATAAGAAGTGTTTGCACATTGTTGTTTTCTGGGAGACAAATTGTAATCATGATCTAATATATTAAATAAACAGCTTAATGGGTTAAGGGAAAGACAAAGCACCAGCACTGACAATGAAACACCCTGGAATATTCCCCTTTAACTTTGTATCCCTGGGATAATAATTTGCTATTTGTCGTGACTTAACTGCAGTGGTTTGTCACTGCTTCATGGTCACTATAATATAATTGATAAATTTAGAATATATCTTATACATCTGCAAGCACTCCTTTACAATAAATGTGGGATGCTGTAAAATGCTTTTTTGTAATCTATCCAGTCCATACTTAGATTCTTCCCCGTTTTACAAGTCTCTATTATGACTTTATTTAGCAGCAAATGAACATTTGTTCCATTTTGTTGCCCCTTTGTTGTATTGTAATGATTGAGTTTTCTTCTAAATGACTATAAACTATGTCAACATCAATTCCATTATATAGTTTATACATTGTCAGAATAATTATATAACTCATACTGATAACCATTAAATCTAAAAAATATATTCACACATTTCTATCTATTGGATAAAAAACATTTCAAATTAATGGATTCATTTAAACCCGGTAATCTATCTGCAGCCAAACAGAGTTGCCATAGTGTTTCTTTGCATTCCAGAATGTTGTTCAGGTCCCCTCCCAAAGGCACTTCTTTAACCTTCTCTACTACTGAAAATTCAAATTGTTTAAAATTTGAACAACCAACTGCATGTTTAGCTAGTGAATTCAACATATCTTTTTTCCTAATAGCTAAATTATGTTCGTATATTCTGCGCTTCAAACTTCTCTTTGTTTTTCCTATATAGAAATGTTCACATGATGCGCAACATGCAGTATACACTACATATTCAGAATTACAATTATAATAACCTCTAGGCCAAAATTTGAATATATTTTTTAGATTTAATGGTTATCAGTATGAGTTATATAATTATTGAAATAATGATGATACATGTCATACATCATGATTATCAATTTTAAAAAAATCATAAAGTAATGAAAAAATTTTATTTAATATATATTTAATATACTTATAACACAAAGTGTATTTTATGAACAGAGTCTAAGTAATTTTTAGAAAAAATATGCGAAACGACACTGTGATGTCATTTCCTATTTTTTAGTATTTAAAGGAACTGGGGAGTATGTGTTTGTTATTTTCTGAGGAAGTTCACAATTAAAATAAGTGGATGAAAGCACTAAAAACCTGAGTTGGAATACTATTTTGTTGCCTGGATTACTTCTGAGTTTGCATTGGAGTTTTTTTTGTTTTTTACAAGACAATAAAAGTGGCCAGGCAGATATGGCTTCTATAGAAAAATGAGCTTAGTGACAACACTGCTGATGCTTCCAATACTGTCGACAAAAAGGGCAAGAAAAGAAAAGAAAAGAAAGGTGAAGGAGGGTAACTAATGGTCTATAAGAAAGGATAACCTAACTGTATGTTTCCTTAATGTTAACAGTATTATTAATGAAAAAGGTGTTTATTCATACTGGAAAACTGTAAGACTATTCATGCAGAAACTTGTTGTGTTTTGGATGTTTGGTTGTTGACTCCTAGTCAACAACAGCAGGCACAGGCATTGTGAGGGTCATAAAATTGTCTGGTCCTTTGGCCAAGATTTATGCAGTGGTATTGCCATTCTATATAAAAATAGTTCACCATTGCTAGATGAAGTTATTCCTATTCCCGGTAGAGGTCTTATATGTGATTGCACAGGGCCTTTCAGCCTTATCCGTTTTATTGCTATATATGCACCTGCTAACTTGAAAACATTGTGAACATTCTTGTTAAATCAATATGTGTCAGTTTCTATGAATATCATTTTAATAGGTGATTTAAATTTCCATATTAGAAAACCGTGAACAAATGTTAACAAGGACATTATCAATCAATGTTTCCAATTAACACTGAACCCTAGTTTAGGGTCAGCTTATATTAGAAGGGCACTAGCCACAGAAATAGACTATTTTGCACACTCCTCAATATCTATTTTGCAAGATTTCCAAAAAAAGTAACTTTTGCATATCAGATCATGTGGCCTTGATATTTTCTTTATCTAAGAATACATTATGTTTAAATGTAGGTAAATGAGTTTCAAATGTACTGTATGTCTGTTAGACACATATTTATGGAAACTGGAAAGTATAAAACTCTGTCATCAGCACCGTACATTAGTTAGCTACTGCTCCGCTTGTACTGAATGGTGACTTATTTACACAGGTAAATATAAGAAGCTTTATTGTCTCATGGATAAAGATATGATGACAAAAAGGAAAAAGGAATATGCTAAGGTAGTTGAAGATTGTGCACATTTCTTGCACCATAATAAGACTTATTTCATTAATTCTTTAGGAAGACATCTGAAGACTATCAACGAAGGCAGAGTAAATATTTTAATATTTAAACAAAAGTATTGTCAGGAGAAAAGAAAAGCAGAGCTATCCTCTTTTATAAGAAAAAATATTAAGAAACAGACTTGTCTGATGGATTGTCTACAGGTTCATAGGTTCATAGGTTGGAACGAGGCTATCAGCCCTAGGGCCTATACAAGCCTAGCCATAACAATTCCCTGGCTATTTCTTCCCACACTATTTACTTCCCTGGACCCCTTGTCTAGCAGGACAACTGACGTGATCCCTGGGGTGAATTTCCTTTCTCCCATCCAATCGTCAAGGTTTCTTTTGAAGAGGGCCAGAGAGGCACTCTGCTTGACATGTATGGGCAATTTATTCCAGAGTTTGAGGAGTCTCTGGGTCAGGAACCTATCCCTCCAGCATGTTTTGTTTATTGTGATGTCAAGGTTTAGATCCCTGGAGCGTGTGGCTCTGAGGGATTGGGATATCTTTAAGTATAGCATGTCCAACAGCTTTGGGTTTGACATGGCCTTGTATGTTAAGCAGAGATCGCTTCTGAGTAGACGATATGCAACAGAGTATAGCTGGAGTTTTTTAAGGCGGTCAGCGTAGGGCATCTGATTTAGGCCTGTGATTCTTTTAGTGAGGTAATTCTGCGGCCTTTCCAGTTGTTGCAGATGTCTTGAGAGGTACATACCAAACAGGGCATTGTATTCTATAATGGGTCTAATGAGGGATGAGTACAGTGGAACAATGACCTCCTTTTTTTCTGGATGAAAAGCCCTTAATGATGAGGTATGCCACATAGAAGGATTTCCTGACTGTTGTGGCAATGTGGTTATCGAAGGTGAGACCACTGTCCACCTGTGTCCCTAAGTCTCTTATCACACTTTCGGTGTTTAGTGTACTTCCACCTATATGGTAATTTACGGATACATGTTTTTTTCCCAAAGGGGATAACTATACATTTCTTGGCATTGAGCTTGAGCCCATGGCTCTGGCACCAAGCATCTGTTTCTGTAAGGCCCTTTTGTAGAGTATCCACATAATTTGGGGATTCAATAATGGCTCCCAGTTTGCAGTCATCTGCGAATTTTGTTAGCCAGAGTCCCTTACTGTTGGCCTGTACTTTAGATGGTACATATATTCAGATGCAGGAAGATATTGTTTCTTTTGTAGTGCAGTATATAGCAAAAATGTGTGAAGCATACCTAATCTTGATGCAGTTATTGTCTCTCCCAATGTTAATCTGACTACACTAATACTATTCTGATCAAACATATAGTCAGAGAATAATTAAATAGTGGGTTATGGAAGGTTACTGTTGACTCCTCTACTGGACTAGGTGGTAGACCATCTTCTTACTATACTTCATTGCTATTATTTCAGGAAAAAAATTACAATTGCTTAATGAATTGTTAGAGTTTAGTGTTAATGTTACATTCATTTGTGAAAGTATTTTGAAATGTATTTATAAAAAGGAGATAGAATATTATTAACTAATTGGAGACCATTAACACTTATTAATAATGATTCTAAAATTTTCAGCAAAATACTTCATGAATGGTTAACCAAAAGTACTATGAAATTGTTTCATCCAGGAATAGCTTCATTATATCCATCTTGCAAAGCATTTATAGAAATTTGTGGGGCAGACCATTAGTTAATGGACATTTGGGCTGAACAATTCCTATCTACTGGGGTGTTAAATAAGGGTGCCCCCTCAGTGGCCTTTTAATTTGTTTAATTATGAATGCTGTTCTTATTGAGTACTCTAGCTGGGTTTAAACTCTCCAATGAATATAAAACTTGAGGTACTCTTAGCATCATTTATTTTTCATGCTGACAATTTAAAAAGCATTACTAATAATGAAGGAGCTTTATTGCCATTATTTCAAACTTTACAGCATACCTTGAATAGTGTAGGGTTGTTATGTAATATTGTGAAATGTAAAGGATTTGGAACATCTTGCATTTTTTCTAACATCTCCTTTCACAGAGATAACAAACAAATATTACTTATACTATATTGAAATGAGACTATCGACTTAAAACAGTGTGATGTGATACTAAATATCGTCAACAATATTGTTAATAGTTTGAAAGCATTTTCCTTGTCCTACATTCTATTATTCTTGGTAAACTTGGCTATGTGGGTAATTTATATCCTTTCCTAAAGAAGAAGAAGAAAGAGAAAAACAGCTATTAGACATATCTTTTTTTTTTTTGTTTTTATGAGGATGTTGACATACAAAAGTTTACTGTATCGCAAACCAACTGATGATGGATTAAGGTATGCGTAACTCTGTAGTGTTTCTTGCTCCTTTGCATTTCTAATGTGTATTATGTAAAGTTTTGTTTAAAAATGCTGATATAATAGAGAGGATATTACAGATGTGATATATTACTGTTTGGGATTCTGTCCATAATGTAAAACCATAGGAAACTATATTGCTAAACAATATCATTAAAAATGTATCAAATGGGAAATCTCTTCTCAGATTATTTTACCACATAAAAAATTGTAGGATGAGTTCATAGTAAGTATTTTTTATTATATTAGACCATTGGCTATTTACACTACCTCTGTTTTGTGAACAGTCACAGAACATCAGCTTAGATTTGCTACAATATATGAAATATAGGACTTCCTGTGGAAACTGATGCTGGGTAAACTAGCAGTTGCAACTTTAACGAAATATACATTCAAAGAATAGAGACATTATTTATGTCATTGTGAGGAAACTGTGGGGTATGCTCTTTTGTGAAAAGAGACAATTTTTAGTGCTATTGTATCTACTTTTTCATTGACTAAACTTCAGACTGTCTCTTTAGAAATATTAAATTACAATACTTATCCTAACTTGCGTATACAAGACAGAGAACAATATAATAGAGTTGTTGTTAGTGCTGTCTGGATGCTTCAGTTCGCCAGATGTGATGAACTATTATATAACAAACTCTGGGACTGCTCTTTAATTTTGAGTAAAATGAAAAATGGTTATGGGGAAAATAGTGGAAAATACAACTTAAAGTAGTTTATCTTTATGACAGGTTCTTTTTTATAGGAGTGTACTTTTCTGATGATTCTGTAATAGTTATTTTTCTTGTATAAATGTAAATAAAGTGCCTCTACTCTTTTGGATAAGTCCAAAAGGATCTTTTACTTCCACTTGAGCTGTCACCAACTCAGGCAGTTGGGGTCTTTGTTTATCACTTTATCCAAAGGATGGCACACCCAGGAATGCAGCACTCCCCTCATGTGTTGCACTGCAGTGGCACTATTGGGAAATTAATCCAAGAACCTGACATGGAAATAAAACCCACAGCCTTCTGCAACAAAAATGTGTGCTGTTGAAACTTTAAGTAAGCACATTTTTTTTCATTTTCCAACTCCCACCAAAGAAAACTGCACTAAGCAAATCCAGCAACATGAATGATCATGTACTCTATTGCAGGTTTACTGAGATAATACCAATAGAATTAATTTAAATTTGAATCTTTTGGGGCAGCATCATACCTCTCAACTTCTTGACCAAGCCAAAAATAATGGGGGGAGGGTAAATGAGGAACAATTTTGAATATTTCTCAAATTCACTTAAAAGTTTATAGAGCGACACGTTTTGCGTCAGTGTACCTTTTTTGAACAATAACTATAAAACTCTGTTGACTGGCACTCCTAACTCACTGTAATTGTGAGTGGTTTACCAGAAAATCAAAACTGTTACTAAGGACAGGATTAACACCAAAGCCAAAGTGGGGTATTCTGTAAGAATAGGGAAAGTTGAGAGGTATTGGTAGCACTCAAAAGCAAATGCCTGGTCACAATAACCCATTCCAGCATTTGTATATTTTTAGATGTACAGGATTTTAAATGATACATTTCTGAATTTCTGAATGTTATTATAACAAGGAACATGTCTCAGTGGAACACTTACAAAATCTGTAGTTTTAATAGCTGAGATAATTAAAACTACATATCATTAAATTCTTAAGCTGAGGCTTCTTCATTTTCAGCCACTTTCATATGGTTTGACTTTACCAAAACATCCATATCACCAACAAGAAAAAGAATTAAAGAATCTGTAGCCATACTAAATTATCCATCTTCAAAATATGGAACACTACTGTCTGTCATAAGGTGGAACAAATGTGCAAAATGTGGAACACTTATTAACAGGTAGGGGGTGGGTAGGAGCTCACTGAACTGTAACACGTTACAACACACCAAGTTCTTGAGTGATTAGTGACTCCTGGGAAAAACAAGTCAAGTTGAAAAAGTCAAAGCCTGCAGATGGGCAAGCCAGGCAGCCCCCCCCCCCGACAAAAAAAAAAAAAAACACAGTCAACTCTGGTCTGCATCAGAAAATTAAGCAATACAGGTAAGAGCACGCAAAACTGCAATATCATGAATACCATGCCATCTGTAACACCAAAAAGCAGAAGAACTAAAGAAACTGCAGCTGTGGTCAACCTTACATCTTCAAGATGTGGAGTCTTCTGGCATTTCCTGGTTAGGGGTTACCACAGCAGATCACCTGTCCACTCATGATTGGCAGTGGAGTTTTATAGTGTCAAGTTGCCAGCCCAGCACCCAGCCTTTGACAGAAGGCACACACTCACACCTAGGGCCAGTTTAGAGCACCCAATCCACCTACAACATGTTTTTGAGATGAAACCAGAGTACCCTGAGAAAACCCACACAATCACAGGGAGGACATGCAGACTACACACAGAAGGCACCCCTGCCAAGGATTGAACAGGAGAACCTCTTGCTGTGAGGTGGCAACACTAGCCACTGCACCACCACGGCCACGCATCTTCAAAATGTGGAGTACTATACTGTATTGCACAATGTGGAAGAGATGGGTAAAATGTGACTCATTTACTAACAACTAGGATGGAAGCTCACACCATGGTTGCACTGTGGACTTCATACTTATAAAAAGTTATTTGGTAACCCCAGCCTCACTTTACTAGTCAGAATAGTCACTTTGTTAACATAAAATGTTCTTGTTACCCTACTATAAGACAAAAAGTTATACAGCAGTTGTGATATATTGCATTTTACCATATCATCAGATCTCCAAACATTAGAGATTTGTGAGTAAAATGAAAAAGTCCAGACCCCCCCCCACACACACACAAACACAAAATAAAATGTATTGATTGCATCTGACAATCAATTAAACTACAATACATGTGCATGTATTCATACTCAAATAGCATATTGTGAACCACTAATTAGTAGCTATGTGAAGGATTTAAGAATTCAAAAGATGAATGTGTAATGAATTTAACAGCTTGGACAGCCAACTGGACAAAAGCATCTCTTTTCAAGAGCAGCCCAGGAGCGTTGTCTGGTGGAATTGTTTGGTCAGACACTAGGTAAAAGAAGACTGAGGGGAAACAAAAGATAGATTACAGGATAAATCTCATTCATGGCTCATATCCTTAACTCAAGTGCACTAAGTTGTTGTAGGCTAACATAGTACATTCCACACCTTTGTCCCCGCAAAAAAAACAAAAAAAACAAGTTAAATTAAAAATGCATTCTTAGTTAATATGTTAACATTAAACTCATTAAACACACTGTCAGCAGTCAACAAAACAAGGAAACCAAGGATCATACACAAAGAACAGGCTCATATGATGAAACCCCTGTTTAATAAAATCAATATCCACCTAATGCAAGCATAGATATGACCATCAATTATAGCCCGTTGTATGACTGGGTACATTCAGATGTTTGCCTGTGATAAAATGAATGAAACAATACATAAATTCATTTAAGAATTGTATTTCAACTCATGTCACTCTCCTACTTTAGAAAACATAGAAGAGTCTTTCTGGGTTCTGTTCAAGCAGCTTTATTTTATACAAACACATCACAATAGAGGTTTACTGACTTTAACTTAAGTAACTTATATACAAACTACCTGCAGCAATCATACATGCTGACTCCCTAGCTGCATTCTTAAAATGGCAGTAGGAATGGCACGTGCTTAACATTTATACGTGCACACTCAGTCTTTGACATGCTTCCTAAAGACACAGCACATGGCACGTGCACTCTGATCTACATCCTCCCTCTTGAGAAAATGAAAACTGCAATGTTATGAGTCTATTTGTCATGCAGATATCACAGACAGTTAATTTAGCATGCATTTATACAAGACAAGGTACATATACATATGCAGTTAAGTCCACGTTGCTGTGTATCTCACACTGGCCATGGATATTTCCCCATACTGTGTGACATAAAACTAGGAAATGGGTTAGCAACTGGAGCTGTCTCTACAAAATCTTCGATCTTGGAAGTATTTGGACATCTTTAGGAATGGAATCAGAGGTTGGAACACACTCTGGGATGGGAACAATGTTTAGTTTACTTTGAGATCTAGAGTCTGTATCACAGGAGCTATGTTGTGATGATGATTTTGGTACAGAATGATGTCTGCAATTTCTCCTGTACTCCACACCCTCAGATTCTACAAGATAGGATGTCAACTCAGCACATACACCTGTAACTTGACTAATCCAGTCGAAACCTTTCGCCATTTGGATTCTCACTGTATCTCCTTCCCCCAATGGAAGAATAAATCTGCTTGACTTGTCATAACTGGACTTCTGGAAAGAATGCTTCTTGAATAATTGAGCCTTGATGGTTTTATTGTTCTTAGCATTAGGCCTCAATAAACTGTAACTAATAGGTGGCGTAGTTCTGGTTTGCCTGGAAAGAAGTCTTTGAGCAAATGAGCCAAGAATATCTTCACGGGATATGTTTCAGAGATTAAGTAAACTTAAGAAGACATCGGTATTGTCATGCTTTGGCCTCTCTAGTAATTGCTTTGGACTCTGCACTGCACGTTCAGCTAGTCTACATGACTGTGGATATTCAGGACTGTTAGTAACATGTACAAAGTCCCATTCTCTTGCAAATTTCTGAAGCAACTGACTAGTAAATTGAGTACCATTGTCAGAAATAACTTTGTCGAAACTATCATGGACTAAGAAATTATGTTTCAACTTAGTAATAACAGCAGTGGATCTCAAACCAATTCAAATAAGAGTCTACCCATACTAAGTAGTGTTGATTGTTCCATTTGAAGATATCAGTGGCTTCTGTTGACCAAGGTAGTTCAGGAACTGGACTTAGCTGAAGTGGTTCTCTTTGCAAATGCGGTCTAGTACTATTGCATACTGAACAAGAAGAAAGTACTTTATCAACTTCTTTCAGTAATGAAGGCCAAAATACTAATTCTCTCGCTCGCCTCTTATTGGATGTGAAACCTGGATGAGCACAATGCAAAATCTGGATATATTAATGTTGTCGGGAAGCAGGAACAGCAATTTTAGGACCTTTGAAAATAATGCCATCTTCCATCAACATTTCATCTCTGTAAGGAAAATAGGTTTGCACTTCAGGTTGTACATTAGATTGCTTTGACGGCCATCCAGCATTAATGTAATTTACAAAATTGGATCAGTCTTTGTGTGAACTCTTAACTCATCAAGCCTAGTGGTAGAAAAAGTATGCACTGCCATCATGTCAAAGTCATAATTCTCTGCATCAAATTATTGTGTTGTATTTCTGGGTGATCTGGATAAGGTATCAACCAGAGAGAGCAGTTTGCCTTTCATATAGACTATTTTGAAGTCATACTTTTGCAATTTGAGCATCATTCTTTGTAATCTTGCTGTAGCTGAATGGATAGGCTTCTTTAGAATAGTAACTAGAGGTTGGTGGTCAGTTTCAGTCTGAATACATGGACCATAAATATAATCATGAAACTTGAAACACACAGATACTATTGCCAAAAGTTCCTTCTCAGTTTGAACATACTGCATCTCATTTTAGGTGTGTTCTAGATGCATAAGCTTCTGGTCTGCCCTCTTCAAGTATAACTGCGCCAAGACCAAATTTTGAAGCATCACAGGAAACAGTGACAGATTTGTTCACATCATAGTATCAATGTAGGTAGGGGTGAAATTTTCTGCTTAAGGTCTTCAAATCCCTTCTGATGCTGTTCTAACCATGACCATGCAACAGTTTTGCACATCAGCTCTCTTAAACCTGCTGTCAAGTCACTGAAGTCTAGTATAAACTTGCCTAAATAGTTTACCATGCCTAGGAAATGCTGTAGAGCTTGAACACTGTCAGGTACTGACATCTCAAAAATAGCTGCTTGCTTGGTTGAGTCTGGTCTCAAGCCAGTACTGGTAAATAAATGTCCTACATATGTAACTTCTGGAAGTCTGAATTTGCACTTCAGAGGATTGAGCTTCAAGTTTACTTCACATGCTCTGTCTAAAACTTGCTTTTTTGATCAACTTGCTTTTTTGTGTGACCTTTCTTTACAACTGTGTGAATTTTACTTGATTTGCAAACTTTTTGGAAAATGATCAATTTTTTACACTTGTGACATTGCTGACCGAATCCTAAGCATTTCTCTCTTTTAGACTCATGATTTGCACCACAATTGCAACAATTACCAATAAAGCTAGACTTGGGTTTTACTGATTCGTGGTTGTACTGCACTGAGGTGTATGTTCCTCTAACTGAACTAGCCTTAGAACTTGCTGGAAGACTATGTTGTTTCCTTGGTGAGTCAGCAGGGGTCGTGTTGCATGCTATCTATATTTGCTCTGCAGTCTGCTGAAACCATGCTCTTGTCACTTGCAAGCATACTTGTGTGTTTCTCTGTCACTTCATGTTTTTGATAAATCTCTATGGCTTTCCTCAACATGAAATCACTGTCACAAAGTAAAATCTTTCTCACAGCAGCACTATTAATACCACAGACAAGCCTGCCCTTTATGAACTCATCTTTTAAGTCACCAAACCGAAATGTTTTAGCTTTGTTTCCCAAGTCAGTTATATAAGCTGCAAAAGTTTCCCCTAGTTTCTGATCTCTCTTGTAAAACAAATGCCTCTCTAATGTAATATTTGTCTAGGGGTTACACATTTCTCTGAACTTGCCCTTCAAACACTTGGGGTCTTCCCTTGATTCAACCTGTACAACAATATGATGGTTTTCACCTTCTTCTTAATACACTGCTAGTGCATACACAAATTAATGCTCATTCTATGGCCTATGTCCCAGCTAGGTTTAGAAAAATGAATGCCCTTGTGTGAGCATCTTTATCTGATAAGCTGCTTGTATAAAAATATCATACTCTTGCTCAAATATTCTCCAGTTCTCTGCAATATTCTGATCAAATGCAAGAGGTAAGGGTTTTCAAAATCCATCTGGTATATACTAACACATACCACTGAAGGGTTTTGCAAATAACCACAAGCACATACACATACACATATGCCAGAAACGTACACTAGTATTTGTAACTTTGCCCAATAGTACAACAAGTCTCTGTATAACTGGACTTTGTGAAATAAATCTCTAGGACACTGTAATACTCTTGAAATGATCATTGTATTGCAAAAATAATTTATCATCATTTTAAGAAACATTTCAAATAATTGCACAATTTGAATGAAATGGGCAAGAGAAGCTCAGAGTCAGTAACATTTTGAAGTAATTGCACTTTGTGAATAAACTTTACACATCACACTGAAACTTCCCCAAAATAGCAGTACCTTTCTAGGCAATTCTTTACAGTGCAAGAAACACTCTGTAGTGGTGGCACTTTGCGAACAGACACACCCAGCACAAGAAACTTTTCAAAATGGCTATACTTTGACTGCACTTCATGAAATAGTTGCACTTTCCACACAAAAAAACTCTTTGGAATACATACACAGTAATAAGCACACACTGCAAGCACTTTTACACATTTTGAGAAACTTCAAACAACTTTAGTTATGCCCTTGATACAATATGAAGTCATAATTATGCCAAAAAAGAGCACTCTGTGAAAACACGCAGTTGCCTTGCTTTATTTTTGCTTAATGTGCCCTGTTTTGCCCTTATTATATTTGTCTTGCTCATTTAATCTCTTTTCAAGCCAATTGTACTTTTCTTGTGTTGTTTTACTTTAAATATGCCTGTTTTGCCTTAAAATACTCGTTTTGCTTTTCTGTTAATAATTTCATCAAATACTTTTACTTTAAACATTTCCCTTAGTTAATAAACCTTTTGTGCCTCCCATTTGTTTAATAATGTGGTTTGTGCCCTTGTAATGTCCCATTTTGTCCTTTTTATAAAATAAGTAGTTTGTCCATGTCCTCATTACCTTTGATTCTTATCTGGCTCTTTTTCGTGCCCATTTCTTTTAGTTTACCTTCACTGTCATCTCTGCAGCTCATGGCTCTGAATATTATTCTCTGCTATACTGGTTCTGACACAATGTCGGTCTCCTACTTTGGACACAATAGAAGAGTCTTCATGGATTCTGTTCAAGCAGATTTATTTTATACAAACACATTGCAATAAAAGTTTACTGACTTTAACTTAAGTAACTTATATACACATTCACTCCCTGCCTGCACTCTTAAAATGGCACTAGGAATGGCACATG
The DNA here is from genome assembly GCF_019279795.1 of Protopterus annectens. Lineage (NCBI taxonomy): Eukaryota > Metazoa > Chordata > Ceratodontiformes > Protopteridae > Protopterus > Protopterus annectens. The sequence goes on from NC_056735.1 coordinate 246,381,207, forward strand.
CCTGTGATTTATACATGCACGCTCAGTCTTTGACATGCTTCTTAAAGACACAGCACATAGCATGTACACTCTCAACTACTGCTCACTAGTATGAGAACCATACATTGCATATCCCAGCGGCCGCCCATCCTTTTAGCTCCTGAATTAGAGACTAAGACTCAACAATCAGAAACAAGTTTTAAGTCTTTCTGCTATATACTTATAAACTTGCATTAGCAAGTATTTTCTGAAAGACCAAAAGTCTAAATCTCACAAACCTGAGGTTTTTAGTGACTAATTTACACTAATTTACCAGAAAACTGCAAATTTTACTAGAAACAGATCAAAATAATTCTCAATTTATTTGCTGAAACATTCTAGACAAAGTCAAAAATAACTGGAGGATGGGGGGCAAAAGGAGCACACTTTAAATACTCTTTTTTTATCTATTTATTAACCAGGTAAACCCTCTAGAGAAAGTCTACCTTTTCAAGGGTGACTATATAGAGACATTCATTTGGGAATAAAAGTTAAGTTTTAATGGAAAAGTGTAAGTTAGAGACTGAAAGACAATGAAACATTAAATACATCAGAATAATTAGCCTGTCGGTTTAGATACTGATTGTTGACATATACTGCCTGAGCTAAAGTGGCATAGCAGATACAACTGGTGCCATATTGTATGATGGTAAAGGTTTTGATAATCCTGCTATGCTAATTAAGTCAAGAAGTACCGATAGTAAAGACCAGTCTCGAAATGCTAAGTGTTGTTTGTTGAGACATACATAATGCTGTTGGAGAGTGTGAGGGGTTCATATATGGGGTTGTTGTCCAGCAGAGAGAGGAAGAGACAAAGCAATCCAATTACAGACAAGCTGCCTATGTAGAGGGAGTAGGCTCAGACCTTCACCAGGCTGCTCAGAGACAGTTTAGAAATATCAAATTCTTCCAGCCTAGATTTGGGGTTTTGCGATTGCTATGATCACTGCTAGGAAAAGTATAGAGATTCAAAGGCTTTAATCACTGCCTAGAAAAGTGTATCAATTTGGGGGCTATTACCAAGACTGTTAGTGGAAAATGAGAGTTATAGGTTCATAGGTTCATAGGTTCATAGGTTCATAGGTTCATACTAGGCTATCTGCCCGAGGGCATTTACAAGCCTAGCCCATCGTTTTGTGGCTTACGCCACCCCTTTAGTATGGGGAACTATACCCATTATTTTGCTGTGCCTCTGTCGAGCAGTGACACTGAGGTAATCCCTGGGGTATATCTGCGATCTCCCATCCATTGGTCAAGATTTCTCTTGAACAAGGCCAGCGAGGTGCTCTGCCTCACATATACCGGGATTTTGTTCCACAGCATAGGGAGTCTTTGGGTGATGAATCTATCCCTCCAGCACGTCCTATTAATAGCCGTGTCGAGGTTTAAGTCTCCCGCCCTTGTGGCTCTGATGGATCTAGACTTTTTGAGGTGAAGCATATTCATCAAATCTGGGTTTGACATGGCCTTGTATGTTAGACAAAGGTCACCTCTGAGCAAGCGTGGCGACTGAATAGAGCTGGAGTTCTTTCAGTCGGGCAGCATAGGACAGATTTTGAGACCCTTTATCCTTTTGGTGAGGAACTTTTGTGGCCTCTCCAGCTGCTGCAAGTGTCGGGTCAGATACATTCCGAATGGGGCATTGTACTCAATCATTGGTCTGATGAGTGATGAGTAGAGGGAGACAATGACCTCCCTTGATCTAGATGAGAATCCCTTCATGATAAGGTGGGCAATGTAGAAGGTCTTCCTAACTACTTTAGCTACATGGGTGTCGAATGACAGACTACTATCAACCTGGGTCCCCAGGTCCCTGATAACTTCTTCTGTGCTCAGTGGATTGCCACCTATTTGGTAGCTAGGGGTAACCTTGTTTTTCCCGAAGGGTATGACTATGCATTTTTGGCATTTAACTTTAGGCCATGGCTCTGGCACCAGTTATCCGTTTCTGTGAGACCCTTCTGAAGGATATCTGTGTCAGATGTGTTTTCTACTATGGCCCAGTTTGCAGTCATCTGCAAACTTTGTCAGCCATAACCCTCCTGTGTTTGCTTGTACTTGAGAAGTAGATGCCAAACAAGAGTGGGCCCAGGACTGAGCCCTGTGGGACACCACTTGTGACAGGCTTTGAGTCTGACATGGCGCCAGCAACTCTGACCCTGTGGGTTCTGTCACTCAGCCAGTTTGCAACCCATCTTGTGATGTATGGGTTAATATTTAAGCTGATGAGTTTTTCAATGATACCCGAGTGGGGTATTGTATCGAAGGCCTTCGCCAGATCGAGGTAGGCTGTATGGACTGCCTTTCCCTCATCAATGGCTTTGGTGTCTGTTTCGAAAAAGTCAACCAAGTTTAAAAGGCATGATCTGCCTTTGACAAAGCCAAACTGGGTTGGATCCAAATTCTGCAAATTCCCTATGTCTTTATTTATGAGGTCCATTATGATCCTCTCCATGGCTTTGCAGATAAGGCTTGTCAAGCTAATGGGCCGGTAATTTCCAGGGTCGGTGGAGGCACCGCCTTTGTGAAGTGGGACCACAGTTGCAGTGCGCCACTCCCTGGGTACGTATCCAGAGGTAAGACTTTGATTAAACAGCTGTCCTAGCTGTGGGTTTAATTCCTCATTGAGTTCGTGGAGCACACAGCCGGGGACACCATCAGGTCCCATGGATGCTGTGTTTTTTGCTTTGGAGAGAGCAGTTCTCACTTGGGCGTTGGAGATGTTTGGGGGGCTGCAATCATTTGGTATAGATATCTCTCCTTTTGGGGGGGAGGGGGGGAGAAGTTTGCACTGAACCTGTCAGCCAGTATGTTATAATCTGTTTGGATGGGTTTAAGGAGACTCAGCATTAGTGTAAGTGTAGGCAGAGGAGAGCAGTGGTCACTTTGTAGCCAGGTGTAAGGGCAATCAGTGTCAGGGTAGTTGTAGTGCAGTGAAAGCTGCTTTCTCTGTGTGGCCAGGTGTAAGGGTAGTCACTGGCAGGATAAGTGTAGGGTTCTGAGGTCATTAAACACTTTTGCTTGAATTACTGAGAGAAGAAAATGACATTTCTCTGGGATGAGCTCCTTAATGAATTACAGGTGGTTAAATCTGCATTTAATTAAGTAAATGTTGAATGCTGTTAGTAAAGATTTGACGCTATTCTGCTATATTTGGTTCAGACAAACCTTCATGAAACATATTTCATGATTACAACTGTAATGTCCATCTCAAGCCCCATGAGGCATACACCATGAGTTATAAAATATCAATGAATCCAACAGATTTTGGTATGCCTTGCTGTTTTACTGGTCATTACTGTCCCTGCATTTTATTTCTTTTTTTTTCATAGAACTGTGTGCAACAATTCAAATTATCAGTTTATGGATCATACCTTACAACCAGATCCAACCATGACTATGGACTGCACTTCCTGCAAAGGCAGACTGGAGGGCAGTTGTCATCTGGCTCTTTGAAGCATCCAAGTAGGCAACATTTGCCACCAGTGACTTCAGGGGAATCATCTGCCATCTGACATGCATTTTCTGTTCCATGTGACTACACTCCACTGTTTGCAGTGGCTGACTGTGGCTGGATCATTGATCTGCACATTTGCAAGTTTATGCTAAGTATGTATCCAGATAAGGGATACATGTGCAGTCAGGGAGTTGTTGCAAGCCCACATGCATCTCTTCTGTGGCGGGTATATGCATGTCATATGCAGTGCAAGTTTCAGAGTTTGTGTTTGCTGGGGGCTCATGAGGACCACAGGAAGGGCTTACCATTTCAGGATGTCTATCATGCACATTTGAGGTCATGGGGTCAGTCTTACCTCTGCAGAGGTTTTTGGCAAGCTATCAACTCTTTTGTGATCACTTCATACAGCTGCAATCCCAAAATAACAAAAGATCTTGAATGTGAACAGTACTCAAAACTAAACTAAAAAAGCAATAAATAAATGCATAAAAAGTATTTTCAGAGATGTGAGATAGTCTTCCCACAGTAGTGCTTTAGACAATGTCACTGTGACACTTGACTGTGCCATGTATACATTGCCCTCGTTTTCAGTGACACATGCCAACATCAGGCATGTGTTCTTCCATTATTTTTGCCCAGCCACCAGTAGAACCTGTGAAAGCATGAACACTTGTTACCTTTGGCTGCACCCTCTTGGCATGTGTACTGGTAGACAATGAGGTATGTACCTTATGGAGACATACAAATGCTGACATGTGGGTTGTTGCAGTTTCAGCCCAGAGGTACCCGAAAAGACAGATATGCATAAGTCCTTTGACAATCAGTCCTATCATAAGTGTAGTGCACTATGCCATACTGCTTCACAGACACTTATGTGGTCATTGCAGGGTGTAATGGTCTACTCCACCTCTCCAGAAATGGACATAAGAAATGCCTGTGCATCTGTGAACCACATATGTGTTGGGTATGCATCTGCTCCCCATGGAAACATGTCTTTGGTAATAATCACTGCATAACACTTTGCATGGAGTAGTCATATCTGTTACCCTTGGGTCTATGTTATATGCTCGAAGTTTTAAAACTTCGATGCTCATATGATCGACACCATATGAGCGAAGTTTTAAAACATTGAACATATAATAATATAAAAACAAAAAAAACTACCTGAATGCTCTGAGCAGGGGGCAAGCACCCCTGTACCCTCCACACCCCTCGCTACTTAAATATACCAACTCCAAGATCGCACTACAGTGAAATAAAGGAAAATATTCCCTATGGCGATCTCCGTTGAAACTTTTGAGCTTTCAAAAGTTCGCTCATATGGTGTCAACCATATGAGACTCGAACTTTTGAAAGTTTGAGCTTCCTATATAGACCCATTATCCTTCACTGCACCTGTTGCAGAGATGTACTATGACCACTCACAGCATTCACATTGTGTAATTCTCCTTGCCACACCCGATCCTGGTATAGCTTGTCCTGGCAACTTTGTTCAACAGATGCATGCCATGCATGCAAAAGGGCTGCAATAGAAACTTTGTTTCTTACCTGGTAAATATTTCTAGTTGTTGCCTCTTTCAGGGGCCCATGGCAAGCCCTGTACACCTTTGGGTTATACATGTCAGTCAATGGGAATTTACTGCATGCTGACTGTCTTGCCTGAATTCTCACATCCATCCATCCTACAAGATGAAGTTGTTGCACACAATGGTTTCATGGCCATGCAGCTCTACCTGTATAGCAAGATTGGTACTGCAGGCAGGTTCCTTACCTGCACTACTAGGTCTACCATAAAGATAGAGCTGGGCAGCATGATATCATTGATCTCTGCTGCAGCTGAACTGGTCCATATTGGGCATATAATGCAGATAATGATAATAGTGAATAATTACAGAAGATGATTTTACAGTGAATGGGCTGACTTCTACATTTTACAAAATTTATAAAAATAGGAAATTATTGGTATATAGGCAATAGGCATTCCCAGAAATGGATGTGATACATATTTGAAAAACAAATGGAAGCACTACTTTGCTGTGCATGGATAAACTTATGTTTATACAAGCAAATCCTGATAATTGAGAGAAGTTCATATCTGCAAGCATCGTATGACTATAGTGACAACTATTGACATAATAAAATAAATGTTGATTCTGATTCTGGAACCAGAGTGGGCATCAATGCTTAGTGAACACACTCAGTGAAATATCTGAGCAGTGTAAATAAATTCTCCTGATTTTTTTTTTTGTCAGAAATGCTCCCCAAGGGCTCTTGAAAAGTTATTGACTCATTTGTGATCACCTCAGACAGTTGCCTACAATCACAAAAGAGTAAAACCTCTTGAATGTTAGCAGCATTCCAAAGTACAAAAAAAAAAAAAAAAAAAAAAGAACACACACACTGACAAAATGCATTATGCAGAGGACAACTCCCCCATACTCACAATGTGGAAGGGATATCTCCCCAACATACCTTCTAATATATATATATATATATATAAAACTGACAGGTTTGACCCTCCAAGGAAAAGCTTGCCAGTTGCACCTTCATGATCATGCAAATTTGTGTTAATAGAGTTTTGCAGATAAGCCTGGATGCAGTATGCAAGTTTTTGCTTCAGTGCTTTATATTCCAGTTATCTATTTTATATATATATATATATATATATATATATATATATATATATATATATATATATATATATAGATATATATGGGTCTATATGACTTGGTCGACAGTTCATATGATCGACTGTTTATTTGGTCGACAGTTCATTTGATCGACAAGCATTTTAGCTGTGCCCCCCACACATCCCCTAACTATATATATCAACTCCAGGGTCACACAACACTGGGGAAGGGGGCAAATGCTTGTCGATCAAATGAACTGTTGACCAAATAAACAGTCGATCATATGAACTGTCGACCAAGTCATATAGACCCATATATATATATATATATATATATATATATATATATATATATTTTTTTTTTTTTTTTTAATTGTCAATACCATGCAAGTTCTTAAGTCAGTTATGGCAGTCTTAACATCCTTGATGCTTTTTGGAATATGTATGACATGTACTGACTGAAAGTCTTACATATCTTCAACAGGTTATCTCTACTAAAAACTTTAGGAAGAAAACATAAAAGCTGCCATTCAGTCTAGCCATGATGGCATTTTGAACACTTGTTATGGTTATACTATTTTTAATTATAGTGGTATAGTATTGGCTTTAACACATTTTGTCTTGTGGAACATTTTGTGATACTTGTTTTGGAAAATAACTGTATTTTTTGAGGGGAAACTTTATAAACAGATTAAGGGTATGGAGATTGGGGAAGCGTGTGCCCCCCCCCATATTTGCTAACTTGGTTATGAATACTTGGGAAGAGAAATATGTATTTTCTGGTATTTTCTATGCATTCTACAAACTATATTTACATTTTTTAGATGACATTTTCATTTTGTGGGCTGGTCCCCAAAAGGAAATTTAGAATTTCATCTCTTATTTTAATGAATAAACCACATTTTTACCTTTTACATATTCAATTAGCCATAAAGCGATTCATTATCTTGAAGTTTTGATTACTAAGGATAATAGTTTTTTTCTTCTACCATTTATAAGAAACCAATTTACAGCAATTCATATCTTCACCTTAAAAGCTCCCTCCTTATTATCGCAAACATAGCCTGGTAAAAGGACAGGCTATAAGACCTTCTCGTATGATATCTAGTAATTCAGTCTTTCTTGAAGAGCTTAACTATATTAGAGATATGATTTTAAAGGGAGGGTATCCTATAAGATTAATCAATGATAGTTATCAATATTTATACACCAGGTTACCACCCGTAATGTGAATTATTTGGATGTTTCCATTTATACAACTGAACAGGGTTTCAAGTCTCTGGTGTATAGAAAACCTACCTTTTCCAATACATACATCAGTTACACTAGTTCCCATCCATTTTTTTTTCAGAAAAAAGGGATAGTTAAGGGACAATTTGTATGTATATGTCAGATGACATCCCTGGATAAGGAATATGAAAAAGAATGTGTTAAACTGGAAGATATGTTTTTGGATCGAGGATATCCTAGGGAACTTATTGCCAGTATTAGGAAAGAGGTTACCCAAGGTAGAAAGGATAAATATTGTCCAGTTCTGGGTTTAGGTGATAGCTTTAACAATAAGGCTACAGCTGTTGACCATTCAAGTTATGGTAAAGCTTTTACCAGTTTTAGTGCTAACGCATACCAGATGAAAAATATAGTGGAAAAGGAATGCAACACATTTTCCAAACTTATTGACCTTCCCAACTTGAAGGACAAACCTGTTAGGGTTGTTTTTAGGAGAGGTCACAACATTAAAAGTTTATTAGAACATGCTAACAATTATCAAGTTTATTCTAATAAAAGGAAAGGTACCTTCAAATGTGGGGCATATTCACAGTGTAATTCTATATCACAGAAAGAACAGATTCTTCTCACTGCTAAGAATAAAGTACTCAAAGCATTTACATACTCTAACTGTAATTCACAGAGTCTGGTTTATTTGGTTACCTGTGGGGCTTGTGAAGGATTTTATGTTGGTAAAACCAAAAGTCAATTAAAAAGAAGGATCTATGTACACATCAATGATAATTATAAAGGAAACATCAGTAATGCATTATATAGGCCCACACTGACATGTACTAGGGCAACATTTTCCTTCTTTGTTATTGAAGCTGTACCTAAAGACCTGAGGGGTGTACCCTGGGAATCTAAGTTAGAATATAGGGAAACATTCTGACAAATAGTCCTTGAAGCTAACAACCCCCCAGGTTTGAATGATAACATATATTTGGTTCCTCTGTTAAAACATAAAGGAGTTACTTGCATTTACAGGAGTTTCCTGTTTGTATTTTGTGCCTTTTGGTCTGTCTAGATTGTATTTTGGTGATAGTTTTCAATATGTTATTGATCATCATCAAGAGAGGTATCTTCCTGTTCTTAAGAAGTCCTGTGATTTTAGCAGTCCCTCTTCCAAATTGGAAAATTCCAATAATCAATTTTAAATGCTATAGTGTTAGCCCACGGACATGAAACTAATAACATTTAAGATATTATTAACCTTAACTGGAAATTTTTTAGACCTAATGAATTTATTTTTCATAAAGTGGGGGCCAGAGCACATTTTATATATAAGATCTGCAGCAATTTTAATCAAATATTTGAGGACACCCATCACAATGATTGTTTTACTTTCAACAAAAGAGGGACTCATCAGTCTACTACATGTGGACAATGTATTTATATTACTGATTCTGAAATGTGTGTTTCAAACATTTATGACAATACTTAAGTTGATTCCCAAAATGACAATTGATTATCTAAAGGTTTAATTTATTTATATAAATGCATAACTTGTCCTGCTTTTCCTGTGGGGAAAACTGTGTATCCCCTAAAAAAAGTGATATGATTATTTAGATGATATTAGAAAAGCTAAGGACAATAATGCACTATACTGACATTCCTTAGTTTGCCAGTTTTAAGAAATTTGTATTTAGTATATTTAAAATTGTATTATGTGATCCTAGAGGAGGTGCTTGGAAAAATTCTTTAGAATATAGGGAATTGCTTTGGCAACTCTGTTTAAATACTGATAATAATTCTGGTATTAGTGGATATGTCTCTACTGTTTCACTTTTAAAAATGAGGGCTGAAAAACTTTGACAAAGTTAATATTATAAATTATAAATATTATTATAAATATTATTATTATGACATAATATGTGTTTCACTATTAACCTAATATTAATATTTTGTTTCATTTTTTATTTTTAGTGAAGTGAATTTAATGCATTTCATGTTATTTATTAATTTTTTTAATTTGTTAATTACTTCCTGCTTGTTATGATTGTTGACTTATCTTTATTTAAACCTCATGTTGTTTTGGCTTAATCAATTCTGTTGAAGTTCTGATTTTACTGATGAAAGCACTTGACTGATTAATGTAGTAAAGCTTTAGAGCATGCAAGTTGTGCTGTCAGGCTAGTTTGGGTGGTGACCACTTCAAAGAACTAGATTATAAACTATATAAAGTCAAAAAAAGCTACAATTAGAGAATGTCTATCTGCTCAAATATATCATAATGAACAGGGTTCCTAAAGGTATCCGCACTTGGAGATACCCGACTGGTTTAGAGAAGGATTCTTCACTACATAAAAAAACTTTTATCCATCCATCTTGTATACTAATATATTGTTTAATTCAGCTGCCATCTTTTTCTTTATGATGTATTGCAATTAAATTTTGTATTGTACTAATTGTATCTGTATATTTTGCACTATGTTATGAACAAATGTCCTCTTTGATTATTCTCTGTACTGCACCTGCAATGTTCATTATATACATTAATTTCTGTATATGTGATTTTGTTTGTTTCTTCAGAGCATATCTCCCCGGGCTGCTACTGAAAATGGACATATATCCAGTTAGACTAGTCCGGTCAACAAATGTAAAATAAATAAAATAAATACATTTATCATTATTCAATAGACATGGTTGTGAATATATGGAGTATTTGGTGAAACATAACTCCATATTTATTGAGCAACTTATAGCAGAAACCAGTACACTGGACAATCTAATTATGCATGATATAAATTCCCAGAGATACAAATTCAAGCATGCTAGATTTCTTTCTAATATTGACAACCAGATTTTATAATTAAAACAATAAAAATTGTAAAAGCTTGAAAGAGACATTATGGAGTACTCAAATGAAACATCCTACCCAAATCCTCCCACTTTGCAAACATGGGGCAATAAGAAATTTGGTAAGAAACCACAATGGTAGTTATATCAGCCTAATAATAGATTTTCACAGAGGAATGTTTATAACCATCAGGAGGATGAAAACAATAACCCTGGAAATTCTTTTTTTAAAAACCCCCTGGCTTTTTCCAACAACTCCCTGGATTTTCCACCTCTCTAGAGATTGGAGAGGATAAAAGACAGCTATTTAGAAGGCATCCTGGGATATTGTCTCATCGATCATAAACCAATGGAAGGAGAGGAGCCAACTGCCACCTCTGAGAATGAACTAATAGAATATGAGGAATCAGGCATACCCCCAGAGTTAGTTCAATTGGCAATAATAGAAAATTGTGAACTTAATGCAGTGCAATGAGAAAATAACAAATGTATAAATGCTACAAATGGATTATACTATGACATTATTGCAAATAGTGAGGGTAACTTTAATGTGTATAATTTCATGTCCTGTAGTATTGCAACTGAACTTATGGATTTATTGTCGAAAGGTATGCCATTTGTTCCATCAAAAAAAAAAAAGAAGCTAATATAGCAAATGTTTTAATCAATATCATGCTATATATTAGGAAACTGAATTTTAAATTGATGTTCAATGATTTAGCACAAGCAATGTATAATGTAAAGGTATCCAGGACTTTTAACACACCCCTGCACCTACTTTTATAGCTCTAAGAAAAATTATGTGAATTTGACCATAGAAATATGTTAGGTAATATTCCTCTTACTTACAAAGTTAACTTTTTAAAAAATCAATGTTATAGAATAATTAACCTGGACAAGGGGGTGGGATAGTAATTATGGATAAACTAGATTATATAAACAGAATGCTAGATATTCTGAATAATGATGCATATGCACCAGTATCAATTATTGAAATTAATTTAGCATACAGAAAAATCAGGATGCAAATTAAGGACATGTTTATAGATGGTAGAATAACAACAGACAAACTTAATTATTTAAATATGATCATGCCTATCACCCCCCCCCAAAAAAATTTTTGATGCTCCAAAAATCCATAAATGTGCCCACAATCCACAAATGTGGCCTATAGTGGATGTGAGGGGCTCAATTACTAGTGCAGGGGCTAAGAATTTGGACACTACACTGAAATCTTTATTAAAGGACGAAAGGCAAGTATATAAGGGTTCCTGGGATGTTTTAAACAAGATCAATTATTTGGACTTTAATGAGAGGGACAGACTGGTTACAATTGATATAAAGGATCTTTATACCATTATTCCACATGATTTGGGTATGCAATGTTTCTGGGAATTCCTTGTTGAGAAAAACATTAAGTAAGATAAATTTGCATGAAGGGTTACTTGAACTGGTTTTGAAAAATAATCTCATGTATTTTGAAGGGAAATATTACCTTCAGGGCAAAGGCATAGCAATAGGTTCCAATTGCAGCTCACTGTTTGCCAACATAGTGATGGTTCAGTGGGAAAAACAATTTATACTGGATGGTGAATACAAGGATTCTTATAGATTGTATATATGCTTTTTGGATGACAATTTTTTTGTATGGAAGACACCAGGGATAGATTAACTAATTCCATCCAATATATTAATTAAAAGTCTTTCAGCTTTTCCCGGTTAAGGGTCGCCACACCAGAACTCCGGTCCACTAAAGATTGGCAGTGGATTTTTATGGTGCTGAGTTGCCAGCCCGACACCCAAACTTCAAAGAAGGCATACCCATTCATGCACGCACCTACCTTCATGTCTTTAAATGTCAAGTCGACCATGGGGAGGACATGCAGACTCCACACAGAAGGCGCTCCAGCCAAGAATCGAATGGGAGAACCTCTTGCTGTGAGGTGACAACACTAACCACTGCACCACCATGGCCCATTTCATCCAATATATTAATTGCATTACTGATTTCCTTATATTTACAACACAAGTGGAGGAGAAAAGAATAGCATATTTAAATGTGGTTGTGGAAAAGATCCCGAGCATAGAACTTATACTTCATGCATGTATAGAAAAAATACCTATTCCAATACATTACTGCATTTTAGTGTTGCACATCCTTTAATGCAAAAAAGATCTGTTGTTAAGAAGCAATTTGTGAGGGTAGCAAGGATGGTTACTAGGGATATGGATTTTTTGAAGAGTGTAAAGCTATGGAATCTATGTTTCTTAAAAGACGATATCCCAAGTTGCTGGTTAAAAACCTAAAGGTGGAGGTAATATACAAAAGGGAGAATAAGTACTTCATCCTTATTTTATCAAATAACAACCATAAAGATGATAGGAATATGCCAAATATTAACCATGGCATCTGTCCCTACAACAGCTCATTTATTGCAACATTTAATATGGAAAGTGGGATTATAAAATAGGTTATGGAGAAGAACTGCGCTGTTCCAAAAGAAGATGTCACGGTTGGTGGAAAATTAGATGAGAAACCCATTGTAGTATATAGAACATGTGTGAGTCTAAAAAATATATTGGAAGGACCCCCACATAAGAATAATATTGACATAAAAATTAGAGGCATGAAAAAATGTGAACACTGCCATTACTGTAAATATATTAAGGCTGGTGAACAGTTTGAGACAAAAGGGCAGATTTGTAGATTTCAGGAGAAATGAGACTGTCTCACAAAGGGTATTGTTTAATCAGCTCTATGCCAAACCTGTCCATATTTTATATTGATAAAACTGAACATGTATTTAAGGATCGAATATACAAACATGAATACAATATTAAGAAGAGCAAAAAACAAATCCTTTAGATAAGCATATTGCTAATTACCCTGGACATGACTTTAAATTTGTAGTTCTGTTGAAGGACACAGAAAATAGTAGGGGTGGAGCAAGGTCACTCCACCTCAAGATAAGAGAACTATATTAGCAACTGGTTCTTAATGCTAATAGCTGGCCAGGCTTAAATGAGCATTACTAAATTGCATTTCTTTTGAAATTGAAAGCTGTAGTAAGATAACTAATGCCTATGTGGTAAAGCTTATGTATTCAGTGCTTTTTACAAGAATATATTTTAGTTAGTTAGGGATATAATGTATAGGTAGTTTTGTAAGAAGACTTGTATTTATTTAAACATTTTAAGGTAGGATTGTAAATGTAAATGGATTGGATTGGTGCTAAAGTAACATGTGATACATGACAAGGTATTTAAATGGCACATAATATCTAGTATTTAATCTGATGAAGTCTTTTTGGTTACGGGATGAACGTGCTCATCTATTTGGCTTAAAGTCTTTGTAAATACTCCTCCGACTTGTTTTTTTTTTGGATGCTCTTTGTTTCTTTTTTCTGTCAGTCAGGTTTATTAAGTGCTACTGCATTTGGTTTATTAGGTTTTCTTAACAGACTACTAGAATAGCTATGGGGGTGGCCATGGCTCCAAACCTGACCAATGTGGATCTTGAAACATGGGAGGAGGAGGCAGTGCACCAAGTCCACTAAACCGCATCAATGAAATCCTATCTCTGTTTCTTTGATGACATCTGTGTAATCTGGGATGGGAGTGAAGCCACACTGAATGACTTTCACAACCATATCAGTAATTTCAGTTGCTTCCTGAGATTCAAGATCTCTCACAGCAAGTCCTTGGTCAGCTCTTTAGATATAACAATATCTCAGGACACTGAAAACAATTGCCTCTCCAATAACCTGTTCAGAAATCATCACAAATCTAATCAACCTACACCAAGACTCCCTGGCTAGTGGGTACAGCAATAGATTACTGAATCTTATTCTCAACCCCATCAGGACTTTAAAAAAAGCAGATGACCCCATTTTGAGGGAACGCCAGTAGACTGCTATGGCTCAACAGAAATTAACACCGGGATCCACAGGAGACAAAAGAAAAAGAAGCATAACATTCAGTCTTACAGTAGATTACAAAGCAATTAGAAAGATCATGCCTGAGAAGTGGGTTGTCATTACAGGCAATAATCAACTGGAAAAACTTCTGGGACCCCATTCCTGTTTTGTTTATAAGGGAGCCAGGAACACTGTTGGACTGGGTAGAGTACAAACTCAGTTTAAAGGAGGACAACAGAGGAACCTATCCCTGTGCCCCCCCCCCCTTTTTCACTTACTATAAATACATGAGCATCAAGGACTGCGTCTTCTGTCCAATACTCAGCAGAAAAATCAACAGCATTTGTTCTGCTAATTGCATCACTGCTTTTGTGATATACCATGCACGCTGTAATGGCTACAGTTGTGTTTATGTCAGGAAAACTGTGAACAAGTTCAAAATCAGGGTGGCACATCATCTATCTGATATCAGATTCTAGATCCTCAGAAAACAACCAGCAAAGCACTGCTGTGATTTCCCAGACCATGGAAGTTTCCACCTTCAAATCTGGGACAACCTTACTACGGGTCCAGTCAAAGGAAACAAAAATGCCAACCTTGAAAAATGGAGTTAAGCTGGCAGATCAGGCCAGGCATCCACTAGCACCCTGGTCTAAACTCAAGCATTTCCATTAAAAGTGTGAACTAAACCATAAATCATACAGCTAAAATACCTGCACTTTTTAACCCAAGATTTGCACATAAACTGTGAATTAACTGTAATCACTGCTGTTAATTTAAAAAAGCCAGTTCAGATATTTAATTTGTAAATCACTGCATCTACCTTGGAATTGTTTATCTGATGAACTAGTAACATGGGAAACTAGACACTCTATTTTTATTTTAATTTATTTATTTATTTGTGATCTCAAGAGAGGTACAAATCTAAACAGTAACTGTCAAGTGTTTGGAAATGCTTTTTAACTCATGATGTGCACAAACTTAAATAGCAACATGCAGTCATTTGAAGATGTTTTCTACTACTTATTTGGGACGTGGGCTTTCCTGTTGTTGTTAGGAGTGAGAAAAGGGGGCCAGACACTAGCATACTAGTTTGATTGACAGCCCACTCCTATACTGATTACATCAGTTTCTTAGATCGTCTAACCCCACTGTGGATTCCATCACACCACCTTTTCTCTCAGAAGATTTGTTAACTTCCCTTCCACCTGCTCCTTCCACATTTACAGCCCTTCAGCTAGTGTGAAACAAAGCTATCTAGCCCTCTTTTACACTGACTTCACCACCTGGAACCTGAAAACAAGAAGAATCTGAACAGAAGAGCCCTCGCTAAGTGCTAGACTTGGGAAGAAGCTTGGTAGCGAAAACACCATAGAACCAAACTCTGAGAACAGGAGCATTCTCCATTTTACTGCCCCTGCCCCACAGCAGCAGGTATAGAAATTGTAGCCACCTGGCCTGCATTAAACAAAATTTCTATTATTTATGGTACAATGAAAACTGGGTACTTACGTGTTATCGCAACCAGATTTGTAACGCTGTCTAACTCCTAATGTTTTCTTGAAAGGAGTGAACGGTTGAGTAAGAAGGTGTCTGTCGTCTCCTAATTACCTTTGTACTGATAGGTTTTGCCAGTTAAACAAGAGCAGGAAGAAGAAACGGAAGCCGGACTTTGCAGCCAACTGCGAGAGGGACAGGTATTTCTTCATGCATGCTTTTCATTTTTAAAGACAGCGCATAGAACCATGTGCTCTATTACACTGACCACAGATTCAGGGCAACTGTGATCTTCTTATGTGTTTTAAACAGGATCTGGAAAGTCAAGCTCCTTCTTAAGCACCCTTTTTTGTGAAAATGTACAAAGAGTACGGGGTACTTTCCTAATAGCATCTGTGACATGCGTTGAACACCAATAATGTGGTTTTTCTGTTTTTTTTTTTTTTTTTTTTTCTGTTTGGCGGACCAAGCAGCTCAGTCTTCAGATTATTAGCCTTCAATCTGGAGTCCTACTTTCTTTCTGCTGCTGTAAAGCACTCGGAACGGTAGGTTAACATCACTCTTACACACAGCTATCCAGTCGAGGAGGAGGATTTCAGTGTTGCTTTCTGTTTCAGAGTGAAAGTGATGAGATGCTCTAGAAAACTGAAGTTAACTTAGCATTCTGATTCATTGTTTACAACAGCAGAAAGCAAGAGTGCAGACTTGAGGCTAATATCTGAAGACTGAGCTGCTCGCTGAGTTCACCGTTTGACGTCTTTAAAGCACGCTACCCGCAAATCCTAAAACTATAACCTTTATTTGTCTTACAAACCCACCACCAATATCCTAGAAGACTTTTAAACAGTTCACCCTTCTCGATCACACTCATTTGTTGTAGTTTTAGTAAAAGAAAAGAAAGTATACCATGTGGGAAAATCTGGTTGTGATAACACGTAAGTAACGAAAATTGTTATTTCAAGGCACCACTGCATACAGCTATATTCTTTATATCATAGGCACAATTTCCCTATGCTCATAGAAGATCTGAAATTCTTATTTTTATTAAATTTTTTTATATACTCTGCATTTCACCACTTGGTGGATTTTTATTCTATTGTCACAGAAAGCCTATACAAAATGTTCTGATGTCTTAAACTTTACTTACATTTTTTCTTCTATTTGTGCACATCCAGGACCTTTTGAAAATGAGCACTGTGATGTGTTTCTAGTATAAGCTGTTTCTCTGGATGCATGTATTTTTCAAAAAATGGGAGTCACCTAGTGAAGGTCTAAGAGACTACCTCCCTTGCATATAAAAAAGGTCTGTCATCTCGAGGAAGAAGAGTGGGTACTCATTACATTAATCATGTATATAAGCCTCTTATAAGCTGGTACTGTAAACCTTTTTGCTATACAAGAGAAGATTAGATTTTCATAATGTATTTCCAGGAGCTATGAGCCTTGTAAAAGTGGGCACAGCCGTTATATTACACGTGATATAATCATTGATAATGACAAGCCAGAATGGAAAAAAATTCTGTAACAAAGCTTTCATAATTAGCTCCAAGGAATATGAGCCGCACAGTGGCAGACACAGCCTCTCATATTATGTGTTACAAAACAGGCTAATAAAGTCTAGTGAATTCCTCATAAAAGCAGGCATTTTCAGAGATCAAAGTATAAACCACTCTATTAGATAGACCTACTGAAGCTCGGGTGAAAATGTTTTCTTAAATATAGTTCTACAGCGGTAGCTCAAGGTGTGTTGTCATAGTTTGTTTATTTAAAATAAAAATAAAAACAAAATAAAACAAAAAAAATTTTTAACAAACAATTAGGTTATACAGGCTGCTGAAATCCATATGAATTTTCAGTAATATTCAAATAAGTGGCTAACCTCTAAGCTTTGCGATTGTTTCCTTGTTTTTCCATCTCCCAGATTTTCCTCCGATCAGCTCCCCTGGAACCTCCCATCATTGTCTCTAACTGCCTTTAAATAACTGACCTGTTAAATGTAATGTATTAGAACAAGAACACTTGTCCATCTGCCTACTTAACTTAATAAACTACTTGAAACTTCAACAAGGCACCTTTATTCCTCCCACAAGGGGGGTACCAGGTACCGGAAAGAGTCTTCTACATCTACTAGATAAAGTGATCTTATCTAGACTAATCCTTTGTACTCAGTTTATTTAAGGGAAGTTAAAGTCACTCAACATAAAATATCTTTTTATAATAGAGAGAGATCATTTAGAACCATGTAGAATCATTTAGAACACTAAGGAATCTTATGTGGTCATCAGAGGACAAAGAAGATACTCTTTAACAAGCTATTATGTGAGTAATCATGCATAACTGCCAATTGTTATGATGTTACAGTGTGAAGCTGCAGCAAGCAAAGGCTTAAAGTCCAGTCGCACTTCTCAACCTGCAAAAATTGAAAATAAGAACGGTACTTACGTATTATCACAACCAGATTTTTGCGGTTCCGAATTTCGCATACTTCTAAAGAAAGGAGGTCATGAAACACTGCAATGTAGTATTTACAGTGTTCACTGCTGTGAATTAAGTTTGCATTGCCTTCAGGAAAAGAAACATTTCCGAAAACTCTCTTCCAGTTTTTGCATGCATTACACATGCACACTTACGTTATCATGTCTGGTACCGTTCTGATGAACGGATTCCTTGCACTGAATGGAAGGCTTCCTTCAGAGAACGCAAACACAGACACAGAAAAGATTGTTGCAAATAAAATGTTAACTAAACCTAACTGTAAACATATGAGCAGGTCACACTGAAAAATCATGCTACATGCCACAAATGGCAAGAAGAATCGCACCATAAGGCAGTAAGATATTTTCCGAAGTGTTATAAACAGGAGGTGTTTTCAGAAACTGACTTTGCATCTTCCATTTAGGTGCGGGCATTGCTTGCTTCTCAAATGGGGACAGTTTCTAATCGTACCTTAAATGAAAATCTTGATACATAAAGTAGGAAAGGCAGCAATCCTTGGGCTTGACAAATGTACACTGTAGAAGGTTGCAGGGTGCTTTTCGTGACTTGCTTTCCCTTTCCTGACATTGTAGTGAGAAATGCGGGTACTGTAAAGCGTTTCGGCAACATGGAGTTACAGGAAGAAAATATGGACAAACCCTCAAAAGTTGAGATATTCAAAATATGTACATACCTTCAAAAATAGGGACATCTTAAATCAGGCCTGGAAATAAGAACATTCCACCAAAATAGGGAGTATTGAAAGGTCTTGCTACTGAGTAATGAGAGCTGTATCTGTCCATGAATTGCTGTATTTCCTTTTCTTTTGCTTCCTCTTGACTCCTACTATTCTCACCCCTGTAAATTCTGGGCACATTGATGAATTATAATGGACATTTTTCTCTTGGAGAAAATCAAGGATGATAAGCAATGGCATATGCCCTAAATTTGCTTCAAGAAAGGACCAAGCATCCAGTTTTTGACTACTTTTTCTTGCAAAGAGGAGCTTATAAGAATGAGTGACATGTTGTCTGAGGAATAATTGCAACCCTGAAATGGGCAGCACTAGAAAAATTCATGTGGGTTAGTTTACTATGAGAAATACTGGACATTCAGATAGTTTGAATGCGCTGCTAGCAAATGTGCATTTGCGATATCTTTGCCATTTATCCTCACCTCAGGCATCTAATTCCCTCTAATTACTATGCCATTGACATTAAATTTCCTCTTCTTTTTCATCTGCAGATTTAAATATTCAAAGAAAAAGAAATTTTGAAAAAAGTCAACAATCTTACTCAAGTAGTATGCTTTCTACAACTGTAATATAATTGCACTTATCAATGTTTTTTTTTAAGATATGGAAACTAATGCAGGAACGTAAAATGCATCATATCATTGATTACAGTTTGGTTTTCAACAGAACAGATCAGCTCTTTATTTGTTGTTTTCTCAGAATCAGCCAACTATCACAATTTAAATGTCTCATACCAAAGCATAATGCGGATACCATCATAAGCATTTTTAAAATACCATTCCATTACTGTTGTGTATACCTCTCAAACACTTACCATAAAAAAAATCTGATAAAAACAGAATTAATGTGGCAGTAAATGCCTGAATTCAAGGACATATTTTAAATATCACTGTTATAAATGTAGAATGTTGATAGAATAACAGATTTTGTGTTTGCATGCTTTTTATGAAGGATATGAAGTCTGAAACTCAGATGCATGTCTTTAGTGGCTTCAATCCTGATAATTTGCCAGAAAAACACAAATTTCATGATGACCAGACAAAAAATACAGGTCAAAATTTGGATATTCTGTATAAATCTGTCAGTTTAGATGTATGTTATTGTATTAGTTTCTGTGGGAAGAAAACAAAAATCTCCCAGTCTCCTAGCATTTCCTAGTTACTGCAAAAAGATAGGTATGTCCAAGAAGCACTTCTCATGTCTGACTGGCATTATAGGGAATTTAGTACTGGCACTGAATGCCGTCAAAGTTGGTATCTAACATTCTCAATCATGTCGGAGCCAGCAGACTAATGTTTTATGGGGGGCAAAAGGTGGCAGAGTGTTGCAGAAGTTATCATTGTTACCTCACAATACTTGATTCTTGACTGTGATATATCCTGTGTTAAGTCTGCTAATTCTCCCTGAACACAGGTGAGTGAATTGGCAATCTTCTCATTTGCATGTAGGTGTGTGTGTGTGTGTGTGTGTGTGTGTGTGTGTGTGTGTGTGTGTGTGTGTGTGTGTGTGTGCGCATATGTGTGTGTGTGTATACGTGTGCGCATGTCAGTGTCTGTTTCCTGTAATAGGTTAGCACCCTTTTCAAAATTAATGCGTGTGCATGTGTTTTCACATATATGCACATCTGTGTCTGCCTTCTGTGAAGGGTCAACACCTTTTCAGGATTCATTTCCTTGTCTTGTGTGTATGTGTGCCAGGATAGGCTTCAGCTTTCCCTGTCCCGGTAGTGGGCTATCAGAGACTGAATAAATTAAATGCATTATCCGGAAGTGCAGGACTGGAAAAGGTCAGTCTCACAGCTTCTCTGATGTATGACAACTTCAGATTTAATATATATCTACCCTCTTCCAAATTCACTTGAATTTTGGCTGCCATCTTTGAGCTTTCAATTGATACCCATGTCATTCATTCACTTTATCTGAAGGAAAGTAGAACATTTTTAGAGGATAGTCACACATGTACCCAGTGTGCATCTACTAAATAATCTGGCTACTTTGGATGCATGTTAGAACTTCATTTCAAGTGGTTCTACATTATTTTTGTAAAGTGAACCTGTTGTTGATAAGTGAAACAGTTTCTAATGAGAAAGTGGCTAACTGTGATGACTGTGACAGTCTAAAGCAAACTTTCAGCTTACATGGCTAATGAAATTGTGTACTGTTTTTTACACTCTCCATTTAAAGATTACATTGAAAAGCATGAAACATAATGCCACATCTGCATTCCTTTTCTTCCTTGTGTGAACAGACATTGGTATCCAGTGCCTGTTTAGATGTTATTTTCACATAAAATTTTTATGGGAAAATAAGACTTTGAAAAAACTGTTGCGTCTTCATGTTTATGCCCTTCAAGGCTCACAGCTGTGAAGGCATAAAGTATTCATGGCATTCATGGTACAGAGCACTCAATGCCTTTTATTTTATTGCTTTATTTTTTGATTTTTGCTTGGGGGGTAAGCTCTCATGTTCTCTGATGTGAGAGGCAAGCCATTAACACTCCTGAACTTATATGAACAACTCCATGATTAACATACCTTATAAAAATGGCATTTCTGAGAAATGGCAATCTTGGCCTTACTATATGTAACTGGTGGTGCTGCGGTAGCGTTGTCGCCTCACAGTAAGACGTTGTCCTGTTCGATTCTCAGCTAAAGCGTCTTCTGTGTGGAGACATGCATGAATGGGTGTACCTTCGTTGAAGGTTGTGCATCAGGGCTGGCAACTCGGTACGTAAAAATCTACTGTCAATCATTAGTGGGCCAGAGTTCCACTGTGGCTACCCCTAACCGGGAAAAGCCGAAAGATACAACAACTATATGTAACTGCAGATTTTCTACTATTCTATCTCCATATTGTAGTCCCTGATATTATGAGTCTTGAGTTTTTAAACAGTTACCTAAATCAAGACTTCTTTGCCCTGCTTGACAAATATGATTATTGCTGCACTTGATTATATAAAAGAACAGACATTTCAATAATATGTGCAGCCTCTGAAAAAGATGAAATTAATGGATGCATTGTTACACTCTCGTTGGTGCAGCGGTAGCATTGTTGCCTCACAGCAAGAGGTTCTCCGTTTCAATTCTCGGCTAGAGTGCCTTCTGCGTGGAGTTTGCATGTCCTCCCCGCAGTTGAATGGCATTTGAAAGACATGCGTGAATGGGCATGCCTTTGTTGAAGGTTGGTCGTCGGGCTAGCACCTCGACACCATAAAAATCTACTGCCAATCATTAGCAGACTGGAGTTCCGCTGTGGTGATCCCTAACCGGAAAAAGCCAAAAGAAGAACAAACAAACACTGTTACACTCTAAACATGACGTTTATTCTGAGTTAAAGAAGCAAAACTCTGACCATACTTTGCCAGTGGAATTATAAATAGAGCATGGTATATTGTAGAATGATCCAAATGTGGATCAAGGAAATGGAAACAGCCACAATAAAATTATTTCAAATTTATTCAAAAACAATTTTCAATGCTTTTGTCCATGTTTGTATCATATACTTCATCAGAAATTAAACATTAATGAGGTCAAACACAGTTAAATAACACTCTAAGTCACCTGACACCCAAAACCAATCAACACTAAGGAATTCATATGCTAAATAACAATTCTTACAAACCACCTCAACTCTTAAAGGGATGTATATAACAATGCATTAAAAAATAATAAAATGCACAAAACATATTATGTCAAAATCATGTGTACATATTCCTGCCTATAAAGCATACAAATACAATTAAACAACATAGGATCGGAGCCTCAAAATGCTGGTAATAGAAATATTTTCATTTAAGCCAGGATGAATATAGGCATTCAACCTAATCTGCCACTTCAGTTCCTTAAACTCAATTAAATCACTCCATGACCCCCCTCTAGGATTTTTTTAACCATATCTATACTCATGAAGCCAAAACTATGTCCAGGGAAACAAATAACATGTTTTGCAAGGAAATTGTTCCTATTCTGCTTCTTAATATCAAACATATGCTTGTAGATGCGGTCCTTAAATCTCCTCTGTGTTTTACCTGTATGAAAACACTTACATTGTTGCCATAAAGCTGCATAAATAATTCCAACAGAGTTATGGTTACAATTAAACATAGTTTTAACCAAAATACTGTTTATTTTCATTTAATTTTTTGTGAAAACATATTTACATTGATTACAAAAATCGCAACTGAATGTCCCTGCTTTTTTAGAGGTAGATAACGGCATATCGTTATGGCTGATTTCAAGGTATTGTTTAAAAGTTTCCCTTTTCTATACACCACGCATGGAGCAGTCCCTAAAATTTCTAGGTACGCCTCAAAACAAGAGAAAAGATTCCAATGTTTTTCTTAATATCTCATAAATATGAACATGGTCAGTGGTGTACCTTGTCACAAAAGAATGAAAAAAATCCTTTTTATCATTCACCCTGCTTGTAAAAAAAATCCAAATTTACACCCTCATCAAGTCTTAAGAATGTCTTATATTGACCCTCTCATCTTTTAAAAGTAACTTTTGTTCTAACTTTTTAAACCATGTGATGGGGATAACCCTGGGATTTAAACATATCTGCTAAAATGTGAGCCTCAGAATAAAAGGTGTCATCTTCTGTGAACATCTTAGTTAAACACATGTATTGACCTTTAGTAATTCCCTTTTTATGATGTTCTGGATGGTTATTGTTATAATGCGTGGGGCTATTAGAATGAGTTGGTTTTCTGTAAATGCTGCTTACCAATCTCTTGTTATCCATATCTTTTGTAATTTCCACATCCAAATAACTGATGTACTTAAAATGATAAGAAAAAGTGAATCTTAAGAAGGAATCGTATTATTCAGGTATGCAACAAAAGATTTGAAATATACAGTAGAACATTTCCTGACAATAAATACATTATCCAGAAAATGGATCACAGGCCAGTGGATTAAACATGTCAAAACATATTTTTTTCTCCCATAACAACATGATTATATTAGCAAAAATGGGGATGCATGCCACCCCCATAGCAATGCCCTATAAGAAATATTGTCCACCTAAAAAAAAAAGTTGTTTTTTTAACACAAGTTCCATCAAGGTGTCCAAAATATTGCTCTTATTATTTGTAAATTTAGTCGATTCAACTAGAAAATTATGAAACCATCTCAAACCTATGTCATGCGGTATAATATTAAAAAGATTCACAACATCTGCCATGCCAAAAATAAAATCCTCAAAAAACCCCACCTTTCTGAGTTTCAAAAGAAAATCCCAGAAATCCCTACAAATGTGTTCTAAATTATTCAAAATGTTTTTTAACTTTAAATCAATAAACTTGGCTAGAGGGTGAGTCTTTGATTTGGATGCATTAACAATAGGCCTCATGGTGGGATTTATAAGGTCCTTACTTATCTTTGGGATCGAAGGCACAATAGGATATTCTGCATGTAAAAAGTTCCATTCATCATAACTAATCTGCTCCTGATCCAACATATCCTTAAGCAGCCAATCAAGTTAGTGATAAGAAATGTGTACACAATTCAAAGAAGTCTCTTCACAAAAATCACTATCAAATAAAAATGTGTGCATTCTATTCTGATAATCACTATTACTCATAATTACAACCTCCCCATGCCCTTCTTCAGTTTCATGACCCTTATACTTTTATTCTGGCCCAATATCTAAAATAACTCCAATTCAGAATCAGAAAGATTAAATTGCATTATGCCAAGTTTTGCTTGAAAAAGAGCTCTAAAATCGAGCTCACAGAGCTTTCCAAAAACCTCTAAAGGCAATGCAAGGGGGATGTTGAATGTACTACATCTACTCAGCTTATTTGGTACAAAAGATATATTCTTGTTTTTAAGCAACAACATCAAATTCAATTTTATTAAATAAATTTTCAAATCAATAATCAAGTCTTCTGTTTATGGTTTTACAATAGGAACAAAGGTAAAACCTTGGATGTGATGCCCTTGAACAGCACTTGGAGTGTTTTTAAATACTTTCCTTTGTGTGGTTCTTGGTTATATTGTAGAATGATACAATTAGTATAATCCATTGCAACAGCTCATCTAGACCCAAAGACAAAATCACAAAGATGTTTCTTTGTCATTCACATTTAGTTCTACTTTCTACCCTTATTATAAGGTTGCTCTTGTTAGTTGTAATGCAGCACTTCATACTAGAAATTATTCAGTCTTTAATTAAGGCTACCATTTGCACTGAGAAAATACTAAATATGTGGCAGTTGCGTATTATTAAGTTCCAGCTGCATTAGAACCTGCACTCATTATGAGTCACATAGATACTCCATAAAATAAGCAGGCCCTGAAAGCAAATGTCTTCTTCATTCTTAGGTGAGAAATAGAATGGTTGTTTAAGTTAACTTACCATAACAGTAAACTTTTTAGTAGGTCACTGCAGTAGCTGTAACTATACGAGAGGTGTGTTGCCAAGGATCAGACATCAGGAAAGTCTAAAAAACTTTGGGGTCCTTTCTTGTATATTGTACCTCTGCCCTTAGCAAGAGAGACTATGCACGTATACAAAGATGTGGAGGCATGACAAAACTTAGAGCTTTCTTGCCTAAAGGAGATGTTGAAGCCAAAGCTCTGTAACAATTAGGTCAAAACCTGAAGATACTGTCAGGAATAAAAAAAAGGTAAAGTAGGGTGCACAGCCCCGACCAAGGAAAAAGTAAAGGGGGTAAGTTGGAAGGGGCATTAATACGATCACAGTGATCTATTCAACCATCCATTGTTATGGCAAGTCAACTTGCATAATTGTACTATGCTCTTTATTATGCCACCGTTGCAACAGCCATAACAATAATGGACCATTGCCATAGTTTAAGAAGAATGGGGGAGTTGGTTGGAGAAGAATCAGAGGCTAAACATTCTTGAAGGATGAATTTTGCATATCAATCTCTAGCTCTAGAGACTGAATTAGGTGTGCAGTGCATAGTAAAGGTACACAGAAAACCAAGAAGCCACCTCTAGGACAGAGCTATAGACTACCCATTTAAAAAAAAAAAAAAAACTCTGAGGAGGGCTTTTTCCATTGTGATTTTAACAAATTTGATAGCCTTAGTCTTGTCCAGGTAAAAATCTCAACTGTCTATGAATATCTCGGGTATGAGAATGACATCTCCTTTATTTTTCAGTTCAAGATAAAACATAGCGAGATGAATGGTTTGGTTCAAAATAAATTCAGAGACAACCTTGGGTATAAAAGAAGGTCGGTTCTAAGACTCACCCTGTCCTTGTGGAAAACTAAGAAAGGATATAGATATGTCTTGCACAAGCCACACTCCCTAAGAGTGGACCCAGTAGTCAGGGATTTGGGGACATACATGGATAGTAATCTGGCTTTTGAAATCATTCTATGTTGCTGAACTTTTTTATCAAGGGTATGGCATCTAGGTACAAAGAGGTCATTGTTCCTCTCTGTTAAGCCCTCATCAGACCCATCATTTGAGTACAATGCCCACTTCAGTATGTATCTGACTAGGCACATACAACAATTGGATTGTCCACAAAGGTTCCTCACAAAAGGAATACAGGGTATAAACAGCATGCCCTATGCAAACCACCTCAAATCCCTATCTCTATATTCAATTTCTTACAGACTGTTAAGAGAGTATCTGTGCCTGGCAAATAAGGCATCCTTGGATCTCATTCTGATGGATCTTTTTCACATCCACAAAATGAATAGCATCAGAACTACATGATCTGGAGTCTTGAACTTCGCTTACAAAATAAATAGGGCAAGCTGGAGGGATAGGTATGTGGCATATAGAATTTGTCTCATCTCAAAAAGGCTTACTATCCATGTGAAGCAGAGTTCTTCCCTAACCTCATTCAAACATTACCTGGACCAATGAATGGGAATTCACCTCAGGTCTGGCACCTAAGTCCCAAATGGACAGAGGCAGTCTGTAAATCATGCCCTGGTCTGCATATGCCCCTTAAAATCACCTCAAAAGCTAAAAAAAAAAAAAAAAAAAAAAACCTTGGGATAAGCTTCATTCACGCTTATGATTCCAGCTAGAAAATATTTTCCATTTTGCTAACTTTGATTTCCTAGTAGCAGGTATTTTAGCCTCTTTTAATACCTGATGCATGTCTTGAGAAAGACGATGCCTAAATGGGATCACAATTTTATCATCCAAATTGTTAGGTAGAGATTTTGACTGTTGGACTACATTAAGGATCCCTTATCATGTGTGAGAAGATTCACTCTGTGAGAAAGTCATTTTTAATTACCCGTGGCCAGATGCATGAGAAGGGGGAACCAATGCTGCCTATGCCAAAGTGGATTACCAAAAACATCTTTTTCAAGTATGTCTTCATCTTTAGAATGACTGTGAGTATCAGAGTAAAGAGGAAAGGAAGTCTTAGAGGAACATTCCCATCCATGGGAATGAAAACACATTCATTCTTTACAAGATGCCCTAGAACAGAACTGGTTTAGTGGTTTGCTGGGAAAGGGGGCAATCAGGTCTACTTGGGGAATTTCCAATGGCTGGACAATGTCTTGGAATATATCTCTGTGTAATGTCCACTTGTGAGACTCTATCCTGGAGCTGCTCAAAGTGTCGTCTATTCTTTTCTGCTCTTATGGAATGTAAGTGTCCTGCAGAGTGAGTTTTCTTTTTTCATATTTTCAGTTTCCAGACTATAATAGCTAGTCTGCACAGGGAGTATGACTTTGTCCCCCTTCTTTGTTTATGTACCACATCACTGTGATGCTGTCTGTTACTGTTAACAATGATTCAGGGATCAACAGCTGAACTGGGACTTTGATAGTTTGATCAGAGACATCATCTGCTTGAGATGTATATGTTTGCTCCTGAAGTGAAGATCCCACATGATTTGCACCGTGATGCCTTGAGACACTGCCCCCGCCAAGTAAAGTCTGAAGTATCTGCTGTTACTAACAGAACAGGAAGATGGGGAGAAAATGGTAGCCCTGGATTTAGCAAGACCAGATTGGACCAGCAAAGGAGTTTCTTCTTGATGAAATTGATCACTGGAACCTACGAAAGCAACTGATGAGGATGCTGTATCCATTGGATTTTCCACATGTGTAGTCTGGAAAAAAAAACATTAGGCTTGAGGAATCCAGGAAACACAGTTTTAGAAACTCTGTTGTAGTGGACATGCTCTGATGGGCCAGATTCGAGCTTGATAAGATGAGACTTTCCCTGGAGGTAGATATGCAGTGCCTAGGGAGTTGTCTATTAAGCACCCTAAAAACATTAACTTGTGAGATGGGTTTAAACAAGATTCTTTAGATTTAACTTGAACCTCATACTGCTGAAAAGATGTATTACAATGATGTCTTTGATCTAGATAAGATGAGGGCATCTTTTAAATATTGAAAAATACTGATGTCTGCAAAAGACTGACTGGGGCAAATCATGACAAAGCAGTAAACTGAAAGTGCAGTCCCAAAGCAATGAATCTTAAAAAATCCCTGTGCATTTTGTGGCTTAAGATGTGTAAGTAAGAATATTTTCGGTCCAATGTTACTGGAAAAACCTTGGGAAACAAAAGTTGAAAAAAAGTGCATAAAGTGAGCATCTTGAATTTTGGAACAAAAAGAAAGGTATTTAGTATAGGAAGTTTTTTTCTGAGAACTAGAGACATTATTGCATAAAAACATTTGCCGCTTTTGAAAGGAAGCACTGGCTCTATACACAGTGGGGCAGCAAATATGACAAAACATGAGCAAAAAAATGGATTTGACTTTTTAGCAGATGAGGGATCCCTGACTGAGGTGGAAGATATGCCCATTGAATTCAATAACCATTCTTAATACGTTTTAGAATTCATGAAGATTACCTGCAATTTGGGAAGAATGGCCAGGCTGCAGAGGGGCTGGGGAAGTGTAGGTAGTCACTGGACATTCTTTTGAAAGGAAGGACTTTAGGATCTGTCTCCTTTCCTTTTTGAACCTAACTACCATTTCTTCTAATATTGCTGTTGGGGAGCATTACAGAACTTTCAAAAAGGACCAGAAAAAGGTGGATAATACCTTTGATATGTAGCTATAGGAGACAAAAAGAGACATTTGACTCATTGCATCCCCTCACCCCTTTCTTCCCATTTCTTTAATACTTCTGCAGAAAAATCACCAAACAAAGGTCTCTGTCAGGTGGGCCATTAAGCATCTGAGCTTTAACATCATCAGGAAAATTCTGCATTCTTACCCATGCATGTCTATGCATTAAGCACCAGTTGCAGCAGCTCTGGATGCAGCATGTACTGCATCCTAAATGCACTTAACAGCATGTTCAGTGACATGTGAAGTACAGCTTAACATCTGGAAAAGGGAAGATTTAATGACAGAGGCAGGATGTGAGGATAAGGTTTGTTCATTGATAGCAAAAACATATACTAGATAGGGGGACACATTAGTCTGGCAATTAATAGCTATAGAAGCAAGAGTGGAGGATGTACAGACCTTCTTTCCAAATTTATCAAAAGTAATGACTGTCTTTAACATTTGGGACAGGGTTAGAAGCAGAAAGGGCACTAGAAGTTGTGTCCCTATCCATAGAAATAATAGCAGGGTCTGCAACAGGATTTCTGTAAAGGAACTTATGTGTATCATGCATCCTGTAAAATCTGTTAGGTTTCTTAGGGGAAGGGATGGAAATCGAGGAAACAGGCACAGAAGAAAATGCATCACCCAAGGCCCCTAAAACTGGAGTAATGGCTACACATTTAGGGAATCCATATCCAATAATTCACAATTTCTCTTATGAGATGCTGGCATTTCCCTACTCTCCATTTTAAAATATCCCTTAATATTTAAAATTATATTCCCAAAAGAAATTTCATCATGGATGTAATCTGAGGAGATAGTATTTTCTGATTCAGACTCATAAGAAGTAAGGGAGGATAAACAGAAGGCATAATCCAAGCCTTCAATATCTGATTCAGAAAGAGCTTTTTCATCTGAGTAAGCGGGAGATCTTTCTTTTAGCTAGAGCAGAAATTGCAAGATAAGACTAAAGAGCCTGGATTGCTTTAAACAGGTCTTGGACACAGTTATACCATTCTTATTGCAAAGATTTCTGGATAGAAGGGGATTACAAGTATTTTTGTCTTTTGACTTTTCTTAAAGTCTTAGGAGGGCCATCGGGAGGCCTGATGTCTACCAAATATCTGTTGATGTCCTCCCTCACCAATACCTAGTGAATACTACATTCACCTGCAGAGATTATGATTCTAGGTTTTCCCTTCTTGGCCGAAGCCTGGCTTACAGTCAGGCATGGTTAAATTCTGGATCATAGCAACGTAATGAGGAGAAAAAAATAGAGGGCCTGAAAAAATAGATAGACGTTCATATGCTTGCAGTTTTTGCAACAGTGAACAAATGAAGAACATCATAAGGAATTACATAAAGTCTACAGTCTAAAATGAAATTCTTCACTACAAAACAGAACATTCAGGCAGGTGCCACAAATTCACTCAGAGTGAAATACATTGACATTTATTTATTTATTCATTCTTTCAGCCATGGTGAAGCACAGAAAAAGAATTACTTTACATTATTACATTTATAATAAGTAAGGTAAGTGTGGCAGTTCAGCTTTGTTTTTTTTTTTATCCAAAGCCTTTGACCCCATCAATTGCTACATCTTGCTTGACGTATCAGTCATAGGTTCATAGGTTCATAGGAGGTTGCTAATGGCCTTAGGGCCTTTACAAACCTAGCCATGTAATAACTCAAGTTCCTTTACTGACCATCATTAGAGGGTCATTGTTAGCAGAGTGATTCTGTGATCAGCACCAACTGCCTCTGTCCATGAGGGACATAGGTGCCACCCCCAGGGTGAATTTATGGTCACCCATCCAATTTTCAAGGTTGTACTTGAAAAGGGGCATTGAGGAGCTCTGCTTCACATGGAGTGGGAGCTTATTCCAGAGGAGTGGTAATTGCTGGGAGATATATCTCTCTCCAGTATGTTCTGTTAATGTCACAGGCCAGGTTGAAATCCCGGGAGTGAGTTATTCTTGTCCTATTTGATTTGTGGATGTGTAGTATTTCTATTACAGCAGAGTCTGAGAGTGCTCTGTAGAGCAAGCACAGGTTGCCTATCATCAGCCTGTATGATGCAGAGTACAGTAACAAGGCTTTCAGTCTTTCCATGCATGTCATGTTTTGTAGGCCCTGGATTCTCTTAGTTAGAAACCTCTGTGGTCTCTTTAGTTGCTGCAGGTATCTGGTGAGGTACATACAGAAGGAAGCATTGTACTCAGTTAAGTTGTCTGATAAGGGTCAAGTACAGCAGAGCTATAACCTCCCTGGTCTTGAATGTGATGCCCTTATTTATGAGATGCGCAATGTAGAATGCTTTTCTTACTACTACAGACACATGATGATCGAAGTTTAGATTGCTATCAATCTGTGTTCCCAAGTCTCATACCACTGAGTTTGAGCTTAGAGGAGTGCTATCTATATCATAATTAGCAAGGGCTACTTCTTTGCCAAAGGGGATAATGAGGCATTTTTTTATGTTAAGTTTTAGTCCATGAGTTTGGTACCAATCATTTGTCTGTGTCAGCCCTTTCCATAATATGATAACACTGATGGGGAACTCTGTAACTGCACTCAGTTTACAGTCATCTGCAAAGCTGGTAAGCCACAGGCCATCTACCTTTGCCTGGACTTCAGAGAAATAGATTCCAAACAGTAGAGGGCCCGGTACAGATCCTTGCAGTACCCCTCTGGTAACTGGTCTACTGGTGGACTCCCGAACTTTGACAGGGTGTGTTCTGTAATTAAGCCAATTGGCTACCCATCTAGTAATGTATGGGTTAGTCCCCAGCTGGGAGAGTTTCTCTATGATACCTGAATGGGGGATTGTGTCAAAGGCCTTGGTTAAATCAAAATAGATGTTATGTACTGTTTTGCCCCCATCCAGGGCTTTGATTACATTGAAAACCAAACAGCTAAACTAAAAAGAAAGATACCAGGCAGCAGCAACCAGATGAAAAACGGCACAGACTGTTTATTCCAGATATTAAAAGTGAGCAATTTCGACTGCAGTAATATACAGCCTTCCTCAGACAAAATACAAAATACAAAGCACCAGCTTTACACTGGGCTTAAATAACAATAATTCAATCCACTTCAACTAACCCAAACAATTAGCAAATTAACAGACTGACAAATTTACAAGTACATAAAGCTTTACCTAATTAAGATTACCCCTACACATTTCATTATATAAATATATAACTAAATAAAAACATTAGTATAATATCAGATAAAATAGGATAAAACACATTGATGTAAACTAAATATATATAATATTTACAAGCCGCTCAACATGCATAAAAATATAACTATGTATGTATATGTATACTATGCTTATATTTAAATTTAAATGTGAATATGACTATAAAAAACCACCAACCGTATAATTTAATAACCTTACTAAGAAGGCATTATTGCCTACTAATTTATCTACGTAAGGCTTTTAATTTTAAAGTACACTTAATAGAGGCAACATCATTTAGCCCTGGTGGAAACTGTGCAGATGTTCTAACTTGCCAGAACAGCTCCTGCTCTTCTAAATGGAGCTGCCAGGGCCCGCCTCTAATATCAGTATTTACCTGATGGATAACAGAAAATAGGAAACTATGTTCTGGATAATCAAGAATATGCCTAGCTAATGCGTTTGTCAAGTCATTCCTTCCTATGGCATATAAATGTTCATAAATTCGCTTTCTCAGTTTCCTCTCTGTTTTGCCAATGTAAAAGGAAGGACATTTTTCACAAACAGCGACATAAACCACCCCACTTGACTCACAGTTAAAGTTTCCTTGGATGGAAATATTTAATTTATTAATATTAATTTTACTACAAGCTACAACATATTTACACTGGCTACACATTCCTCATTTTCTCATACCAAATATTTTCTATTTACTAGAATCTCTACTTTTTTCCACAATTGCCTTTAAGTTGGAACCCCTTCTGCATGCAAAAGTTGGATGCGTGCCCAAAGTTTTAGCTAATGCTCTATCTTCCAAAATGATATTCCAATTTTTAGTCAATATATCAATAATCACCTGGAAGTCAATGCTATATGTGAACAAAAAAGTAATATTGTTTGATACTAAATCATTATTATTATTTGTACCCAACTTAGTCAACCTATCCAATAATCCACCTCCCAACAAAGGCTTAAAGTGATCACTTTGTCTTTTGGTCTGCACTTCCTCTTGTAACTGTTTTATTAGATTATATGGATAGTCTCTACACAGGAACATTTTGCCTATATTATCACATTCTATAAGAAAGTCGGCCTCCTCTGATATCATCCTGGCAGCCCTAACAAGCTGTCCTTTAACCACACTTCTTTTTTGATGGATAGGGTGACAACTTGAAAAGTGAAGGTAACTATTAGAATGAGTTGGTTTTCTATGGATAAAAGATTTAAACGTGTTGTTAGCCCTGTCTTTAGATATAGTTACATCTAAGAAATGCATTTCTTCCATAGTCATAGAGTATGTAAACTCCAAAAAGTCAGTCATCATTGAAATGCTGTCTATGAAGTCAGAGATTAGATCTGGTGAACCATTCCAAATAAAACACATATCATCTTGGTATCTTGTATACCAAGTGACATGTTGTTGATATAATTCATTATTAAACAAAAATTCATGTTCCCAGAATGCCATTACACTATTAGCAAAGCTACATCCGCATGGTGACCCCATGGTGATTCCAGTATTTTGTAAATAAAATTGATTCTTAAACATTAAAAAATTATTTGATAAAACAATTTCCAGAAGGGTCTCCACGACATACATCTGTACAGAAGTAGCATTTTTAGTAAGCATAAAATTCCTGGTCCATTCTATACCAAGTTGGTGTGGAATTACAGTGTATAGGTCTTTTACATCTACTACCAGGAACACATACTCTGAATTATATTAAATTTTACTAAAATTTTCCAAGTAGTCCCAGGAATCTTTGCATATCTGGGGTTCCCCTTGTAACATCGGCTTAAGTATCCCATCCACATATTTCGCACAAGCATAAGTAATAGATCCTCTCCCATCAACTATAGGCCGAAATGGGGAATCTACTAAATGTTTATGAATCTTCGGTGTGCCAAATATAGCGGGAATTTTTGGAGCTGGCATGGATAGAAAGTGAAAGATGTTACAATCAATACTACCTTCCATAAATAAATCATCCAAGATACCCCTGATTTTCCTATAGGCACCATTTATCTCATTGAGACTGGAAATCGAGTATGTGTCAGACTGTCGGTGGTTTAACATCTTTTTATCATATAAATATTCATCCATGAATACCAGCCCCCCTCCCTTGTCTGGTTTCACGACTCTAACCTTACAGTCAGATAACAAAGCAATAAATTCCAGTTCATTCTTAGAGATGTTACTTGTTTTTTTGTTACTTACAGCAGAACAATTATTAATAAGGTTAGATCTTAAATCTATTTCACAGACTTTTTCAAATACATTCAAAATGCAATTCAATGGCGGATTAAACACACTTGATACTCTCAAAGTGTTACAAAGGGCAGGTGTGTTACCTAAAGAAACTGCTAAATTCATTTTCCTAACGAATAGTTTTAGGTCTATAATAGTTTTAACCAAATCGCCCCTTCTGTCAGGGACAAAAGACAGCCCTTTCGAAAAAAATTCAACAACTGGCTGGTCAACAGTCAAAACCATGTAGTTGTAAATTTTAAAATCACAGTTTTGGCTTGTGAGAACATTCCGTCTCTTCCTCCTCTGTGGTTGACCCCCGTAGTTGGACCTGGTGTTGTTGTTCATATGTCTGTTGGCTAGTAATAAAAAACGTAAAATGGACAGAGACCTCTTTGACTATAAAAATAATAAAGCCTATCCCCCTCCACCACCAATAGGGAATAATTCATTTCATAGAGAGGCTGACAATCAGGTAGCTACCCCTTCTGATAACATTGAAAATCAAGAGCAAACTGCAGTTCGTAGGAGCGAACGTATTCGCAACCAAACCAACAATAACTCTAATACTAACAGTGGTAACAACAATACCAATAACCAAAATCCGAACTATACACATGAACAAAATGACAGTAATCAGGATTTTCTCAGGGACAACAACAGACATATGAACAACAACACCAGGTCCAACTACGGGGGTCAACCACAGAGGAGGAAGAAACGGAATCAATGGAGGAGATGATGCTTCCTCCAGTAATGGGACCTACAGTTCTCACAAGCCAAAACTGTGATTTTAAAATTTGCAACTACACGGTTTTGACTGTTGACCAACCAGTTGTTGATTTTTTTTCGAAAGGGCTGTCTTTTGTCCCTGACAGAAGGGGCGATTTGGTTAAAACTATTATAGACCTAAAACTATTCGTTAGGAAACTGAATTTAGCAGTTTCTTTAGGTAACACACCTGCCCTTTGTAACACTTTGAGAGTATCAAGTGTGTTTAATCCGCCATTGAATTGCATTTTGAATGTATTTGAAAAAGTCTGTGAAATAGATTTAAGATCTAACCTTATTAATAATTGTTCTGCTGTAAGTAACAAAAAAACAAGTAACATCTCTAAGAATGAACTGGAATTTATTGCTTTGTTATCCCACTGCAAGGTTAGAGTCATGAAACCAGACAAGGGAGGGGGGCTGGTATTCATGGATGAATATTTATATGATAAAAAGATGTTAAACCACCTACAGTCTGACACATACTCGATTTCCAGTCTCAATGAGATAAATGGTGCCTATAGGAAAATCAGGGGTATCTTGGATGATTTATTTATGGAAGGTAGTATTGATTGTAACATCTTTCAATTTCCATCCATGCCGGCTCCAAAAATTCCCGCTATATTTGGCACACCGAAGATTCATAAAAATTTAGTAGATCCCCCATTTCGGCCTATAGTTGATGGGAGAGGATCTATTACTTATGCTTGTGCGAAATATGTGGATGGGATACTTAAGCCGATGTTACAAGGGGAACCCCAGATATGCAAAGATTCCTGGGACTACTTGGAAAATTTTAGTAAAATTTAATATAATTCAGAGTATGTGTTTCTGGTAGTAGATGTAAAAGACCTATACACTGTAATTCCACACCAACTTGGTATAGAATGGACCAGGAATTTTATGCTTACTAAAAATGCTACTTCTGTACAGATGTATGTCGTGGAGACCCTCCTGGAAATTGTTTTATCAAATAATTTTTTAATGTTTAAGAATCAATTTTATTTACAAAATACTGGAATCGCCATGGGGTCACCATGCGGATGTAGCTTTGCTAATAGTGTAATGGCATTCTGGGAACATGAATTTTGTTTAATAATGAATTATATCAACAACATGTCACTTGGTATACAAGATACCAAGATGATATGTGTTTTATTTGGAATGGTTCACCAGATCTAATCTCTGACTTCATAGACAGCATTTCAATGATGACTGACTTTTTGGAGTTTACATACTCTATGACTATGGAAGAAATGCATTTCTTAGATGTAACTATATCTAAAGACAGGGCTAACAACAAGTTTAAATCTTTTATCCATAGAAAACCAACTCATTCTAATAGTTACCTTCACTTTTCAAGTTTTCACCCTATCCATCAAAAAAGAAGTGTGGTTAAAGGACAGCTTGTTAGGGCTGCCAGGATGATATCAGAGGAGGCCGACTTTCTTATAGAATGTGATAATATAGGCAAAATGTTCTTGTGTAGAGGCTATCCATATAATCTAATAAAACAGTTACAAGAGGAAGTGCAGACCAAAAGACAAAGTGGTCACTTTAAGCCTTTGTTGGGAGGTGGATTATTGGATAGGTTGACTAAGTTGGGTACAAATAATAATAATGATTTGGTATCAAACAATATTACTTTTTTGTTCACATATAGCATTGACTTCCAGGCGATTAGGGATATATTGACTAAAAATTGGAATATCATTTTGGAAGATAGAGCATTAGCTAAAACTTTGGGCACGCATCCAACTTTTGCATACAGAAGGGGTCCCAACTTAAAGGCAATTGTGGAAAAAAGTAGAGATTCTAGTAAACAGAAAATATTTGGTATGAGAAAATGTGGAATGTGTAGCCAGTGTAAATATGTTGTAGCTTGTAGTAAAATTAATATTAATAAATTAAATATTTCCATCCAAGGAAACTTTAACTGTGAGTCAAGTGGGGTGGTTTATGTCGCTGTTTTTGAAAAATGTCCTTCCTTTTACATTGGCAAAACAGAGAGGAAACTGAGAAAGCAAATTTATGAACATTTATATGCCATAGGAAGGAATGACTTGACAAACGCATTAGCTAGGCATATTCTTGAATATCCAGAACATAGTTTCCTATTTTCTGTTATCCATCAGGTAAATACTGATATTAGAGGCGGGCCCTGGCAGCTCCATTTAGAAGAGCAGGAGCTGTTCTGGCAAGTTAGAACATCTGCACAGTTTCCACCAGGGCTAAATGATGTTGCCTCTATTAAGTGTATTTTAAAATTAAAAGCCTTACGTAGATAAATTAGTAGGCAACAATGCCTTCTTAGTAAGGTTATTAAATTATATGGTTGGTGTTTTTTTATAGTCATATTCAAATTTAAATTTAAATATAAGCATAGTATACATATACA
The DNA here is from genome assembly GCF_019279795.1 of Protopterus annectens. Taxonomy (NCBI): domain Eukaryota; kingdom Metazoa; phylum Chordata; order Ceratodontiformes; family Protopteridae; genus Protopterus; species Protopterus annectens. The sequence continues at coordinate 246,418,642 of NC_056735.1, forward strand.
TACATAGTTATATTTTTATGCATGTTGAGCGGCTTGTAAATATTATATATATTTATTTTAAATCAATGTGTTTTATCCTATTTTATCTGATATTATACTAATGTTTTTATTTAGTTATATATTTATATAATGAATTGTGTAGGGGTAATCTTAATTAGGTAAAGCTTTATGTACTTGTTAATTTGTCAATCTATTAATTTGCTAATTGTTTGGGTTAGTTGAAGTGGATTGAATTATTGTTATTTAAGCCCAGTGTAAAGCTGGGGCTTTGTATTTTGTATTTTGTCTGAGGAAGGCTGTATATTACTGCAGCTGAAAGCGCTCACTTTTAATATCTGGAATAAACAGTCCGTGCCGTTTTTTATCTGGTTGCTGCTGCCTGGTATCTTTCTTTTTAGTTTAGTGCTTTGATTACATTCTCAAAGAAGTCCACTAGATTTAATAAGCAAGGTCGACCCTTGATGAAACCAAACTCGGTGGGGTCAAGGGTTTTACGATTGCCTATTTCCTTGTGAATAAAGTCCATGATGATTCTTTCCATAGCCTTGCAGGTAAATCTGGTTAGGCTTATGGGTTGATATTTCCCAGGGTCAATTGATGGACCCCCTTTATACAAGCTGATTACTGTCATTGTTCTTCATTTGCCGGGACAAAGCCAGTTCTCAGGCTACATATAAAGAGAGTGCTGAGTGGTTTCGCTAGGTCTTATTTTAGACTGTTTAGTAAGCAAAGGATCAGTAACATCAAATTACCTATAATTTAAGTCACTAGGTCTACCATGGGAAGATTCAAGATGCCCACAATTTTCCTGGGCAGTATCCAAAGGTGTTTCTCAGAATTCAGTGCTGGACCTAATGAAATTTACAAATTCATAAATAATTTAGTTCAGCAGCATGCAGATTTATTGTTAGTGTACAGTGTAGATGAATTAATGATATTATACACTGCTCCATCAATTCCTGAAGTAAGAAATGTGTTTCAACTGTGAGATTCCATAATGTGATCATCCAGGATAGGTAACTTGCCTATATTAGCATGTCGACAGGGCTGAATATCGAACGCCCTTATGTCGACACATATGGCATGAAGAACCTAAATCTTGAATGGCCAGAACAGTGATTTTTTTTCCCCAGGGAAAAAAATCACTAGGCCGTTGATGGGAATTTGCTGTTTCCCCCACTGTAGTGTGATTTCGGAGTTGGTATATATAAGTAAGGGTGGGTGCATGAAGGCCCTACTTTATTTTGTCTGTCTTCTTTTTTTTTTTTTTTTTTTTTTTTTTTGTTCTAGCAAATTTTTTTCTTGAGAAAAAAAAAAATCACTGTTGTGGCCTTTCAAGATAGTGACATTTCGTTCAAAATGTGTTGACGTAAGGGCATTCAATTTTCTGCCCTGTTGACATGCTAATATAGACCCGAGGAAACAAGGTATACAGGTATTTATCCTAAGTCTGATTCCATAAACAAGGGCTATGACAGTCCTCAACTGTTATATGTCAATGAGGGCTGACACAGCCCTATACCTAATTCCATGCTGGAAATGTTTACAGTTTTACACTTAATGCACATACTGGTGTAAAACTCTAAAGTATCACAACAGAATATTGAAATCAATGTGCAGTTGTGGCATCACTACAACTCCAACTGTTAAGGGAGAAGTGAAACTACAGGCAGTAAATTATTGTAAGCCAAACTGCCTGCAGTACCAAGTCTCATATGCAGGAGGAGATGTACTGGTAAAAATGACTAGCTGGTGAGGGATGGAGCTGAGACCCATTCACATGTGGTATTATGGGTTGTAAGTTGTCACCATTACAGTAAGCACAACTCAAAAATGCAAAATGTTAATATAAAATTAATAGTGTACAGTCTATAAAATAAGTATGGATTTTCTAAATGAGGGGATCCACAAATGGATTACTAAGTGATCACACTTAAAATGCCTGTTAGGTCAAAAGTACTGAAATGTGAAAAATATCAAGGATGTATATTAGTATCATAAATGATATGGAATCAGTTGGGACAAAAATAAGCTAAGCACATTGCTTAAAATAATACAAATGCAATTTCTCTGTTACAGCTGGATCCACATTGAGTCACACATATATATAGGCCAACACTGGGATAAATTTAAACTTTACAGGACATGTTGGATAGTGTCTTGCATTTGCAAATTCATAAATAATTTGAAATGGCAACAAACTATCTCAAATATTTTCCATAACTTCCAAAATGCTTCTACATAAGTGCAGTGCACAAAAAATGTGACTGTGTTTGATTAATACTGGACAAAATATTCTCTAAAACACCCATTGTTCTATGATTTGTAGGATTTAAATACCTGGCTCATTCAGTTTTTGCAGTGAGTGATCATTCTATTGCCTCTAAAACCATCCTACTTTACTTGTGTTTAACAACCTAAATCCTTATGTAACCACCCCCCCGCCCTACATCTACCACCACAGTATAAATCAACAGGTATGAAATAACGTTTCCCTCATGATAAGAAAGCAGAAAATCCTGTTGATTGGGATTGTCTAACAAGTTGTGTTACCAGCACAGTACAACGAATCTGAAATATATATAGGTGACGGTGTGAGTTGCAGAAACATTAAAGCAGTTCTGTACATTTTGTTTCACAGAAAGGGCTACTGATTCTGATAAGTGAGAAAAGTGGCTGCCCTAATTCTTGTCTTTCTCAATCTGCTCATGTGGTTTGGTCTGGTTGTCAGTCGTGGTATTTGGGTAAAAGTGGCTGCCCTAATTCTTGACTTTCTCAATCTGCTCATGTGGTTTGGTCTGGTTGTCAGTCGTGGTATTTGGGTAAAAGAGGCTGCCCTAATTCTTGTCTTTCTCAATCTGCTCATGTGGTTTGGTCTGGTTGTCAGTCGTGGTATTTGGGTAAAAGTGGCTGCCCTAATTCTTGTCTTTCTCAATCTGCTCATGTGGTTTGGTCTGGTTGTCAGTCGTGGTATTTGGGTAAAAGTGGCTGCCCTAATTCTTGTCTTTCTCAATCTGCTCATGTGGTTTGGTCTGGTTGTCAGTCGTGGTATTTGGGAAAAAGTGGCTGCCCTAATTCTTGTCTTTCTCAATCTGCTCATGTGGTTTGGTCTGGTTGTCAGTCGTGGTATTTGGGTAAAAGTGGCTGCCCTAATTCTTGTCTTTCTCAATCTGCTCATGTGGTTTGGTCTGGTTGTCAGTCGTGGTATTTGGGTAAAAGTGGCTGCCCTAATTCTTGTCTTTCTCAATCTGCTCATGTGGTTTGGTCTGGTTGTCAGTCGTGGTATTTGGGTAAAAGTGGCTGCCCTAATTCTTGTCTTTCTCAATCTGCTCATGTGGTTTGGTCTGGTTGTCAGTCGTGGTATTTGGGTAAAAGTGGCTGCCCTAATTCTTGTCTTTCTCAATCTGCTCATGTGGTTTGGTCTGGTTGTCAGTCGTGGTATTTGGGTAAAAGTGGCTGTCCTTTTGATGTATGATTTATATGGTGGTTTTTCATTGCTGATGCCTTACCTAACATTAAATTCAAACCTCTGTGTGACGTGTAGTGGAAAATAAGAGATATCTCTCAGTCAAATATGCATTAAACAAGCAAAACAAATTAAACATTTTACAATATTCAGCACTGACAGTTCCCTATCTGTCTTAAATGTATCTGTTCAGAATATTTTAGAGAGTGCAATCACAATTAGAATTCCAGAAAACTAAGTGAGATGAGGATTATGTACTAAGTCTATAACCGTGTGTATTCCCCATACTCTAAGATACAGTGGTGCTGACATTACTTTATAAAAGAAGCAGGGAAGTGAGGATTGCAGGAAGGTGAAGTATCCTTGCAGAAATGTTTGAAAATTGTAACAGTTAGTGTAGAAATTTGCTGTTATTCTGAATCCCAGTTAATTTTTTGAAGTGCCCACATTCACATCTTCACATCTCACTGTTTTAACTTACAGCTGTGGTATGTTTGGCTGGCCTGAAACAACACTTCATGCTAAAAACAATGCACACCAAGACTATATTCCTCAGTCTGAATGAAGTATGGACCTCCTTGAAACTGATTACATGTATAGGCCTGTGATCCTGTTACTGCATACATATTTGATGATCTCACCGGACTGAAATGTAATGAAAATTCTAACTCATAAAGACAAGAAATCAAGGTGACATATGTATTTGGTTTTGCAGTAGCATTTCAGAAAGCCGTGGGAATCAAACTTAAAGTAGGTAAGGATCAGACAGCAACCGAAAGTGCCAAAACAGCAGCAGAAAAAGAAAAGGACTAGAAGAAAATGAAATAAATTTGGATAGCTCACAAATAAAGGAGCAAATGTTGAAAAATCCTCAAACGACCACGTTTACAATGATTTGACACAGAAATGGTTAAGAATATATGAATTTAAATGTTATCACCATAAACCAAACATCAACACAAGTTTCAGCTAGTAATGGTGGCCCAAGAAAGTGAGCTAAGTACACATTGGTTTACAAAGTCTTTTGAAGTATAGGGGAGAAACAGACAAATGCAGGTTCTGTAAAACAGAACTGCAAACAGTTACACATCACAATGCTGGGTATGACATCACTTGTTTGAAGGACTGTATGCAAAAAGGCACAATAATTTAGGAAGACTATTATACTGGATATTGGGCAAAAGTTGAGAGGAATTAAAAACATGTACCACAATGCATTATTGAAAATGATGAATTTTGGATTACATGGGGTCACCCACTACCAACAGCTGAAAAAAATCATATGAAAGAAAACCAGATATAGTTATCCAAGAAAAAAGTAAAAAGTAGCAGTAATCCTTGAAACTGCTACACCCGGTGATCATATTGTAGTACACACTGAGAGACATAAAGTCATAACATACCAGGATTTACAAGCAGAAACAAAAGTAAAATGTAAGAAAGATACCCAGGCAGTTCCAAAAGTAGTAGTAACAGCAAGAAGTCTAACAAAAAAATTACAATTGTACTAAATCTGCTACCAATGCATGAAGCCTCATATGAACTGCAGAATGAGGCTTTTCTGGGTACATTGCAAGTGCTATGATGAACACTCTTGGGTAACATCAAAGATTTAAGCACAGTAATTTCATGACCTCTAATAATACCATGACTTAGGAATGGTGTGCTTTCCTGTCATGGTATTAGAACCCCAAACATATATACATTTATAGAAATTTAAAAAAAAAAGGCAGAGACAGTGAAAACAGGCATCCTAAATCATTAGGTGAGGCCCAAGCATTGTGGAACCATCATAAACACAAAGACTTGTGGTAGCTAGCCAAAAATACAGATAGGTCTTGACATGTTTATTCTAATACAGTAGTAATTACAGCTAAAATGCTAAAGCTAAAAATTTAAAACACAGTCTTAACTTCACTTTAGCCCCCTTTCTTTCTGTATTCTTAAACTGTGAGTGGAGGAACTATTTCACTTCGAAAAACAAGTCCGTCAATTAATAAACAATAATGAAACAGTTTTACAAACAGCTGATATTTAAGTACAACATTATTCTCAGAGCATGCTGGACCTTTAAGAGACATTAAGGGCATTCATGAGCATTATCAGGCCTCAAAGCTTGCATTGCCCAGTGCAACTGATCTTCTTGATTGCTGCTTGCTTGTTATTAAAATAAGCCAGATATCAAACAAGTTTCCTTCCGCTTGCAAATAGTGTTTGCTATACTCCCTCATAATATGCTCTTACATTTTCTAGCACAGTAATTTTTGTATTTTTTTACAGATGTTTATGGCAGTATTCTGAAAGTTTGTGTGCTTCCATACACATAAGCATACATATTTGAAATAGTGTATTAATTGCCTAACTTTGCTCCACAAAAATGAACGTCTTACTTTTGTATGTCCTTAAGCCCATTATCGCCAGCCTAATTTATTTTTCTTTAATTGTGTACAAATAAGCTGTCTTATAATGTAATTCATTCAAGATGTTTCCTGGTTTGCAATTAAGTAGTTCCATTATTGAGCTCCTTTCAAAATCCTGTAAAAAAATTAGTAAACTTTAAAATCTGTTGTTAAATCGCATGCAATCCTTGCTAAAGAAAAAAGAGAAATGACATCCAAATATTACAGCTCTACATTCTCATGTATATTCGTGCACTCAAGCTTGCACTCACACACACACACACACACACACACACACACACACACACACACACACACACACACACACACACACAGACAAAAAAACTGCATTACACGAGAAATACATCTTCTAAGCGTTCAGTAGCTGTATTAAAATAATTATCTGGACTTTTCTTTGTTAATGTGATTCAATTGATTCAAGCCAGACAGCCAATTTTATTAAGATGGAGGGCCACTGTATTTCATTCTGTACACTGAAAACACTGTGTGATACAACTGGGTTAGTTATTTTGCAGTGAATATAAAAGAAGCACTGTTAACAGAAGACTTAGAATTTAGCACTTCATTTTTTATACTTAAACATTCCTGATTTTAACTACATAATTGCTTGTTGAGAAGAAACATGTCTACAGCCTTATCCCTGTGGTGTACTTACAGAAAGAAGCGTCTTGGCACATTGGAGGACAACAATGTTTTGAGTGAGCATGCGGTAATCTAGTTAGTAATAGGTATTAATGAGTTTGTGGGCTTTTAAACTGCTCACATCTATATATTATAACAATGTTCTGCTTATGAGACACTCTGATACTCTTTAAGGTAAAAAATGTACTTCAAAATTAAATGCCATTCCATAGTCTGAAACTTTTATATCAGTGACTTGCAGGTTGGCCTAATAAAAGGAAAATCCATTCCCTACTCAGATATTACTATTGCATGCAGTGTTATATATGAAATTGATTTCTGCAGTATAGTACAGACAATTAAATTAAAAATGTTATGTGCTGACACTGTATTTTCCATACTTGCAAGTTGTAACTGCTTCATTGTTTTAAAGGTAATGGGGCAGGAAACAGAAATTATAACAAAATTACTCCAATATAACACACATTCACATTGCTGGCAGATGGGCATTAAATGTGTTATTCATGCATGCACTCACTCCCACACACACACACACACACACACACACACACACACACACACACACACACACACACACACTGATTCAGAATAAGCTGTAACACAGCTATACTATGAAAAATAATGAGATGAAGGTTGCATGATGCAAGCCGATATGAATAACTGGCAGCCATCAACCAGAGATATGCATCATGGGAAGTAATGTGACCTGGGCCCAGTAACAGGTAGATAACATACACATGATAATGTGCATCCTCACAATACAGGCACAGCTGACAGCCCATATAAGAGCTGTTCAGAAAAGTGCCAACTACTGTTATTTCATAAATATGGCACACAAGGAACAGAAATACAATAATAAGTGATAGGCTGCAGTGATGACTACCTGCCATGCTGCACAATGGTGAAGCCAACCAGAAGTCAGTCATCTCTGTGATGACCCTAATGGTTGGGATTAGCCACTAGTGGTTGGGTAGTCAGGGCAATTCAAGTGTGGAACTCTATGAGTCACACAGGGATGTGCTCCAAAATTCCAATCTGGGCCTCACACACTCCACATCAGCCTGTCCACCTCCCAAATGGTAACTCAGTGGGACCCAGTCCAATTAACTGTCCCTATCCCCCACTGGAAAAGTAGCATCAGAAGGTACCACCAAACACATAAGGTAGCCTTATATGGCATGATGTTCATCATCCTATAGACAGGCCAACCTAGATCCAGCAGGTGATCCAGCAGGTGGTGGCAAGTCTGATGCAGGGTACAGTGGATGCTGCCATACCACATTCAGCTCTGCATCTAATACTGCAATAAATAATGAGAATAGATGGAGGGAAACAAAAGGTGACAAAGATAAAGAAAACAGAAAAAAAGAATTTTCAGTAAGATGTGCTGCAGCACCTTTATACTGCTTTCTCTGGAAGGAGAGCAATGCAGTAAGCAGAACTACTGTGAAATACATGTAATAGACAGTACTGGGGCACACCTATGACAGGACTATGGGGATAATGGAATGGTAAATTCTGCGGTATTCCATATCATCCTGTGCAGTACAGTTGTACTGTATATGACTGTTAACCAATGTGTGTACAAAGGAAAATGAAGCTAAGCAGAAATAACAGCAGTGTAGAACTGAATTGCACAGCCCTGTTGAGTTATTCATGTATTTATTAATTTAGGCATACTTCCATTTGATAACAACACAGGTGAGCCAGTCTATTGACCTTTTTCAGCTACAATCCAGGCCATAACTGCAATTCATACAGGTTATACGAAAACAACAGTTAAATAATTGTACAAAAAGGTTTCAGTAAAATTGTGTATTGCAGATACATTATATATAATGGTGAATAAAGAAATAATGAACAATAATAATAATGATGAATAACGAATAATAATAATAATGAATAATAAGAAAACGGAGAGAAAAATATGATAAGATCAGGAGTACAATAGTAATACAAAGTTGGGTGAGCAACTTAAATTATTGTCATAGACAGGTGTGAAGAAAATAATAAATCTGGGTATCTTATATTGCTTGAGACTTAATATATGCAGTACTTAAACAGTATGTCTTGAGAAAAAGCAGTCACTGAAGTATTAAATGGCTTATGATAGTTAACTATTGTCTTTAAAGCAGTAGCATTCATTTTATTTTTGAAGGAACTTCCTTAACTCAGATTTAAATTCTGTTAGTTTATCCAGATTTGATTTCATTAGGGTTTCTATCCCCCGTGTCTAGTGCAAGTGTATAAAAGACTTTCTCATTTGTGGTGGTTTTGAATCTTGGTCAGGTAATGTTAAGCTGTAGTCTTTGACAGTATATTAGGGTGTATGTTTGTTCCCATCTAAGTATTCTCTTTAGTGTCACTTAACAGGAAGGTAGCTCTATTGGAACTTGGAAATAGGACGCCAACTAAGGCTGCAGTGATGTGCATGTCTGTCTATCTGTTGGTAAAGCAAATCTACAAATCTTATTTTTTGTATTGTTTTAGTACTACAAGTAGATAGATAGGTTACTGTGGAAAGTAGCATTCTAGTTTTAGAAGAAGAATGCTTCTAGCAACTGCTGTTATCTCAGGTGGAAAAATAATATGTGAGATGTTATAGTAAAGTTGTAGTTGTTTAAGCACTTTGCCAGTAATGTGTTCAGTACGCAGGTCAAAGTTGTGGTTACAGTGAAGTGTAAGCCCAAAGTGTTTGTATACAGATAAGTTGGAAATCAGGATGCCTAGACTATCTTTCAGAAATATAGGCAGAGAGTGTGAAAGTTTCTGTGATGTGGAAAACGTTATAGTATTTGTTTTGCTGGAGTTGATATGTGGTTTGTTAGTAGCAGTCCATGTTGACAAGTCATTAAAGCTACTTTGGAGCTGATGTAGAAGTGCAGTGTGGGTCATGTGAATGAGTAGAATGTCTACAGCCATTAATAGATCATCAAGATGAGGGAAGTCGTGGCTTAGGTCATTAAAAAAAGTGAAAAAACAAGGGGTCCTAGTACTGAGCCCTGTGGTACCCCCTATTAAATATTACTTTATCAAAGAATAAATTATCATAATACACTTGGAAAGTTCTATCTGTTAGGTAGTTTCTGAACCTTGTAATTATATTATCCCAGACTTTTAGTTTACTTGGTTTGATTCATAATAGATTGTGTCTGACTGTCTCAAAAGCTCTACACATCAATGAAAACTCCAGCTGTTATAAGATCATCATTTATGTTGCTATAGATGTTATCAGTTGCAGTGACTAGGACTCTTGTACTAAAAGCATTACTGAACACATGCTGACAGCCCAATAGAAGGACATAACTATTTATGTGTTTGAATATTTATTTTTACAGGAGCTTTTCAATTATTTTTGGTCTAGGGCAGAGGTTTGAAATTGGTCTATAGTCTTTCATTTCATTAGGAGATGATAGTTTTTGAAGAGGCATTATAATAGCATGCTTGAAGGCAGTGGCTACTATTCCTGAAATAAGAGAGGAAAGTTAGGTGTAATATGAAGAGGGAGTAAGGTTTTTTAATATTTTGTTTAGTCTGATTTGCAGAGAATTCTTTAAAATTGAATATAATGCATATTCAGGTGAAGGGTATAGTTCAGTGGAGATATCTCTGGTTTTAAAGTTGTCCATTATATTTTGTATTAAGGAGATAAGGAAAGATTTATAGTTTTTTTGTGAAGTTTTTAGAATTAGAGGATTGATTGTGTAGTGTGATTGAAGTGTCTGCCATGCACCTAGTTATTTGCTTTATTTCTTTCTGTAAGAGTGTTGATGTGAGGGCAGGGTAGACTATTTTTTTTTTTCTTGGATAGACAGCTTTTACTGAATTTGTTGTTATTCTAGCTTTTTGTTTGTTATTTTTTTCCCTAAGGGTAGGATATGTTTCATGCAACTGGTTGCTTTGTGGGTTTTGCTTCTATGCTTTCCAGCCTTGGTGGTGAATTGGTGCAGCTGATGGATGAAATATTTATGGCTGGTCAATGATACAAAGTACAACTCAAAAAACAAGCCACTCTGGTGGGATCACAAAATCAATAGGATGTATAACAGGAGGAAGAAAATCATGGCAAAAAATTAGGAGGTGCAGCACCCAGCAGGATAAAATAATTCTCATCAAACTAAACAAGCAACTCAGAGGACAAATAAAGTCTGCCAAAGCTATATTTGAGGTAAGTTCATCCTCCCAGGCCAAGGACAACCACAAAGCACTTTTTAGCTATGTCTGCAACCTCAAAGGCAATACACAGTTGTGTGCAGAGCTCATTGTAAATGGAGCCACCTCTACTGAGCCAGAAGATATAGCAAACCTCCTGGCTGATAAATTCAGCTCCAACTTTACCTCTCTCTCTTCCCCTCAACCTTCCCTCAGGAAATATCATCAAATATAACTCCCCCTACTATCACTAGGGAACAGGTCATTAATGCTCTCTCTAAGACCAAGAACACTGCATCAATGGGCCCAGACAATATCTCAGGATGCCTTCTAAATAGCATGAAACTTGACCTATCAGGGCATCTGAAATTAATATTTAACTGTAGCCTCCAAGCAGGCTTTGTGATTCATGAATGGAGAAAGGCAACAGTCATTCCTTTGCACAAAGGTGGGCCATCTACAGACCTATAAGTCTCACTAGTCTTATATGTAAAGCCATGGAAATGATCAACAGAGATATAGTAAACCTCCAGACACTGGACTCAACTCAGTTTAGTTTTGTCAAGGGCAGATCATGCCTACTCAACTTTGTGGAATTCTTTGAGAAGGTCACCAAAACAATGGATGAGTACAAAATCATTCACACTGCCTACCTTGATCTGGCCAAGGCATTTGACATAATACCCTGCTTGGGCATTGTTGACAAACTCAAGAGGTGAGGTACAAACCCGTATGTCACCCAGTGGATAGCCAACTGGCTCAGAGACTGTACCCAGGAAATTAGAACTGGTCCACCTCTACAAAGAGGCCAACCACAAGTGGAGTCTCTCAGGGATCACCCCTTGGACCATTCTTTTTTGACATTTACTTCTCAGAAGTCAAGGCCGATGTCAGTGGTCTCTGGCTGACTACATTTGCAGATGATTGCAAATTAGGAGCTGTCATTAAATCTCACACTGACACAAATGTTCTCCAGGAAGGTCTGACACAGACAAACAACTGGTGTCAGAGCCATGGACTAAAACTAAATGCCAAGAAATGCATAATAGTATCCTTTGGGAAGTCATCCATCCCTGGTAACTATCATATTGACAACACACCCCTTAGAGTTGACCCAGTAGTCAGGGACTTAGGGACACACATAGATAGTAATCTAGCCTTTGACCATCCTGTGTCTACAGTGATGAGGAAATCATTCTATGTTGCACAACCTATAAACAAAGGTATGGCATCTAAGTCCAAGGAAGTCATTGTTCCACTGTATTTGGCATTTATCAGATCAATGATTGAGTACAATTTTCCCTTTGGTATGTACCTAACCAGGCATATCCAACAGTCGAATGTCCACAGAGGTTCCTCACTAAAAGTATACAGGGTGTAAGAAAATGTCCTATGGAAACAGTCTCAATGCCCTATCCCTGTATTCTGTCTCCTACAGGCTTTTGAGGGGAGATCTATGCCTGGCATACAGGACATTGTCAGATCCCACTCTGATGAACCTCCTGCATATCCACAAACCAAACAGCATCAGAATCACCCATTTTAAAGACTTAAACATTGCCTGTGATATAAATAGGACCTGTTGGAGAGATAGGTATGTATCCCAGAGTTCCTCCCTAACCCAATGCAAGTGCAACTTGGACAATTGGATGGGAAACGGAAAACGCATCCTTAGTTTGGCACATATGTCTTTAAAGGACACAGGTAACCTGTAAATGGTTCATCTCCCAGGTCCAAGCTTACAATTATCAAGAGTATCAGAACTTGTCAGAGATTTGGAATGCGTGGCTAGGCTTAAAAAGGCCCTTGAGGTTGTTAGCCTAATAAACACCTATGAACCTATGAACCTATATGATCATAGGTGTATTCCCCCATGTACAAATATCTAATGGCACAAAAACAGACTCAGTGGCTTGGAAAGTTCTCTTTGGCAGAAGGAGAAATGTTGCTGCAAGCACACCACTTAACATATTTACATAAGAATTCTGGACAAAGACAAACATAACAGGCAGACAAAAGCTCTAAAGCAAAGAGATATTTTAAATGTTGCTCATAGAAAGTTACTAGAATAACAACTTTTGCATTAGAATCTATTTTTTTGAAGGATATGAAGTTTGAAAGTCAACTGTCTTCCCTTATTTAGTAAATGTATTCCTCAATGAGTTAACAGAGCACCACACATTTTATGAGGGATAAAAAATATGAGGAAAAATTCTAATTCTGTGAAATTCTGCACAGCTGAGAGGAGATATAGGACACCAGGCTCTATCTGTGCATGGAAGGTGCATCATATGCTATGTCACGTCTAACAGGGCCTTCCAGGTGTATGTATCACAGGACCACATTATGGATGTAAATGCTATTGTTGGCCATTACAATTCATCACAACCAGTCTGCTGCAGGGTCACCAATATGATAGTACATGCCTACACCAAAGCTCAAGCCACTGCATGAGGAAAAATGGCCAGAAGTGGAAGTCTGTCATCACTGACCACCCTCTCTGACACAGAGGACTCCTTGTTGTCCATGCCTGTGGAAGTAAGTAGACAATGATATCTGGTGCAGGCCTGTATACAGGTGCTGGACTTGTGGCAACACTGTATGTCTCTGTCAGGGATGCACCATGCTGGTATTATCTTGAGGCACAAGCAAAGTCTGAGAGCACACCACTGGTATGAGGCTCACTGATAATGAATTTCAACTTATCTCTCCCTCGGACATGTCCCTGGTTCAGACAACTTATGAATACACTGTGAGGTATGTAAGAATTTATTCTGTATATAATATATTTCCTGAAATGCTGTTGTAGCACTTGAATACAAGAATGTCACATGTCTTTATTTGCAGACAAGGATGTTTATCTGTCTGCCTTCACAGGTGCAGCCGTCTTGAAAATAGCCTTAACAGGACAAACCATGCCTCATGTCAGTGAAGCATTGGATCCTGACAGTGATGGCAGTCTACTCATGGAACAGTCCAACAGCATAGTGCCACTCTTAGCATAGTTAGAGCATGGAACCTACTAACAGCCACACCTACTAAGACAGATCTGTTGTCTGTGCAATTTGTCCATGCCTCTCCACAACAACCATGGCACCCTAGTACATGGTGCATGGTTGTTACCAACTCACATAACAGCAGTGGGTAGTGGTGCTACCACGGAGCATGAAGACAACACTAGGGAGCAGCATACTAGTGGATGTCAGTGCCAGGGCTCATGTTCAGTGTCCATACTAAGTGTCATACTGGACATAACTCAATGGATGTGGAGGATGCTGATACAGGCACAAACAAATGCCATCAAGGGTAGAGAGGAGATGATTAGAGTAAAGTGCCTAGGTGTAGTATTACATTCATCAGTTTTCATATTTGTCTGCATTCTGGCCTATAGTTATGTATTCTGGCCAATAGTTATGGGCCAGACATCAACTCTTTGCCACAGAATATTGCACTCATTTCATCCTCACATGGAAATACACTGCAGTCAGTTCCTTCAATGATTCCACCTCTGGTACCTCTTCTGTAGCTGTCCCTGGTGTGTCTGTCTCTGATATGTCAAACTTAAGTATTCTCTGTTTTTGTTGCATCATGTTGTATGACACAGCACAGCCAACAAATATCTTGCTACAGGTTTCTGGAAAATATTGCAGCACACCACCAGGGGTATCTAGGTATCAGAAGCAGGACTGCAACACTCTGGACACACAGCCAATGATTCTTTGGTGGTTCAGCAACAGTGGCTTGTTGAAAAACATCTCAGCTGTCATCTGCAGTTTGCATATTGGTGGCTCCATGGTGTATTTGTTATAGCCTGAAAAGTATAAGACTGGACATCTTTATATATGGACAGCGGTCAACACACTTGCTGAGCTTGTGCAGCCTGGTAGTGGTGTTGAGTGCTCTTACCAATTAGATGCCCCTTTGCAAAATCACCCAGTACAAATTGTTAGTATATGAGCTGCCTTGATAGTGCATAAACGCTTTGATAGGCTCAGGTCTTAATGACATTGCCCCTTTAAAATCAGTTCCTAAGTCATGTGATTTGTTTCACTGATGATGATCTTAATTGCTTGGAGTTTTTATATATAAGTTTCCTCCCTATAGATAAATGTATATGTATGTGTATATATATATATATATATATATATATATATATATATAGAGAGAGAGAGAGAGAGATATGAGTGTTTGTGTGTGTGTGTGTGTGTGTGTGTGTGTGTGTGTGTGTGTGTGTGTGTGTTTGTGTGTGTGTGGAGGAAACTCTTCCAACAGACATGGTGGTACCAATGTAGACCAAACAGATCCTTGATAGTAGTGTAAGTGTAATCAATGGCTCCGAGAACCTCTGGAAAATGGGTTACATCTTATAATGCACTCATATTGCTGTTTGCGTACTCTGGTCTGTGGGAACCACGTATGCTTCCCTGCATGCTGCAACATGAACTCAGTGAACTGGTGCAGGATTCATGAGGCAGATGTCTGAGAAAAACTATGTCCCTGATGGCTGCTGCAAGTTCCCCATAACAAGCATGTTCAATGATACAGATAGCAAGAATGTTCAGGTCTATATTAGATTGTTGAAATGGCATTACAGCGAATGCCATTTCAACAACACATAAAGAGCAAAATGCTTAAACAGCGAAACCTCAGGCCTGAGCCGTGACATTGCCCTTTACCCCACTGTAGTGCGATCTCAGAGTTGGTATATTTAGTTAGGGGGGTGTGCGGGGCACAGCCCCCTACATTAGGGGGTGTGGGGAGTGAAGCCCTCCACTTTAAATTGTTTTAACTAGTGTGTTTTGATTTGTTGGTCTACCGATTTTTTTCCCTAGGAAAAAAATCTGTGACCTGGGGTTTTGCTGTTTTACCATTTTGCTTTTTATTTTGTCGAAATGGCATTTTGCTGTAATGCCATTTTGACAATGTACTATAGACCCGAATGGTCAATTATACACATAACAAGGATGGTCAATGATAAACACACACCTTTGTGTTCACGAAGGTTGTTATTTCATGCATCTCATGCAAATCCATTTTGAGGACAATAGATCTATAATGTAAGTATTGTGTCTCTGTCCGGTTCCCATTCAGAAGCCTGAAACATCATAAGCCTGAAAATCAAAATCCTGAAACCAAAAGCCTGAAAATTCAAAATCCTGAAAACTCAAAATCCTGAAAGCCCAAAATCCTGAAAGCCCAAAATCCTGAAACTCAAAATCCTGAAAACACAAAATAGACATACTGATGTCATTGTGGCTTTGCTATTGTTAGCCCTGTGGTGTTAGGTCATGCGTTGGGGTCAGTTAAGTGTGTGGTTGGTTTTATGTTAGGGCTAGGGGCGGTTTAAGTGAGTTAGGGTTAGGGCGCAGGTTAGGCATGTATGCAATAGTGACAAATATTGGGGTTAGAGGCGGTTTAAGTGAGTTAGGGTTAGGGCGCGGCTCAGGTGAGTGTGCGATAGTAACGGACCTTAGGGTTAGGGTTAGGGTCAGGGTCAGTTGGTAGATATTAGTGTCTTTATAGTGACATATTAGCATTATTTGTGTTTTCAGGATTTTGAGTTTCAGGATTTTGGGCTTTCAGGATTTTGAGTTTTCAGGATTCTGAATTTTCAGGCTTTTGGTTTCAGGATTTTGATTTTCAGGCTTATGATGTTTCAGGCTTCTGAAAGGGAACCCTCTGTCCACATTATAGCATTTAACTATGTCTCTGTCATGGGGCTGATGGTAGTTAAGGCAAGGTTAGGATCCATCTGCAATGTGGAGGGAGAAGACATGCACCATGACAGAAAATGGTTGCAAGGATGACCTTTAAGAAATATTATTCTAATGCAAATACTGCTCCTAGCACCGTAGCATGGCAGTTTGTTCACCAGGAAATTATAGTCTACATGCTTTCTATCCAAATGGGCTCTTTATCTTAATTTTATACATTTCTGAATCATACCACCATGTTGCTTAACATCATTTGGATTTACAGTTATTGTCTTTTACATGGTATTGCTCATTTATGTATCATTACACAGTCATTTATATTTGATGCCAACTGGCTATTTTCTCTGGTAGCATGATCACTCTATATATGTCTCTGAATCAGTGCCACCCGACATGTTGCCACTTATCACTCTATTTTTTAATAACACAATACATTAGTTTTTCCTGAATCCTGGCCACATACATGCATGTGTGCGTGCACACATACACACACACACACACACACACACACACACACACACACACACACACACACACACACACACACACACACAAATACGCACATATGTGTAAATTACTTTGCAGAGATCCACTTTTGTAGTTGCAAACAATGCATAACAGTGTACTGATGTCCCAAATACTAAATTTTGAAATCTTATGGCAGACAGTTATGCTAGTTAGAAAAAAAATAAAATATATAAGCTGTAATGTTTTGCATTTATCTGGGAAGCTAAGAAGACAAAAACTGTCTGTTTATATTATCTATGGAACAGTTACAGTTAGAATATTTCTCTGCCAGATGTGTTGAATGTTAATTTTACACAAAGAGCATAATAAGCAGTTGCATTAACATGATGGTTTTATGAATGGAAATGCTATGTATCCTTTGTGTCAGACTTGCTGAGAGCTACACTTTACCTTTTCAGGGAAAAAAACACGTCAAAACTAAAGGGAATGCTACCTTCTGGCATTCAATATTTTACTGTAATTTGAAGCGTCATGTATGTTTAAGCAAATGTTTGTACTGTCATAGTTTCACAGGATGATACCAGGCTGTTGGCCCAGAAGTCCTTATAAGCCTAGCCAAGAATTTTGACCATGTTCCTTCAAAGTCAGCACTTGTTTCCCCTGTCCATCAGGGACAAAGGTGGGATCTCAGGGGTGTATGTTCTGTTTCCCATCCAGTCGTCCAGGTTCCTCTTAAAGAGACCTAGAGAGGTACACTGCTTGACGTGGAGAGGGAGTCTATTCCACAGATGGGGGAGTCTTTGGGACACAAATCTATCCGACCAAGAAGTTCTGTTAATGTCACAGACCAGGTTAAGGCCTTGCATGTGGGTTGCACGAGTGGAGTTTGACTCATGGATATGCAGCAACACCTTCACGGCTGGGTCTGAGATGGCCTTGTATGCCAGACGCAGGTCTCCTCTGAGCAGTCTGTATGAGGCTGAGTAGAGGGACAGGGCTTTTAGCCTATCTGTATGGGATAGATGTTTGAGATCCTGGATTTTCCTGGTCAGGAACCTCTGTGGTTTCTCAAGCTGACACCAGTGTTGATGTTTAAATCAAAGAGATATTGCTTTGTCACAGATTTTTTATTTTTATTTTCATTTTTGTTATCCCCAAGCTGCCTCCAGCTGACCATTAGCTGCTTAATCTCCTAACTTTGTGACTCCTTTACTACCCCCAGTGCTGGAACCACCTTGACCAGTGAAAGGCAGGGACGGGGATGAGAATAGTTGGAGCAGCAGACAGGAGCATTACATACACTGTACTGCACACAAGTGCATGTTCTTAGACTCCACACTCCTTAATATGGTGGCTTTACAATGTAAATTCATGTAGAAAATGAGTGGGATGTTGTGAGGGCATGTTCATCCAATGTACTAGGACAACCCTCCATGACCATCCTGCATGCTGTGACCTCCACTGGTGCTTAATGACTGATCTAAGTGCAGCTTTATGGTCCTTCTTACCAGAGATAGGTACATCCATACTTCCAGCCACTCTGTCAGTCTATCAGGTTGTTAATAAGTCACAGATTGGTTTGCCAAGGCCAAAAAGAGGGTTATATTCCATTATACCAGCATTGTCTGTGCTATCTTATTTCTACAATGCAACAGATAATATATTTAGAGACTGGAAGCATGTGGGTAAAGCCCTCATGTCACAGGGTGCAATGGAGTATAGCTCTACTAGCAAAAATAATGTCTATTTACTTACTTGTGATATTTTGGTGTCCGGTGTTATGTGTCTGTGCAATTATGCGAGACTCACTTTCATTACAAATGCACAGTAACATGTCACACTGGTCTTTAGTTGTATAGAAAGAGATAGGCTGGCTCTTCTACTTAATTTATCTTGTTACACAATGACATAAAGCTAAAAATGTTTTATGACTTTATTGGTTCCCATTTTCTAAATTCCTCTGTCTGCTTTATGTATATGTACCTTAGACGTTTGGGACTATACAGAAGAAAGAGAGAGAGAGTGAATGACAAAGAGGGAAAAACTCAGTGAGAAGCGATTTCTTAAATGTTCATGAGTGGTTAAATGTGCATTAACAGCTAAGAATCACACATGAGTCATATGACTTATGTTTACTTTGGCCACATGTTACTTAGAAATGTATTTAGTTTTTAAGACAAATATAAATAAGTGCTATATACTGGATCTATGAAGGATAGCATTCTTCTTGCATGATTTCTTGTTCAAGGTAGTATTGATTGAGCCATCATTATTCTTAAAAAATGGTATATCCAGAAACTCGATGTATCACAAAATTTGTAAGTAAACTTCAAAAAAACAATTAGTACTATCCAGATAATCAATAAAGCCATGCAATACCTCCAAGGAACCTGTCCACACAAAAAAGCACATCATCAATCATATTTAAAAAAAACAAAAAAACAAAGAAAATCTTGCTTTTTTCCCACTTTTCTGAGATTTAAAAAAGTTCAGTTACAGGCTTGCTGTTCTGAACTCTTTGTAAGTTTCTTGGAGGCCATTTTTTGCTTGGGCTAAAGGGAAGTCTCTCTGTTCATCAGTGGCAGTGATAAACATTGAGCAGCCTGCCTGCCCCTGTGGGAGTGGTTACTACCTTGAAACTGTTGTTTTATTGGCCATTTTGGGTCAATTCCAAATTCCTTGATCTCCCTCTCTTAAAACCAGATTGCCTCGTGGTTTTGGCATCTTTTCAGACTTGTTGGCTGTCGGGGAAGCACCCACCAAGAGAAGAAAATGCTGAGAGAAGAAAGGAGCCACTTTTGAGATTTTAAGTATTTTTCTTCAGATTATTTGCTAAGTTTTTCTGCATAGCCGCCTACTTTGAGCAATTTCTGGCTTGTTAAACTTGATTTCTGCATTGGTAACTGTATTTAGAACACAACCTAGAGCTGTTTACTGAATTTCCTGTTTGCACTTACTTTTAAAATCGTTTTTTTCTTAAAACTTGCATTTTATCTGTCTCTGGCCTAGCACTCAAGTGTGGGGTTATTTACTGCACTGTTATAACTTGTTGATACTTGTGAACCTCTGCTATCTTTAAAAAAAAAACAAAAAAAACAAAAAAATCTTGCTTTTTTCCCACTTTTCTGAGATTTAAAAAAGTTCAGTTACAGGCGTGCTGTTCTGAACTGTTTGTAAGTTTCTTGGAGGCCATTTTTTGCTTGGGCTAAAGGGAAGTCTCTCTGTTCATCAGTGGCAGTGATAAACATTGAGCAGCCTGCCTGCCCCTGTGGGAGTGGTTACTGCCTTGAAACTGTAGTTTTATTGGCCATTTTAGGTCAATTCCAAACTCCTTGATCTCCCTCTCTTAAAACCCTCTTTTGTGTGGTTTCGCGCGTTTTTGTGCATAGTGCAACAACGGGCAGGGCCGCCTAATTGGGTTTAAACTATTCCTGGCTCCACAATGTCTGCTCTTCACTTTTTCCCTTAGAACTGCTCTATCTCTCAAATTAAACACCATATTCTCATTCTAAGGCCCTTCACTGGTCCAAATAAGTAATCTTACAAGTTAGCACTATTAAACCATAAGCACTACTTACTCTTATACTCTCTACGATTACCTTGACCCCTATTGGTCCGTCTTAATTCAGTTTCCCTATATTACTCTAGCATGTCCAAAGGTCAGTCAATGGTTTCCTCTCCAGTCCAGCTGGTGAATCTGGGAATTTTGAGGCAATGTTACAACTGTCTCATGTACACGGACAACCCTCTCCTCCTCCAAACAGGTTCAAATATATGTGAGAGATGCAACCATATAGCCAAACTGAAGGCTGAGCTCTCTCATCTCAAAACTGGTGAAACCAGTCAGGAGGAGAAGGTAACCTCACACAACACAATTCCAGTATCACATAGTCCCACCACATCAGTGAACCAAACACATAAATACACAAAAACATACTCAGAGGCTCTAAATAAAAATCTACCTAAACAACAGAGACCTCCAAAGCAGACATCCAAGCAAACGCTACCCCAAAACAAAACACGCACAACACATAGCCCACAAAGTCAGTGTGCCAAGCAGCCACAGCTCTTAAGGCTGAATAACACACCTGAAACTCTTGTAATAGGTGACTCTGTTGTCAGACACACTGACGTCCCACTCACCAGGCTGAACAAAGAGAAGGTCACAGTGAGATGCCTGTCAGGTGCTAGGATCCGCCACATAACGCAAGCACTCAGGTCACTCCAAAGCAAATACAAATATGACTCAGTCATTGTACATGCTGGTGTGAATGACCTGAGACTTACCTCCCTGGACTACATGAAAAGAGACATAGAGGAGCTCTCTGATCATGTAGCCCAGGCCGGTATGACCCTGACCTTGAGCAGCATCTTACCCTCACCTAGAATGATGCCACAGTACAAATACAAAATGATCGATTTTAACAATTGGCTAAAATTTTGGTGTCATTCAAAGGGAATCCAGTGTCTGTCAGCCTGGAATGACATGCTCAACAAGCCACATTGCTTCGCTAGGGACGGCTTGCTCCTGTCACCACTGGGCTTTTGGATATTGGCCCCAAAACCCGGACTGAACCACAAAAGGAGGGGGAGTTTCCATATTTATCAAGGATATCCACACCTCCAGGTTAGTGGCATTGCACGAAGTATCGGAGATCATCCATGTGCAACTAGCAGTGGGCAAGACAGCTTTTCAGTTTATAGCATCCTACAGACCACCCTCTCAAAGTCAGGAATCCCACTCGGCTTTCCTAAAAACATTGGAGAACATGAAGATCTCTCCAAACACCATTATATTGGGCGACTTCAACTACCCAAACATACACTGGGAGCACTACTCAAGCCCCAGCACCTTAGCCCAAAGGTTCCTGGAAATTATAAACTCAAATGCTATGGAACAACTAGTCACCACTCCCACAAGAGGGGATAACATACTAGACCTGATCATTACCAACATGGGTACTCTATGCTCCATACCAGAAGTATATCCCTCATTGGTAAGATCAGACCATAAATTAATTTCACTGGATATCCACATCCCGACCCCACCCCCAACCCAGAAAACCACAGTGAAAAACTTCTCAAAACTAACTTCTCACTTCTCAAAACTGAAGTGGAATCCTTCAAGGCCCCAGGGCCAGTGGAAACTACGGCCCAAACTGCAGAATCCTATATAAACGCATTCTAAGGACATCTCCAGGAATGCATGGATCATGCTATCCCAAACAAAACCAAGACCCAATCATCCAAAGGCAGGCATCCAGTCTGGTGGACCCCAGCCATAAATAAACTGTACAACAGAAGGAGGAAGCTGCTACATGATAGAGCAAAATCCCTAATAGGGAAGGCAGCTCTGATCAGTACTAGCAAAAAATTATGATCCCTCATAAAATCCTCCAAGGCCAGCTTCGAGAGAAAAATTGCACAGGACACTAAAGACAATCATAAGGCTTTTTTCAGTTATGTTAGGAACCTGGGATGCAACTCCCAGACTTGTTCTGAGTTGATTCTAAATGACAAAAAATACACTGAACCCACAGACATCGCCAATATCCTGGCAGACAGGTTCAGTGCAAACTTCTCCACCTCTCCCCCCCCCAAAAGAGTATCTATCCCAGCAGAGGGCTGCCTCCCAAACATCTCTGATGCTCAGGTGAAGGCTGCCCTCTCCAAAGTAAAAAACACTGCTTCCATGGGACCAGATGGCGTCCTGGGTTGCGTCCTACATGAACTCCAAGAAGAACTAATCCCTCAAATAAAACAGTTGTACAATCTCAGCCTCACTACAGGATATGTGCCCACAGAATGGCGTACAGCAACAGTGGTCCCACTCCACAAAGGTGGAGCCTCTACGGACCCTGGAAACTATCGTCCCCATAAGCCTGACTAGCACAGTCTGCAAGGCTATGGAGAGGATCATCATGGAGCTCATAAACAAAGACATTGGGGACCTACAGACACTAGATCCTACCCAATTTGGCTTCGTCAAGGGCAGATCCTGCCTTTTGAACCTGGTCAACTTCTTTGAAACAGTCACCAAAGCCATAGATGAAGGGAAGGTAGTCTACACAGCCTATCTGGACCTAGCAAAGGCATTTGACACAATACCCCACTCGGGCATCATAGATAAGCTATCCAGCTTAAATATAAACCCCTATGTCACAAGATGGGTCGCAAACTGGCTCAAAGACAGAACCCACAGAGTGAGAGTTGCTGGAGCCATGTCAGACTCGAAACCGGTCACAAGTGGCATCCCACAAGGTTCTGTCCTGGGACCGCTCTTGTTCGGTATATACTTTTCCGAGGTACAGGCCAACGTGGGAGGACTATGGCTCACTAAGTTCGCAGATGACTGTAAACTGGGCGCCATAATCAACTCTCCAGCTGACACAAACATCCTTCAAAAAGGTCTCACAGAGATGGATAACTGGTGCCAGAGCCATGGTCTAAAGCTAAATGCCAAAAAGTGTATAGTCATACCCTTTGGCAAAAACAATGTGCCCACAAATTCCCACATAGGCGGTAACCCATTAAGTACAGAGAAAGTAATTAGGGATCTGGGGACCCAAGTTGACAGCAATCTCTCCTTTGACAACCACATTGCCAAAGTGGTTAGAAAGACCTTCTACATAGCCCACCTCATCATGAAAGGATTCACATCTAGATCAAGAGAGGTAATCGTGCCTCTTTATTCATCCCTCATCAGGCCCATCATAGAATACAATGCCCCTTTTGGTATGTACCTTACCCGACACCTGCAGCAATTAGAAAGACCCCAAAAGTACCTCACCAAGAGGATCAAGGGACTCAAGCAGATGCCATATGCTGGTCAGTTAAAAAAACTCCAGCTCTACTCAGTTGCATACCGCCTACTTCG
Source organism: Protopterus annectens (assembly GCF_019279795.1). Lineage (NCBI taxonomy): Eukaryota > Metazoa > Chordata > Ceratodontiformes > Protopteridae > Protopterus > Protopterus annectens. The sequence goes on from NC_056735.1 coordinate 246,442,381, forward strand.
AGGCGATCTATGCCTGACATATAAAGCTATGTCCAATCCAGAATTAATGGACATGCTCCACCTCAGTAAATCTAAATCCCTTAGTGCCACACGCTTGAGGGACTTGAACCTCAGCACAGAAATAAATAGAACTTGCTGGAGGGACAGATTCATAACCCAGAGGCTCCCTTCACTCTGGAATAGAATTCCAGTTCATGTTAGGCAGAGCACCTCACTGAATCTCTTCAAGAAGAATCTTGATGAGTGGATGGGGGATCGTAGGTTTGTCCCGGGGATTACTTCCGTGTCACTATTAGACAGAGGCACAGTAAACTAAACCTTAAAAAGGGCACAGTATACTCAAATCAAGGGGTGGCGTAAGCCAAACAAAATTGGGCTAGGCTTGTAATTGCCCCAGGGCAGATAGCCTAGTATGAACCTATGAACCTATGATCCTATTTACATAATACTTAATACAGACAGCAAAATGGTTACCTACTAAAACATCATCTAATTCCATTAATGCCATATTAGCATAGCTATTAGCACAAACAGTGCCTGTAACTACCTGCCTGTAACTACACCAATAATTTATAAATAATAGTTAGCATCAAGCAAAAAAAAAAAAAAAAACATTATTCTCAAGAATGAGATCAAGTAACAAGCAAAGCAAATTACTCTTGCTATTCAAAATATCAGTGTAGCGTGGCAAAAATTCCCTAACACTATCTACCACAAAATCAGTGAATCACATTCATAGAAATGTTTTGAAAGGTTAGTTTATGAGAGCTGCCAGGCTGAACAAGGATGATGAGGTCCTTTCTTTGGTCTTTAATGATATGCATAATCATTTTTTTCATAGAGGATCTATGGCAGAGGACATTGATAATGCCATTTTTGAAGTTATGTCTTGTAGAAGTGCTAGTGCTAAGTCAAATTTTTCATACTGAAGTTATTAATGATGTTTCTAGGGTTGCAATGACTTATTCCAGTAATATTAATGAGATGTGTAATACTCTAAAAAGGAACTGGTCCATACTTATGGTAGATGACGATTTTAAGAGAACTTTGGGAGATAAGCCTAAATTCCCTTTTAAAAATCATAAATCTCTTAAACAACAACTATGTTATACACTTAATTGACAACACCATAGAGGTTTGAAATGCAAAGGTACTTTTTCATGTAATGGTCGCAGTGCTTGCAGTTATATTTTTCCACATCTGCTTTTGTACATCCTGACACTGGAAAATTCTATACTTTTAATTTTTATGCTAACTGTAAAAGTACGGATTTGATTTACTTGGCTGCATGTACTGCCTGTTCATGTCTTGATGTTGGTGAGACTAATCATTTCTTTAAGGAACGTGTCTGAAAACCTTTAAATATTACAAATACATTTTCTAGTGCATTAACAAAACATATTAAATCTTAGGCACTAGGCAAGTGTTTTTGGTTTTGCAATTGATAAGTTTTGATTTGACAAGGTGCCATAATGTGAATAAGACAGAATGCACAGAACTGAGATGGATTTTAGAAGTGCAAGCCAACAGAGGCTCTGGTCTTAATACCATTGCCCCTTTAAAACCAGTTTTTAAGTCACATGATTTGCTTCACTGATAATGGTCATAATTGCTTGGAATTTTTATATTTAAGTATGTTCACTTGGGTGTGTTTTTTTATGTGGTCTGAAGAAAAGCTTTGTACAGAATGAAAGCTCTTACCTTTTAATAAAGAGCATGAAGCCAGTCATCGAGTATAATGCCCCCCCTTAAGATGTATCTGTCCTGACCCGTAGCAACTGCCCACAGAGACAACTTAATAAGAGGATACAAGGCCTAAACAATATGTCCTCCATGGACAGACCTGAAGCCCTGTCATTATACTTGGTATCCTACAGATGGCTAAGACGTGACCTGTGTTTGGTGTACAAGGCAGCCTCTGACTCAATACTAACGGATTTACTGCACATCAGCAAGTCAAATGTTATCAGAAATACTTAGTCGAGGGATCGAAATCTGTTTCGCAACATCAACAGAATGGTTTGGAGGGGCAGATTTATCTCACAGAGGATGCTGCTGCTCAGGAACCAACCCCCATCCATGTATGACAAAGCTGTCCATATTTTACTGCAACTTAGATCTATGGATAAATAACAGAAAATTTACTCCAGGACTGCCTGCTACAGTACTGATGTCTCCTTAAATTATCTATGATACAATCCCAGTTATTCTCACTAGGAGATATGTATGCCAATCTAACACCAAATGAGATAGGTTAATTCAAGCACAAAAAAGGAAATTGTCAAGGCATAAAATAGCCAGCCAAGGCTGCTAGCCTAGCACTTACCTATGAACCTATAAAAATCCAGCAAAAGAGCAAATATCTAACATTGCTTTTCTCCTTTGATCTTCTTTTTTTTACACCAGACTTATGTATATAGCAACTCCGAGATCATCATACCTCAGAGAAAAGCCAGAATCGTGACAATTGTCAGTCTTGGACTTAATATACACTAGTCCAGATTTTAGGAATTTCAGTGTCTATATGGTGGGACATGCTCACGAGTATTCCAGTATCTGAAATGGTTACAGAAGCAGACACAACTACACTAACAAATGTATATGCAATAATGCAGAACCAGCAACAGCCAGACAGTTAAGTACATTGCAGCAAGAGAATGAACTGCTGGCAAAAACTGCCAAGGGTCACAGCCTTGTGCCCTGCCCTACAGAACTACAGGATTACAATGCAACAACTGTCATCTGCAGCATGAGCAACATACAGTCACCAACAGCAGGCAACCTGAGATATCCTGGGGTCTGTCAGTGCAAATCAGGAATTAGCATTCTAAAGGGATAAAAAAGAACTATAAAAGGTAACACTGTACAATAAATATTTTAAAACATTTACTAACCCATTATGGGTGTCCTTGCCTTACCTCTAATTCCCACATCTCCTTATTGGTGTCTGTACTGCTCAATGGTTCAAGGGTTGCCAGTTGTCTTGTATTGCAGGTTTGCCAAGTAGACATTGATCTTCTTGGAAAGATATATGTAATGTACTAACAGTTTCTTCTTGATCTGGCTCTGGAGGAGGGAAGCACTATTTTGCTCTCCACACTCTCTATGGAGAATTTAACAACAACAATGACCTCCAGGAATGTATAGCAAAATGAGATTCACAGAATATACATTACTCTGAATTGTGGGATGTGCCCCATCACCTTATAAATGCACAATGCATGTACTCACATAGCTTGACTGTACAAGTGGTCATGCACAAAGTGCTGGTGGCGTCCATCAGACTGTGTTTGTATCTTATGCTACTGATTCCCTTCTGTGAAACATTAATGATTCATAAACATCAACAGCATCCATCCACATTAGCATACATGCAGTGAAAAATACAGCAACATTTACAGGTGCTCTATCATTTTGGACACCAAAGCATGCAGCAAGAATAAACAAATCATCAGGATTATCTGAGCTTCTTGAATTAATTTCTGACAGCACAGAAGCATCAGTTTCATAGGAGAGAGATGACTAGACATATATCTGGAAGGAATATATTAGCAATTTTGCACTTATGAAAATCATTTTCTTGAATGCCTTCTGTAATAGAAAGATAGTGAAGGTATCAGTAGAAGTTAGTATCAGTCATGCCCATAACATTAACGTCCAGCTGCACCCTATGGAAGTTATGCACCTTGTTCTCTACAACTTTACCTGGAATGGAAGCCTACTGAAACAGGACAGCCCCTCACCCCCACAAAGTTTGCCCAGGCTGTGATCTATTACTGCAATATCCTGTGCACCTCTGCTTAGAAAAGGTAATGTTAAACAATAGAACAATGGCATCCTTATCATTCCTGAATACACTCACCTGCAAAGGATACCTGCATATAATGGAGGACCTGCTCCTCATACCCCACATACTGTGCCTTCTGCCAAAATTTAGACAACAGTGGAACATCTACAAGCATTGCCTCTACTATCATATCCTGCCTCCCGCATACCACCCATATGCATGTCTGCCGACAAACATGCTGTCAGGGATGTCCCTATACAGGCAGCATTAACAAGAATCAAGTATATGCTGCCTGTATAGGGACATGCCATGGTCATATCATGCACAGGTGCACTCCTACCTCTACATGCCATGCTACATACTGGGAAACCTCTGTGTCAAACACATATGGGGTCCCCATGGTGTACACATCCATGAATAACTCAGTAATGTCCTAATGAACTATCCTGCTGTCACTGTATCTTGCTACCTCTATACACACATGCATGCAATTGCCACTTCTATTTTGTCCTGTTCCCTTAAGTACATGTATATGCTCCAAAGGTGGCAGATGGCAGAGGGTGAACAAGTTTGGCCCTTTTTTTGAAACAGGTATTCTGGATATATGTACAATGCTTGTTTTGGTGAGTAGGCAGACACCAGCCTCTATGAGAGTGGATGTGTGAAGCAGTGGTACACAATGTCAAAGCCAAGTCTGGGAGGAATTACACCATGCTCCAATGTTGGATGTGCATAAATGGCATCACTGACAGCAACAAGGGATGGTCTATGTTCAAGTGCAACAGTCATTGAGGAAGAATCATTTCTCATATCCCTGAATTATGATGAGGTGGTTACAGGCATCATACTGAGAGATATGGATATAGGTTTTGGGAGTGGCCAGTTGCCATATATGTCACATGGAGACCAGCTAGGTTAGTACATTTGCTTCATAAACTATATGACAGCTGTGACACAGGAATGTCACACTAACCATTGCCTATGTCCTCTATATGCCCACATGCAGACTCAGGGAACTACTATCAAAGGTAGGTGTTGCATATATGCAGGAATACAGCTGCCATTAGCATGTGCACCATGGGGCATGAAGATCTACAGAGCAAGCAGTATTATACAGTTATGTACTGTGTTATATCATAACACAGTACACAACTGTATCATATGTACTGTTGTGTATTCATAGGACAAGCTGTTGTGGTAGTAACACCTGCAAAAGCTTATGCAGGAAAACAAGCTGAGGTCAGCCCCATGCAAGTGATGACACTGAATACAACATAAAAATGGTCTCACAATACCAGGACACAGACTCAGGAAGTAATTGGAAAGCTGGTCAACATACAAAAAATACATTTATTAAGCTTAACAAATATCGTTTGAATGACATAACAAAAATAAAAGCTGCATGTGTTATCTCCAGAAAGCCCCCTTTACATGATGACAGCACTTATACAGCAAAAAGAAATGGCAGAGAAAAAAATTACATTATCTTTAAATTACTAGCAGGTCAAGCTGGAAAATTGTGGAAGTAAAACCTAGAAAATTGTAAAATGGATAATTCATACGCCTTATTATAGTACGCATGCCAACTAGCTAAAATATACTTATGTTTTTACACTGCAAAATCCAAATCAATTTGAAAGAATGCTGCATTTATAAATGCAACATAGTGTCTCATTCTGTAAAATAAACTACTGTCTTTTAAACCCATCTCACCACTACCTATGTATTTAGGTAAGTCCAGAGATGCCCAAACAACTAATACAAACTTTGAATCAATAATAACAATAGCATAGGATGTGCACATCTACTCGTTATTTTACCTAATAAAGGAGTTTCTTGCATGGCATCTTGAAGTGGTTCTTGTTTCCTGGTTGCCGAATCCGTCAGTGTTTTATACATCATATCGTTTTCTTCTTTGACTGAGGATTCCATTGGCACTATCCGGTATATTTTTAATTACCTCTCTTCAGTGTTTTTACCGGTAGAACCACACCATGGAAAATGCAACAGTAGAATTGGATTATACTCCGGTTGTTAGAGGGAATCAACATGTTTGGGAACATCTCATACACTCGGATGAGAACCCACTACTACAACTTGACCTGCAGGTATCTACAGAAACATCAAGTTTAAATACAGAAATGAATAACATGACTGAATTCAATGTGATGTTAAGAGAACTTGAGAACGATATGTATAGGCTGCAAAGATATTCCTGGCAGCGCAAGCATTTAGAGGCTTGCATACACTTTAAAATAATTCCCCAAGGCATGTGAGTACTTTGCATGCCTACTTACGGTGAACAACATCCGATTCTTCTTAAGAAGTGGCAAGATTTAAATATTAATCTTGGCTTCAACTACATTAACTTAATATTGGATTATTTTTTGCCTATTGAGACAGAACTACAAAAAAAGGTTGAGGCGCTACGGAAGGATATCTTTGAGCGCTACATATCCAGCAACCATTGTTCAAGAAAACTAGAAAACCTGCACTCTCAAATTAATGTGTATAGTGAGAAGCTGAAATTAATAAAGCAGAGAAAATTATGCCGCGATCACAATGATTTCTCAAACGGCAACATTTTCGTATGGCCGAGACCACACGAGAATATATGATCAGGGGCAGCCGAAGAGGTGGAGAGAAGAGTCGATGATGCCACCACGTATACGAGACGTACGAACAGCCGAATGGATCCGATGCTGGAATCAGATGTAACAAACACACTCACAGACATTACAACAGGAGAAGCGGCTTCCAACATTACCACTTCTAAGGGAACAGTTCAATCTAATGCATGGAATTGCAACAGAGTAGATGTCGACACATCAACTCCACCTCCCAATCAACAGGCATTGGGAGCATTCAATAAAGACACTGAACAGGTTGTTCGACGTAAAAACACGAACTCAGATGACTCACGTTTTTTACCCTATCCCATCAAACAAATTTATCACACAAGAGGTCGCTCACTGAGCAAAGGTCCCAGGAAGAGGAAATTTTCAGAGGAAAGGTACGGACAGAGGAAGAATGTAAGAAATTAAATAGCTTGGTATATGACTTTTCTACTAGAGGGATTAATGAAAATGACTTAATTCTGCTAAACAAAGGGCTGGGTTTTATACCCTCTCAGTGCAGTAAATTGAATAATACATTAACTGAATTGAGATTATTTGGCAGATCGATAGCTCTTAAAATGTATTTTAACACATGCACAATGTCTTTTGAAGCTGTTACCAGTGTATCTCTGAAAAAGAGAAGTAATTTTACTCCTCCTTTACCTAGCAATGTTGAATGTTTCATTAGAATATGTGAGGATGATTTTTATAAATACTACACACAAAGAAATAAGCATAATGTTAAAAAGAATAGATACTATAACATGACTAGTTTTGAAGTAGCCTCACTTGCTAAACTAACACAAGATGATATGCTAACGATAAAACCAGCAGAAAAAGGGGGTGCCATAATTCTCATGGATACATCTGAATACGACAAAAATATGTACACACTTCTGAATGATGTTAAAACATTAGCAGTTTTATCTACCACTGAAATATCAAGAATTATACAGAAAGTGCATGATAACATATGTGATCTTCTTATGTGCAGACAAGTAGATAAAGAGCTATATGAGTTTTTAGTAATTGATCTACCATTGATACCCTCTATGAAAGGCTTACCCAGGGTACACAAGGGAATATTCCCACTTCCAATGCGCCCGATTGTTTCAGGCAGGGGATGGGTCACTTCCAATGTATCTACATATCTTGAGACCATATTGAGACCCATAGTGGACTCCATCCCCACTATCTTAAAAGATACATATCATCTTTTGGATGATATCTATAAATTCAATGAAAATAGCATACATACTTTGAATAAATGTGTCCTGATAACTTTAGATGTCAAAAACCTCTTCACTAGCATACCTAATGAAGATGGCCTGCAAGCCATAATGGAAGTACTTAATTGTAATACAGATTTTGATACTAATGAAAAGATTTTAATACATCTTCTTCTACAAATAGTACTCGAAAATAATGTGTTTATATTTAAAGACAAATATTATTTACAGCAATGGGGAGTAGCCATGGGCACCCCCGTAGCCAACACTTATGCGAATTTAGTTGTCTTTAATTGGGAGAGGAACAATTTGTTTAGTGATGCAAGATACATTAATAACATCAAAATGTATAAGAGATTTGTAGACGATATTTTGATTTTATGGGAAGGCACTCCGGATGAATTTGAAATGTTTTTAGCATATTTAGAATCTACTACCCAGTTTTTAAGATTCACCATGGAATGGTCTTACACTAATATTAGCTTCTTAGACATTAATATTGCAATGAATGGAAACAGAATAGAAACCAGTTTATATAGGAAGGCATGATGGGTGAATAACCTTTTACATTATAACAGCATGCACCCTAGACATGTGTTTCCAGGCATAGTCAAGAGTCAATTCATCAGAGTAGGGAGGCTATGTGGAAACGAACAAGTACTTAATGATGAAGCAAATAAGATGGAAAAGTTGTTTTTAGAAAGAGGTTATAATGTGAAAATGTTGCATGATATCAGAAATGAAGTCTTTTCGACACATGATTCTATGACAGAATCAACAATAAGATATAAGACAACCCTTACCAGATCCAAAATTAAGGAAGGGACACCATTCAATACCAACAATAGAGTAGCATATACGATGCAATACACAAATGACAACTTTGATCTAAAGAATATAATTAAACAAAATTGGAAGCTCTTAACTATAGATGAAACAACAAGGAATATAGTGGGTGAATACCCGAAGTTTCTTTATAAGAATTCTCCCAATCTAAAAAGATTGTTATGTTTTAAAGAAGGTAAAGGAAATTCTACTAAACAGATACATTTTAATACTACGGTTACTTTTCCCTGCACCAGATGCAATATGTGTCGATATATCAGCAACGAACAAATATACAAACATCCCAAAATGGACTTTATATTTAAACCCAGGTTCTATGCAAGCTGTAACGTTATGAATTTGGTTTATCTAGTGACATGTACAAAATGTGAAGCATTCTATGTTGGCTTAACCAAGAGAAGATTTAAGCAAAGAATATATAATCATATATATGAAATAAAGAAAAATAATGACAGGAATGCTCTAGCTAAACATGTGATTGAATTCAGAGAGCACAGTTTCAAGTTTAGAGTACTACAATTAATACAACTAAATAAGAGATGGGGTAACAATGTGAATACCTTGGCGAATGTTGAACTATCATGGATTCTAAGGTTGGGTGCCCACCTACACCCAGGTCTGAATCAGAGCATTTGCATCAAACCAGTGCTAGATAGTAGGATATACAAATAATGTATCCCAATGTTTTTTATATATACATATATTTATTTCACAGTTATGTCATTATGCTTTTGCTACCTATTGATATATATTATATTCATATACTAATCAGATATCTTCTTAATTTGGTTCATTGACTTTATATAAGCAATATTTGACAGATTTCATTATGATATCATTATTCACATGATTTTAATGTTTGATTTTATTGATCATAATAGCATGCATAAAGCACAGATATTTATCTATTTAATTATTTACTTATTTATATTTACATAATTTTACACCTACATATGTATTTATTACACAACATATATATATTTTAACATTAATATCAATATTTATATTTATATTTAAATACATGTTTACTTCTTATTTCCATGCATATAGACATGGAGTTTACATAATCAACATAATACTTATCTGTTCTCATATTTGATGATTTTATATACACACAAAGGCATATATTAGTCACATAAACATATAATTTATTATTTTATAAATATCATTTTTGCTAAAAAATTCTTACAAATATATGATTATATGGCCACCAAGTGTGGCCAAAACAAATATAAATATAAATAAATATATACATGGAACAGGACGTCCTCCGTCTTAGTTCATATAGTTAAACAAATATGAACATTTTTTATATATATGTGCTTACCTGAGAACTTTGATTTCTATGTCCTTTTTGCATTCTATGTATTTTTATATATATTCTTATATTTTTATATATCTATTTTATAAGATTTATTCATTTATTCATATATATATATATTTTTTTTTGAATGGTTTTAATTGAATGGATTCAACACTTGAAATATATTTTATTTTATTGTCACAGATATAATATAATATAGTTTTATTATGGATGCATTCTTAAGATATGAACAAAAGAAACAGAAAGAAAAGTTTACTTGAGTTGTTTCATAATGCCTCCCTACGTATACAGTGATTTTCATTTATTGCATTAAATTAACTGAATTAATTGAATGATTACTTAATTGGATGCTTAATTGAATTTTTGCTGGGTATATATACTCTCCACATTTATTGTTTGAATGTGAAGATCTGAGGAAGCGCACTCTCGGTGCGTGAAAGCGCTCATCTACTCGTTATTTTACCTAATAAAGGAGTTTCTTGCATGGCATCTTGAAGTGGTTCTTGTTTCCTGGTTGCCGAATCCGTCAGTGTTTTATACATCATATCAATACCAGGACACATTGAAACCATCTATCTTCCTTGTGGTTTGTCCTACATCCACTGTCTAGGATGACAGTGTCGCTCTCTTTATACCCTACAGGATGGACAGCATGGTGGGTGAGTATGATCAAGGGAAGTGTAGCTCCATTCCGACAGATGGTGCTACTACTGCTAGTGATGGTTATGCAGTAGCAAACTAGTGTAATACAGCTATTGTACAAATACCTGCTGTACTGCAGGCTATGAGTAGTTCACTGTGTTGGACACTGTCACAACCTGTCCCTGGCATGCAAGTGGCTTTTTACCTTATCCAACAGATGTACTGGACTAGTCTGGGGCAAAATCTGTAGCTACCCACACAGAAACAGAGATGGGTGGTTTTGGGGACGATGTGGAGCAACAATGTTAGGGTCTCTGTGAAGCCATGAAGTTCATGAATGATCCTATAAATGACATTATATGCTCAGAGGCTTGACACATAGGCTGTATAATCACCTCCAGGTAGATTTTAGCCAATATCACTACTGGTGCCTTATACCCCAGTGTTGCCCATGAACAATGGAATATGCATACTGGAAATGATCACATTGGATGATCATCACAGGAAACACAATATGTATTTTTCAAGGTTGCTGTACCAACATACCTAAAACATACCCTGAAACAGCTACATTGCAGGGCTGCTCAGGGTGTAGCAATTCACATGTCAGTGCCTCTGGGGGCATTTATGCCTGCAATGACCTCATAGTACAAGGGCCCTGCTGCACAGTGTAGTTGTGTCTTTCTCACAACTTCTCATTGCAGTGTCCTCATTGCACATTTTTGTAGTGACACAGAGGTCATTTTTCAAACTTGTACATCCTCTTCCATTACTCGTTTCTTTGCCTCCACTGATTTAGCAACTCCTCGTTCACTTGTAGTGTAGACAGCCATGTGTTTATGAATAACTTGGCACCTGTGCCAATAATGATAACTGTGACTTTGACCACCATTCATTCGGTGTGGTGGCTGTGGAAATGTCTGATGCACAATGTGACTTGATCATGTACTAATCAGTATAGACATTATATGACACTGCATGCATCCTTTTATTCTGTGTGACACTGTTCCGTCACTGTGTATCTGTCATGCCCCACAGATGTGGATTAGTCATGGCCACTTCACCTGTGCACAATTACATCTGAGGCGTATGGTGTGGCTACTGCTGAATATCTATTACCATCACTGTTGTCACTACTGGTAGATATGGTGGTGGTTGGAATGAATCCTGCTGCTGCAGCTGTGAAGGGTCCTGGGAATGCTGGCTGTCAAACTTACTTTTGAAGGATTGTGTTATAAAGCACTCAGCATTTTACAAAGAGATGGAAGACTGGGGTGGGGGCATATGTTATTGCCTTAAGATGAGTCTTTGAGGTAGAATCCAGATTTTAGCAGGCTACACAAGCATCACCAAAGCCTGTATGGAGGTCTCCCTCTCTCTCTCTCTCTCTCTCTCTCTCTCTCTCTCTGTCTCTCTCTCTCTCTCTATCTCTCTCTCTCTCTCCTGCTACATTGGGAAAGCAGATGTGCTCTTCCACATGTGGCAGCAGTGTATCAAGAAACATTCTGAGTACCTTCCAGTCTGATTCCTGATATAGATCCAGTGTGTTCTAAGTTTGTTTCTGTATGGTCCCTGTAGCTAATAAATTAAGAACAGCACATACCTTGTATACACTGGCAACAGAGTCCATACATTCTTCCAGTTGCATTGTGTGAGTTGTATGGGACAACCAATGCTTGTATGATGTTTTGGGCTAAAGCAGACTTATTATTATTGTTGATCTATTCACTTTTGGGAGATAATCCTCTCAGAAACATGCTACTTGAGCTTAATTGATTGCAGAGCATTATAGTCTCTACTAACAGTTTAGTCTCTGCAATGCTACACATTTTGACATACTCTTTACCTTTTGTAATCATATGCAAGTTCCTTTCAGTTTAATTTTTCCAAGTCTTTTCGATTTCTAACACCATGACAGGAATGGACCCCATTCCTAGACCACTGTATAATTAAAGTTCATAAAATTAGGACATTTTTGATGTTAATCAAATGTGCTCTTTGCAGCACCTGCAATTTGCCCAAAACTGACTCCTTCTACAATTCATATGAAATTATACACATTGATAGCATATCTAAACACAACTGTATTTTATTTATTTATTTTACATTTGTTAACCAGGGGTGTCTGACTGAGCCAAAAATGCCCTTTTTCAGCAGAGGCCCGGGGAGAAAAGCTCCACATAGAAAAATTACAGATACATTTAGTTATTTAAACATGATCAGTATATACACAAATTACAAAAGACATGTTTTTCCAGTGGTATGCAGCACATCAACAGTTATAGTGGAGAGAAGAAACAAAAAAATATTAATTTAAAAATAAAGGTAATTAATACATTTGTGGTGTACAGCTGAAATTTGGAACATAGGTAGAATACATACATAGTACACAGGTACAGTACATACATTGTAGATCAGCCAGTGTTTGTGAGTAAGATTGAAAATTATTAAGTCCTCTAGGTTTAGTACATGTACCTTATCCGCTTTCACGTACTAAACCTAGATGTAGATGAAACCAACAGTAGATTCTTTTTTATTAGGTTCATTGCTCTTACTACTATTAGAACTATCTGAGTATCTTTCTTCCACATTGTTCTTGTTTCTGCCTGCAAATCTTGGTATTTAATGACTTTGTGTTTCTCTGTACATAAGACACTGTAATAACTGGGTGTAGCAATTTTAATGATCGATGCTACTTTAGTCTTTTTTCATTGACAACTGTATCTGCTTTTCTCACATAACTATTGGTAATGGGCGATCTCATGTGATTTATGCTTCATCCTTCTCCGTAATGCTTTGTGGCTCATGTCTCCAATGCTTTTCACCTACTTCTGTATTGTAGTGTTTGCACAATCCCCAATGCAATAGTTGTGCCACATTAATGTTGTTTTAATATATAGGCCTTTTGCCATGAGTGAATCACACCCAGCAAGAAGATATGTGACTTTTTCCAGTTCTTATTTACAGACCCTACATTTGTATGTTTCTCCCATATCTTCAATGGACTTTGTAAACCTACATGTACATTGTGGTCCACTATCTTGGGCTGCCATTATTAACCTATCAAGTTTTGATTTCAACTCATCTCACCTTAACAATTTCTGTGTCAAATACTAATGAGATGTAGATACTTGTCACTATATTTATGGCTTTTCCACATTTCTTTCCTTCACATCTGATCCTTCTCCTTATATGCTATCTTTTCTTTGTTTGTTTTTTGCACATTCATTTGTTGTCTGATTTTTGTCTACTTCTGGTTTGATTTCCCTTCCCACTTGAAAATAGAAAGTTTCTGCTAAATTAAGCAGAGGTCATCTTAGACTTTCTCTACCCACGTTTTAAAACGTTCACTTTGTTTGGATCTGATGAGGTCAGCAGATTTGTATGCAGTCCCATGACTGCAGATCTGTACATGCGCAAGCCTATACCTCTTTTAGAGTAAGGAATATAGTCTTGGTATACATTGTTTTTTATAAATCATTTGATAAGCATATAGCATTTTTCTTGTTTTCCTGTCCAACTGATCCAATAGCTTTTGGGGACAGTCAGTTTGGTTTAGTCTTCTGAAGTACTCCTTACTGAGTTTTATTCTTATTGTTCATGTTTTATTCCTGATCTTTCATCAATTCCCAGATATGTATACACTCCCTCCTGCTCAAGTTTCTTTATATCACATTCCTGTCCCAGAGTGTTATTTTCTTCGTACCACAATTATCCTGCTTTAAATGCTGCTTTTGCACATTTATCAAAGACAAATGACATTCTTATACCATCTGGGAAAATTTTAACCACTTGAAGTTGTGCTTTCAAATCCTCACTGTATGAACAATACAGTTGTAAGTCATCTGCAAAAGGTAGATGAGAAGTCTTTAAGAAAGGTTATTTTCTGTGAGCCAAACTGTAACCATGGCCTAAAATGTTAAGTAAACAACTTAATGGGTTAAGGGCAAGACAAAACACCAGCAGTGGCAAAGAATCACCCTGGAATATCGCATTTAAATTTATTTGCATCCCTGTGATAATTATTTGCCTTCTATCATGATTTAACTGTACTTGTTTGCCACTGCATCATCGCCATTGCAATGTAATTGCTCAATGTAGGATGTATCTTATATATCTGTAAGCACACCTTTATCCATGAATGTCAGATGCTGTCAAATGCTTTTTTGTACTCTGTTCATGCCATACTTAGATTCTTCCCCTTTTTACAATTCTCTATTATGACTTTATTTATTTATCTATCTTTTATTTATTTATTTTACATTTGTTGACCAGGATAGTCTGACTGGATACATGTCCATTTTCAGTGGCGTCCCTGGCAGAAAAGCTCCACTCATAACTTTAAAAATTGCTACGCACAGTTATTAAAAACAATAAACATATTAGAGACAATATACACAGAGAAATTATTTAGCCTCAAATGATTGTTTGTTCCATATGTTCCCCTTCTGTTCTATTGCTATGATTGATTTTTTTTTCTAAATGACTGTAAATTTTGTCTGCATCGGTTCCAGTATATAGTTTGTACATAGTAGGAAGACAAGTTATTGGTCTGCAGTGTTTATGATGGCATACAGGTTCACTCTTAAGAAGGAGGAATTAAGCAGCTCAGTATCTGTTTGGGATGCTCATATAAGTAATTGCTACTCAGGGCTAAATCTTTGTGTAAAGATGTTAATACTTTTAGCCAGAAGTTATGTATTGCATCTTGGTCTAGGCTTTTACAATTAGGAGCTTTTCATAATTTTGTTTCAAGTTCTCTGAGAGCTACTTTATCATATTTTATGTTCTATATATTTGAACTCCTATTTTATATTCTATATATTTGAACTCTTTATTGTTTCTTTTCTATCCAGTCAGCATATTTGTTATGTTCCACAGGGTCTTCATAAATATTTCTCCAAAATGTGTCTATTTCTTTTTTTGTGTGTATTGTGTTTCTATATATTTTGCTTTGTTTCCCAGTTCCCTTTACAACTTTTTTGAGTCATCAATGAATTACTTATCTTGTACTTTTCCTTTATATTTATCAGCAGATCTTCTAAGTTTTTTTCTGTTCTGATATCTTTATTATTTGCAATAGTGTACAATAGATCATGGTTTGTTCTGATGTGGTGCTTTTACCACATCAATCTTTCTATGTATTTTTGTTGATCTGTTCCCTCTTCTGTGTTCTTCTAACAGTGACACATCTTGTCTTAACTGCTTTACAAGTTTCTCTATTTGATGCTCCAACGATGTCATTTTATTTCTTCCCTTCCATTCACTGATTGCTCTATGTTTTTGTGGTAAGACATTATCTGCTAATAATTTGGCTGCACAGTAATATTTCATTTGAATTTCTGTTAATAGTATTGATTACTCTGGTCATCTGTTTTATCACACTTCTAACATTTTGGGTCTTATTTACTTTCTGCAATCTAATTATTTCATTGATCTTAATATCTTTTTTCCATCTTTATTAAATCAAACAACTCTTCCTTTAGATCATTTTCTTCTAAACTGAGAGCACTTTCTTTGTTTCTGTTCCCTGTGGGCATTTACAGAAAATTCCAGAACATCTTCCTGTAGCTTATCCTCTTCAGCTGCATCCTGCATCATCTGTTGCTTTTTCATATTGGACCTCATTGGTTCATCACTCTACAACATTGCCACTTCAAAGTTACCTCTGTTTTCTGCTCCTTCCCATGTTGTGCTTTTATACCAGTTTCTTACTGAAGTATCCAGAACATCAATATGTGGTGAGTCATTAGATGGCTCCTGTTCCACCTTTTTCGCTTAAGTTTGGTGACTCATTGTTCCATCATGCTCTGACATTACCTGTCTAGGATTTTCATTAGTAAATCCTTTATTTTCAGATAATCTACACGTTCTATTTCTATTTCTTAAACTCCTTCATTATAAATACTCTTTTCTACTTTCCCCTTTGTTTTCTTCTTTTTTTTTTTGTGTCGTAAAATCTTTCACATCTGGGGGCTTTTACCTGTGCCTTCAAATATTGTTATAGCTGCTATTTTTGTATTGAGTAGGTTTGCTTTCTTCTTTGCATAAATAATGTACTGTATCAAATCTCTTTTTCTTTCCCAAAACCATGTTTCTTCATCAGATGTCTCCTGCTCTGCCTGCATCTCCCCAATTTGGGGACCCATTGCTTCATCATGTAGCAACACCAACTGTGTTGAGCTCCCTATATCAAATCCTTCACTTTGCAGGTATTCCATAACTGCAGTTTCTTTTTGCTAACCTTCTACCTTACAAATGCTCTGTTATGTGTTCCCCCTTTGTTTTCTTATTTTTTGCATTGTGAAATTTTCCATGTCTGGTTACCTTTGTCTGATTTTTTCTTCAAATATCTGTGAAGTTGCTTTTTTATTTATTAGTTTGGTTTTATGCTTTGCATAAATACTGCATCATATCAAATCCCCTTTTCTTTCCCAAGTCCATGTTTCTTTTTTATATCTTTAAAAATATCTGTTTTTTTCCTTTATACTTTCACAATTACTCTCTCACTTCCTTTTACAGGCAGCCCAAAACTTCTTCATCTATGTAATGTTTTCATGCATCTGTTTTACTAATGAATGCAAATTTGCATTTGAAGCTTTTGACAATTTTTCTTGTGCAAGTATTTTTTTTCTTTTCTCTAATCTCTTAGTAATTCTAAATATATTCTGTCTGCAAACTCTGGGCTTCTTGAATAATATTAACAATACATAATTTCTTCCTTACCCTCTGTAGTTCACTCTGTCATCTCCATGGCTCTATTGGCCTGTTTTTTGCATTTTTTATGGACTACTACTTCCTTCTACAACAGGGAGGCCATTCTTCCCCTAAGCCTCTCCTAATCCCATTGAAGGAATGTTTCTGTGTCTTGAGGATTCTATACAGCCATTTTGTTTCAGTCCTGGCAGTAGTACATGCAACAGGATTGGGCACTTGTCCTGGGACTTGTGCACCCCACTGTCTCTTTTTATTTTTTATACTCCATGATAATATAAGTGCTGTATCTTGTATAGCATATTCAAGATACAGTCTATATATAAGTGCTGTCTTGGTCAGATTTTGTGAAAACAGGGTCTACCACATGAAGGTACTCAGCAAGACTTGAAGATGAATTCATTTCCAGTAAAATTACTCTATTTTGTTGCTGATTTCATCATCTGTCCATTCAGACCCCAGTTACTGTATGACGTTGCCCCTTTATGGCTATGAATCGCTGCCTGCTTTCCCCATATCATCATTTCTATGTCATTATGCACCTATTAGACTCTGCTTCTTCATTTGCATGTTTTATATGGGAGTCTGCATACCCTCTTTTCTGCACCTTTTTATCCCTCTGTTCATAAAGCTATGTCATTCTACAAATCTTTACCTAGCTGTGTGTTTTGTGTTTTGGATAAAAGAATGTGTGTGAACTTTATAGATTGCATATGTATCTGTCCCAAGACAGAAATGAAAGGGAGTAACCATGCAAAAAAAAGGCAGTTTGCAGTACTCTTAATCAGCATGTGTTCTGGTATTCATCTTTCTTTCTTTCTCTGTCATAAAAAAATGTATTTTCCAGAAATTTACTAATGTTCATTTAAGATAATGTATAGTTACTTTCTTTAAAATGTAGCCTGCTTTCTAAGACACTTCCAACTGCATATCAGCATGTCTGTGGTCCAAGACACTTCCAACTGATGTCAATATAACATTAACCAGTAAAAAATATAAGTACAATTCCTGACACCAACATGACATTCTGTCAAATAAAGAGTGTTGTTCTCAAGGTATACAAGAAGTTTTGGCAATTGGTCATGCAGGCCTGCTTATTTAAAGGCTGAGAGAGTATGGCTGAGGTCTAGTCTTATTAAAAAATATAATCAGAATGGGAATAAATCATTTTAATTTCAATTACAAATATGTATTTTTGGCATCCTCATATGACCAGATCTGAAATACCCGGAAAGATGGCAGCAAAGCAGAAACCTACAAGAAATGTTACATGGAAAAAATAAAAACTAAAATATAGCAATTCACATAGCCCACAGTACATCTAAATATCAGAAAGCTAATTATGACTGCTATTAGAATAAATATGTAATCAAACAGTTTGTCTACCATGAAGAAGTCATGGCACAAATTTAACAAAATCACCCAAGGTTATTTTTGTTTTAGCCAAACATAATTACATCTCAAAATGAGTACAGAATCATGCATTACCTGAGGTCCTTCTACAAAGCAGCACATGTGAAGACAAGCCATCAAACTCATGTAAACAGCAGCAGCATCTTTGGCACAAGTATGTTCAGCATTCACGTTGTACTTTACCATTTGTAAATGAATTACATCTCATGAGCAGGGAAGACTTTGTACAACAGTGGAAGTCAGTGACTGGTCAATGGCACCTATTTTCTTTTGTATAATGTATCAGTGAGTGCTGGAATGTGACCATGTAGTATAGGTTATTATGGGCCTTAATGGGCAGAGTGGTAGGATAAGCATTCCTTCCTAACATATTAAATGTTCTTTATTTCCATGTCTAAAGGAAGTTAATCTTTGTGGTGTGGAATCTTTAGATTTCTGCTGGGCACAATAAATTACTTTAAAGTGCCCTACAGTGATGTTACACCCTGAAGTTTGAAGGTGCCTTATACAGAAGTGCCAACTTGTTAAGAACAAGAGTACAAGAATTTGAATTTCAGGAAGTAAAAACTGTACTCGGAAAAAAGAAAACAAAAATAGAAATGAGGGTTAAAATGAAATCCCATAAATGATTGTTTTTCATCTGTTTTGATTCATTTCTTGAGTGAAGGACCAGAGTGTCTTGGACAGTTCATTGTGAACCTCATCACAATAGACCCTCATCAAGATAAGAATTAAGAAACAGTCCCTTGCATTCAGGGTGCCCATATGTAACAGTGGCTGAATGAAATACTTTCTGAGTTTTAGTAACCATAAAAAGTTCATTAAAGGAATCAAAAATTTAATTTTTTATGATTATTTTGAGACTTTGTCACCATTACCAAGATTCACAAAGATACTACATTGGTAAAGAACATGAATATAGATGTAGGCAGTGATTAAGTATCCATATTATGGAATCCAGAATCAAAGACAGTGTAGTTGTATAGTGGACACCATTAGAACAGGTGCACTGCTGCAGGGACTTGTATTACATTTTTTCTAACTAAATTCTGAAGATATTTTCATCGATATATAGATTTCAATGCACTGAGTATAATTTTTCTAACAGAGGCATGGCTTGTCCCAATATAAACTGAACATGAGACTCCTCCACCTCAATATAACAGTAATCTACCAACATAGGCAAATCCGATACAAGTTTTCCAGGGCCAAGACTGGCATTTGATCCCAGTCCTGAGATAAGAAGTCACATATAGGGAAGTCAACAATAGCAAATAAAGTTCACAAGAAAAGGTAACATTCAAATTCTACTGTTAAATTGTTTGAAGCAAGCACAATAATAGCATCAGTTTTCAGTGCTAAATACTATTTACTTCATTTGTTTATTTTATTTTATTCAATACTATAAACTAGGGGCTATTTTCCAAATGTTTTTTATTTAATTATCTTGAAAAATTATAACAGCAGTTTTAGTGTTAAATACAGTTTATTCTGTTGATGTCTATTTCTTATATTAAATACTATTTACCAGGAACTCGGTTAATGCTAAATACAATTTACCCCATTGATTTGCATTTTATTATGGTAAATACTATAAACCAGGAACTGTTATAGAGTCTATTTCACTTGTACCATGGTGTAGAGTGCCTGCTTTTTTCAACATGCAGGGCCAGTGTTAACATTTTGGGGGCCCCCAGCAAAATCAAGTTGGGGGCTCTCAGAAACTTTCAGTCTATGTATCACTCTTCACTGCCATCCCTTCTAAGCAACCTTTTAGTTTATACAGAAACAGAGTTTTAGGAGTACTAAGCAATTACAAAAACTGTAGCAACAATGCTGTTACAATTTAAAAGGCCTGTATATCACATGACATTGACCCATTTTACAGAGGAAAACTGACAGTGACTGGTATTAATTTGCAGTGATGATACATTACAACAGCCCTATGTACAAGGCTGGCCTAAGGTGAAATGGTTCCCTAGGCAATGGGCTCAATGGAATCCACCACACTACTTACTGTTTCACCCCCCCCCCCACACACACACACACACACACACACACACACACATCCTCCAGTGCAATCCCCTGTTCTCTATCTACTCTGAAGTCTGACACCATGCAAACTAATTCATTATACCTTTTCACACTTTTTGCTTTACTCTTCAAACTTTTTCTAGACGCCATGGTCATCTCAATGATCTGAAGTGTATTTTAGTATGTTTTTTATTATAAATTATCTTTTTCATTCAATGACAGCTTCTACAATAATTATGATTAAGAGAAAATTTCAGCGTTGCTGTTCAGGTTTACTTTTCCTTCTATCCTTTCAATGTATTTAATTGGCCACAGTAGGAAATAAGTTAATTAAGCAGGGATTCTGGCTAGCCAGGCCCCCAGATGTCATATGATAATAGATATTCTCAGGTGCATTTTAAACTAGTTTTACAACCTTTTGATCCTGTGGTGGCCTGATGAAAAATCATGAGTAAGGAAAAAAAAGTCTTATTTTTTTTTTAATGGGGAGGCACAAGTGATGCCCAATGCATAAGGTTCAAAGCTGACAAAATAGTAGCTCACAATAAACTAACAAGACAAATATTTGAGAAGATACATAAATCCTATCTGGGAATGCTACCAGTGTCTCACCCCCTCCCCTCAAAAGGACAACAGTCACTGTCTGTACACCCCCCTAGTGTTAAGATTGTGGTGAAAGCAGAGGTTTAAAGGGCCACAAGTGACTGCTTTTATACATATACACAGCATGTCTTTATACTCCTCACCCCTGCCCCCAATAGCAGCAACATGTATACTTGCCTGATCTGTAAATGTGAGGAAAGTGAAAACAAAAATAATGATCATAGTAATGTATTCCAACTTGCTGCTCTTAGACAGTATAATGCCCCTACACAAGCTATAGTAAACTTCTTTGCTCATTTCTGAGGTATGTGACAAAAGTAAAAGAAACAATAACTACACTGTCCCCAGCTCCAGCACAAGCTATGATGACCTCTTGTCACACTTCTGAGGTTTGATCGTAAGGAAAAAAAGTAATGATCACACCATCCTGAGCCCTACACACACTCTACAGCAATTGTCGGTACATATCTCTGATTTTAGACTAGGTGTGGCCACTGAGGGCAGAAGCCACCACTAAGTTCACGTCAAAATACATTTGTACAGTCTAGGGTGTAGGAGCCACCTGACCCCTAGAAGCTCTAAAGGTCTGAAAATGTTGTGATGTATTTTATGTCTTATTTTTGAAGGATGATTATGTGTTAACTGCATTTGTTTTACTTTACCCAGAAGAAGAGTTTGTACTATATGTGCCCAACATTATTATGTCTGTGTGCACAGATAAAAATCAGTGATGTTTTTTACACACACACACACACACACACACACACACACACACACACACACACACACACACACACACACACACACACACACACACACTGTATGTTCACCTCCAGGGAAAGTATAGGATGCCAATTCACATATTGCATTACTTTCAGTTGCTACAGGAAACCAGAGTGCATGGTAAGACTCACACAAAGACAGGTAGGGCATGCAGACTCCACATAGAAAAAGTCACAGCCATGATGTCAGCCAGAGCAAAGCACTGTGAAATGGCAATGCTACTCACAATGCCACTATGGTAATGAAAAGCTGACTTCCCACACCTTCTCTTCCAGCAAGACCACCAAAGATAGAAAGATATCATGTACAAGGTCTACGTTTGTGATAGTAAGTGAAAGAAATTATGGCCAAATTGTTATTCTTAAATACATTGTAACAACACACCCTACCCATATACAAGCATTGTGGCAGTGCCAATAATGTTTATGATAGAAAGTGGAAGAAATTAAAACAATCTTGTTGCTCTTATACTGCAGACCCCCCCCACACACACACACACACACACACACGCACACACACACAATCATAAGCAAAAGCAATACTAGTTTTACACAGATTTCTGCAAATAGCAATACAGTGGGTGACATGAGTACTGCCATGTACCAGATCAGTGACCGTTGTTCAGTAGTCATCAGGAGTAATGTATACCTGCCACTGTCCTTGACTTCCACAATATACCTGATTTTGAATGTCCAAAGAAACTTCCAATGGGCTAAGCTGGTACACCTTCCAAGCGAAAACTGGAAGCAATAGAAACAAAAAGGAAGGTACTCCAGAGACAAGGCTGTTTAAAACACTATTTAATAAAACAAAAACATAAAAACAAATGTGAGCACTTTCGCACAAGTGTGCTTCATCAACCAAAGAATGTATCAAAAACCATGAGTGAAATAGGCAGACAATTAATTCAAGAGCCTATCAAAACAGATTATACATTATCTATGCAGATCCCTTGATTTAAATACAGGCTTTAAAGAGACTTAATAATTAAGCCCAGGTCTCTTATCACCCTGAAGCTGCATAATCCAATGTAATACCCTGTCTTCAGTGAAATTCTTTCCACCTTGTAGTCCCATATGTATCACCTCAACAGCTTCAAAGCTGAAACCATGAGAAAAATCATGCCTCATAGTGTATTTCACTAAGGCATTGATCCCATCACATCTTTATATACCATACAAATGCTCGCATATTCTTTCACAAAAAGGGCAATTTGTCTTGCCCAAATAAAAACTAGTGCATACAGTGCAAGTAGCCAGATAGGCTATATTGGGAGTCTTACAGGTGGTATCTCCATTAAACACATATGTCTGTTTAAATATTGGGTGTTCAAACATGTTGGAGCTGTCTATATACGAACAATATTTACAACTACCACAGCTAATAGTGCCTAAAGAGGTGAGGGCAGATGTATTGAAATTTTTATTATCCCAATAGCAAAGACGCCATTTAAGGGACTTTTAAAAAAATGGTCGATCACCTACTAATTCTTTAACACGGTCATTCATTGTTAATATATTCCAATTGAAATCAATAACATTACGTATCTGTCCAAAGTCACTGATGTACAACATAACTATTTGCACATGTGCACTGTTTTCAATTACTCTGTCACCCAAAGTACTACTGCTGTTATCAGAAAAGTACGGCTTAGCTACATTTCTCCTCAAACTGTTAAAGAATTAGTAGGTGATTGATCATTTTTTAGGTACAAGAACAAAAAGTCCCTTAAATGGCGTCTTTGCTATAGGGATAATAAAAATTTCAAGACATCTGCCATCACGTCTTTAGGCACTATTCGCTGGGGTAGTTGTAAATATTGTTCCTATATAGACAGCTCCAACATGTTTGAACAGCCAATATCTAAACAAAATTAAGTGTTTAAGGGACATAACACCTGTAAGACTCCCAGTTTAGGCTATCTGGCTACTTGCACTGTATGCACTAGTTTTTATTTCGGCAAGACAAATCTCCCGTTTTATGAAAGAATATGTGAGCATTTATATGGTATAAAAAGATGTGACCAATGCCTTAGTAACACACACTATACAGCATGCTTTTTCTCATGCTTTCAACTTTAAGGCTGTTAAAGTGATACATATGGGACCATGAGGTGGAGATTTAAAGAATATCACTAAAGAGAGGGAATTATATTGGATTATGCAGGTTCAGGATGATAAAAGACCTAATGATAAAGTCTCTTTAAAGCCTGTACTTAAATGAAGGGATTTGCATAGATATTTTTTTAGTTTTAATAGTTTTGATAGGCTGTTGAATTAATTGTCTGGCTATTTCACTCATGGCTTTTGATACATTCTTTGTCTGATGAAGCACACTTGTGCAAAAGTGCTCATGTTTGTTTTTTATGTTTTTGTTTTATTAAATAGTGTTTTAAGCAGCCTTGTCTCTGGAGTACCTTCCTTTTTTTCTCTTTTGCTTCCAATTATACCTGATTTTTCCTCATATTTTTACTCTATTCCTAGTAAAAAATAATAATTTGCTGGTAAATCATTTGGAATTGGAGACAGCCAATAATGCCAGACACTAGAGTTTCATACTTCCTATTGTCCAAAAAATAACATGTTAATGCAAAATGTGTTATTCTATGTACTTTTTAAGTGAATTAATGTAATATTTAAAAATGTGTTTTTGAGCTTGATCCTTTATTCCACCATCACTGTTGCCTTTGTCTAGAATTCTTAAGCAAATAAGTTTAGTCTTGATGATGCAGTTGAATTTTTTAATACTACCTTCCTGAGCATCCTTAATTACCATGCCCCCATAAGACTTTCCAGAATCAAAGCACAACCCTCCCCATGGCTATAGAAAACCACTAAGTCAGAAATGAAAAACAGTATAGAGCATGGGAGCACTGGCGCAAAACCAAAACCCCCTCAACTAGACAGAAATTCCTAGAACTACGCAATAGAGTCAAAAAGCTAATAAAAACAGGACAAATTCCAATACTACCAGTCTGCCCTAGACTCCTCCCAACACAGCCTCAAACAATTCTGGTCCTCCATAAACTCCATCCTCCACCCAGGTAAAGTCAGTACCCCTCCTCCTAACATCCCTCACTCCTCAGAAAATATTGCTACATCATTCAACACACACTTCACACAAACCATACTATCACTAGTTAAACAACACAACCCTCTCCCCTCCAACCCACACCTTCAGCTAGTAATCTCCCCACTCCTTCTCTTTTTCTCCTGTACCTACCTCTAACATAAAAAAATGCATAACTAAACTTAAGCCCACCAAATTAGCAGCAGACAACCTCCCAAGTGAATACCTACAAATCGCAGCTGATGCTCTGGTCTACCCAGTATCCATCTTGATTAACTGATCTCTGTCAGAAAGTTATGTTCCCACACTGTGGAAAGTTTCACATATAGTTCCCCTCCACAAAGGCGGACCCTCCACAGAACTAACCAATTACTGCCCCATAGCTATTCTCTCTCCACTTTCCAAAATACTAGAGAGATGCATACACTCTCAGGTCTCAGACTGCCTCCTTACTAACAACCTCCTTTCCAATACTCAGCATGGTTTCTGACCAAACCATAGCACCACCACTGCCTTACTCTCCTTTACTAACACTATCCTTCAGCATAAAAACAATGGCTATCTCTCCTCTGCTACTTTCCCATACCTATCTAAAGCATTTGACATGGTCCTGCACAAACAACTTATCTCTGTCCTCAATAACCTATCCCTTTCACAATCAGTCACCAACTGGTTTCAGAGTTACCTGTCTGACCGCCAACAATCCATTGTATGGCAGAATGACATATCTCCCCAGTTACCTGTCTCCACAGGAGTTCCCCAAGGATCCATCCTTGGACCCCTACTATTCTCTGTTTTCACCAATAATCTAGTCTCTGCCACCAAACATGGCACACTCATACAATATGCAGATGACTCAGCCATCATCTGCTCAGCCCAGTCCCTACCCAAACTGCAAAAAGTCACACAGGTAGCCTTTTCCTCTGTTGAAACTTGGTTATCCAATGCCCAGTTAATACTCAACCCAAACAAAACTAAACTACTCATCTTCCAACCCACCAAACATACTCAAAACAACTCTCACTTTAACATCACAGCAAAAGACAACACCACTATATACCCAACTGAACACACCAAATTGCTAGGAGTGGAAATAGACAATAAACTAAAATTTGACATTCACATATCCATGACAATAAAAAAGTCCACAAAAAAACAAGGAGTGTTATACAGAAATAAGCAACTTCTCATCAAAGCAGCAAAGATTTCAATAGCAAATTCCCACCTTATCTCCACCCTACTTTATGCCTCTCCAATATATACCAACCTAAGGCAATGCGATCTAAACAAGCTAGAGACCTGCTACAACAAAATCACCAAATTTGCTACAGAGGCATCCTACCATAGTCATCACTGTCTCTCACTGAACTGGGCTGGCTTGAACTCCCTCACCTCCTTCAATGGTATCAACTCCCACTCACCCACAAACTAGTAAACCATCCACTAAATGTCCCATCCCACCGGAATCTACTCCAATCCTATCGCACCACCAGACCACTGATTTCCAGCAACAAAAATCACTTGCAGATCACTAAAGCCAATAACTCTGCTGGTGAACCACTATTCTCTTGTGCCATAGCCAAATTATGGAACTCCCTCCCACCCACAATTACCTCCATACCATCATGCACCCACTTCAAAACTTTACTAAAAGCACACCTAAAAACATGCTAGCTATGCCTTTGCAACTCCCACTCTAATATCACCCACCCCATCCAACGACTACCTTACTTTCCGCTCCACTAACTACTTTGATTATGGCAAGCTCACATGCTTATAAGCCTAGTACTTATTATACAGCAGGAGCTTCTTATTGTAACATTTGTTAATGTCTGTTATGTACTTCACAGATAAAGATTCTACTTGTCTACTGATGTACTATATTCTTCATCTGTAATTATTTTGTAAGTAATTGCTATGTAAATTGTTAATCGCTATGTAATCAAATGTAACTACTGTCTGTTTATTTTAACTGTGGAGCTTTTCTCCCCGGGCCTCCACTGAAATTGGACCTACGTCCAGTTGGACACTCCCGGTTAACAAATATAAATAAATAAAATAAATAAATAAATAAATGACTTATAGTATCTGGTGTCCTGCCAACATTTATAAAACTCCCTCAAACAGAAAAAAATCCTTGAAGATTGGGAGAATCTGCTCTTCTTAAAATCTTAGGTAAGCACAAAGTTTGGTCACTTTCGGCTGTGAGTCTCTAGTGCTTAACTTGCTTATTTCAGTGATTACTAGCTTTACCCTAACAGGATGGTAGCACAACCCCATTCATGGTAAAGCACATAATCTGAGAATGAATGCGTTTTTTTTTTCTCATTATCCCATAACTGGCAGCAGCAGTTTTAATGTGGCTCCCACATAGTCAAGGATGACTGCCCCCCCCCCCCCCAGACAAAGGTATTGTGGATGCCTACAGCCGAAAATTATGTTAGTTTTAGTGCAGACAATGTCCACCAGCCGGATTTAATTAAATCAAGGGCCCTATGTTAGTGTTAGAAATTAGACAGCCTGCTACTAGAGAAAATGCTGTTACTACAACCATACGTATTTGTGAAGTTTAGCAGAGAAGAAGTAGTGCCCATTCCTTAGGCTTCTTCATCCTATGAATTATCATCATCCATCCAGTTTACCAAGTACACAATATTGCTGTTCTGGCTTTTGTTGGCTTGACTAACATGCAACAAAATACAAAAATAAGATAACTTGATGTGGTTGGGGGCCCCCAGTGACCGCAGACTTCACTTGTGGCTAAAGCCAGCTATGTCAACATGATTTGTCTTACATCATCACCATGAGTTTTGTCAGCATTAGAATTTTTTCTCAGTCCTTTTCATTCTTCTTACAGAAAAAAATCAGTAGCTCAACCATGCCTTTGCAATGCTGAAAGGAATGAACCATATAAATGTTATTATACAATAAGCTCTATTTAGTATTTAAAAATGTGCACTCTGATTAGACAGAGCAGTCAGTGTACTTGTTTTAAATTGACTATTCCCAATAGGAAAAAGTGCAGAAAACAAAAACTTCATGCTGGGCAACAGAAGTTGCCATATCCTCATCTCTGCAAAGAGGAGAAAACAAACCAAATGGTCAGCTGTAACGATTAAAATAAATATCTACAGCTGTCCAGCTTTTATCTCCCACAAAGCAGAGCAAACACATTGAAGTCCAAGCAACTGTAACTATAAAATATTGTTACAACTGCCTTAGGCTCTTCTTTATAAACCAGAGGAAACATTATATACTAAAAAACAGATACAAGTTTCTGTTCCCATCTGTCAACCACCAAAAAAAAAAAAACAAAAACGTTTCTGCACTGTTGCACAAAACATTAACTTCTGCATCAAAATGCATTTTCTAAAAAAAGTATGAAACTCAGATGTTGCGCTTTATTGATTCTTAATGATTTAGCTGGATGTCAGAAAGTTTTCAGAGGGAAAGGGCAACACAGGAGGCAAAATCAGGGACACTTGAGAGCTATAATTCATCTTGGGTGGTAGGTGGGGAGCATTGCGCTGTACAGCATGTACTACCTTGGAGCATGTAGAAAACATATCTTGGTCACCCCAGACTACCACAAGGAAGAAGAAAAACTGCAAACCCATTTTATACATTGATATAATTAAGAAAAAGTGATACTTTTTAGCCTTAAATAATGTTATTGTATAATAGCATTAATCCACTCCTAAGTGTGAGTAACACAGGATCTACCTATGGTTGGGTTTGTTTAATCACTTGAGCTTTGCCTTCATGATCAAACCAGGTTGTATGGGCAGTTATGCTTACAGGGAGCAATATGTATCAGTACACAGTCATTGATTATCATTATAGAAAACAGTATAAAAATAACAATGCAAGCCTTGTAATATCCCACATATGATTTCATATCCTCTAAGGATATAAGTTAGAACTTCAGAAGAGAAAAAAATAATTTCATGTGCATACAAGAAAATATATATAACTACTAAGCAGATAAAACAGCATAAGAAGAGACGGTTAGTTAATGTAGCAAAAACTCTTATAACTTCTATAATTTAGATACATTTCTGAACATCTAAGGATGTCACAATAATACTACAGAGATCTGTTAGCACACACGTTTACTGTGTTGCCCAAGCCTTCTGAAATACAAGTGATAAATGCAATATAAAATGTTGTTATTTCAAAAACACTGCCAGGTTACACAGCACTCATTGCAAATAATTTTTTCAACATATACTATGAAGCCATTGTTGGTATACATTACATGCCTTGAAAGGTTTCAAATAGTTATCTTAAGTACTGCAAATCAACACTGTTGTTAGCAATTTGTTTGGCGGCACTTGGGAAACCTATCAGTCTTCCCTAGCACAATGGAAGTCACACAGCCCCACATCTTGCTTATATGGTACAGAGTAACTCTTTTGGGCATATTGAATATGTAAATTAGGTCTCAACTCATTATCATCTCTGAATTACTCAATTTGCTTAATGTACCAGTAAGGTAGACATGGTATCAGTTTCTACATGATGAAGTGCAAATGCATGAGCAGAAAAAGAACAGGTCCTAAAAGTTTTTGCTAGGTAATGCCTTGCAAGTATGCCTCATTAGCAGTATTGGTCATTCAATGATTTGTTCAGCATTCCTGTTAATGTGAAGTGCACATAGTAAGGGTATGTCAGAGAAAAAAAAACAGGCTTTCAAAGAGGATTTAAGTTATATTTACAGTTAGGATTGAACCTTGATACACACATTTATAACATTTTTTGAAGGTGGCATAACCAATCCTGACTTATTTGGTCCTGTCTGTGAGCCAGCTGGCACTCCAGCAAGTAATGTAATGATTTACACCTAGCTCAGACAGCTTGTTAACAATGACTTAGTGTGGTATTGTACTGAATGCCTTAGCACACTCAGAAAAGCAAGTGTGCACCTTTTTATCCTCATTCATTGCCTTGGTGACTTTCTCAACTAAGTCTACCAGGTTAAATAGGCATGATCTTCTCTTAACAAAGCCAAATTGGGATGGGTCCAGTGTCTGTAGGTTACCGATGTCCTTGTTTATCATTTCTATGATAATTTGCTCCATGGCTTTAAATATTAGGCTTGTTAGACGGATTGCACTATAGTTCCCTGGGTCAGTTGATGGTTTAGCCTTGTGGTGGAGAATGACTGTTGTAGTCCTCCGTTCACTTGGAATGTAACCTGTTTCAAGGCTGTAGTTGAAGAGTGCCTCAAGTCGCCCTGATAGGTCATGTTTTAGACTGTTCAGTAGCGCAACTGTGGATGATGTTAGGACACCTGGAGCTAGTGTTTTTGGCTTTAGCAAGTGCTGCCAGCACCCTGTCCCTGCTGATGGCTGTGAAGTATGTTGGAGGGGATTTCAACTGGTAGAGCTGGGGGGAGGGGTGAAGTTTGCACTGAATTTATCAGCTAGTAGATTTGTTATGTCACCCTGATTGGTGAACTTGGCACCATTCACAACCAGTTAAGCACACTGTTGTATGGTACTTCTAAGGATCTGGACATAGCTGAAGATGGCTTTGTGATTGTCCTTAGCTTGCTGGGCCATCCTGACCTCATAGCTGTCCTTGTTGGACTTAATTAGACCTCCTAGTTTCTTGTTCATAACACAACTCTTGTCTTTTGGGAGTTGCTCTTCCAGATTTTTACTTTGAGTTTTTTTTATTTTATTATATACCTTGATTAGGTGAGGGTTCCACCAGTGGGGTTCTTCTTAGTGGTTATTTTGTGTTTATTTCTGGTAGGTATGACAGCCTCTATACAGCCATTCATGTGTTTGTATACGGACTCTGTGAATAATTCTGCATAAGTAGCTGTTTTGGGGTTAGGGGAGTCTTACATTTTGACAAACCATCCTTTAATAGGATGTAGTTTACCTTTGAATAGTTCCTAACTGTTACTCATCTAGATGGATTTTTCCAGGTTGATTTTTACTTCAAATGAGACAGCTTTATGATCCAACCTCATTGGTGAGGACATGATACAGGGAAGGTTCAATGTTTTCCCATGTTGATGAGTGCCAGATCCAGTGTATTTGATCCTCTGGTGGCACTATTTGTTCCAGGGTGTTTATGTTAATAAAGTCCAGGAAGCATTGTGCCTATAAGTTTGAGGCAGTGTATGTTTCTCAGTGTATAGAGAGTTAGTTAAAGTCACCCATGTATGGGGTGTTTGATTGGATGGTGAACACTTCTAGTAGGTTTAGGTAAGAGTCATGAGACTCTAGGGTCGTAGATGGTGACCTGTAGCTAGCCATACTATGATGAGATACCTTATCTGTGGTGACTTGTATGTGGATGACCTCCAAGGTATCATCCTGTTTAAGCAACCTGCAGGTATGCTTGCTGTTAATGTACATTGAAACACCAAACCATTGCCCCAGACTGGGTTATTAGTCTAAATGTGTGAAAGGCAGTGTAACTGGCACTGCTGGAGTACGTTCTATGGCTCGGTCACAGCACAGATGTCTGCATTCTCCAGAATGAGGAGGACTTGAAAGGTGTGGAGTTTTTTGTTTAGGCTCTGAGAACTGAACAGTAACACCTTAAGGCTGCTTAAAGACTTTTTCACTATGTTGGTAGTTTTGTCCTTTTGGCATTGCCTAAAAAGGCTCTAAGGGGGTAGACAAAGTTTTAGTCAATATCCAAAAGCCTGGGGAGAACAGGTGCAGCCCATCCTTGGCAAAGCAATATGGTCCTTTGACCATGTCCTCCCATATTGCTAAGTATTGGATCCCCCTGGAATGACACCAGAAACTAAGCCAATTATTAAAATTAATCATTTTATGTTCATACTGCATCATCATCCTTGGCGAAGGTAGAATACTGGTCAAGGCAATAATCATACCTATCTGTGACACACACTTCAAGAGAGTTACGCCTCTTTTCATACAGTCCAATGAGGTATGTCTCAGGTCATTTGCACTCACATGGACTATGATAGAATCATATTGGTACCTGAGGTGCTGGAACTAGAGTGCATGTGTGATATTATGGATCCCAGCTCCAGACAGGCAACTAGCTGCTATCTTCTCCTTGTCTAACCTGGTGAGTGGGGTATCTGTGTGTCACACAATGGAATCCCCAATGACAAGAAGTGTAGGTAAAGGATATGCTTGTCTTTTGGGCTTTGTTCTTGGGGGACCATTGGGTGTAGGTTTATGTGAGATGTTTGGTGTTGCTTTCGATGATTGTTGAGGAGCAGTGTTGACATCAGCTAGCTTTGGAGGTCTTTGAGATTTGGAAAGGTTTCTTTTAAGTTCTTCAGCACAAGACAATCTGTGTCTGTGGTGACTTTTGTGAGTGAGACATGTAGTGTGGGTATTTCTGATAACCGCATTTGTATACAAGATTTTTGCCCTCATGGAAGTTGTATATTTACATCTCTTGCATACCATATTATTTTTTAATGATTAACTGGCTGTCTGAGAACATTAGACAATTGCTACATTGCCTTAGGATAACCAAATTTACCAAGCTGGCCACAGAGACATTTGGAAATTGCATATCCATATTGTCTGGTCCTGTAATAGGGTGAGCTGTTTAGTATTAAGCATTGAGTTTTAATGGGGTCTCCTAGGATTCTTTCTGTGGTTAAGGGAAAGATGTTATACAGTGTTAGGATATGGTAGTGCTGCTATTTGATGCATAGGCTAGATGTTCTAAGCCCATTTCCACACAATGACACACTGTTTAATAGGTTTCAGTTGTATTCATAACTTTATAGGGAAATTCTACTATCTAGGCATTTGCTAACATACAATACATGGCACTGCTAACCATCACTGCCTTGTGGGCAGCTCCGTGCAAACTTCTTGATTTGTAGCAGAGAAAAATTATTGAAAACTGACTCCTATTTCATCTAGCCAATAAACGACAACACTTTGTACTTATGAAGTGCTTCCCAACTTAGAAAGACCAGGTAAACACCTTGTGCCACAAGTTGGAAGATTCTGGAATTTAATTTAAAAGCATAGCAAAAGCAGCTCTTAAATGTGGATTAAACAAAAACAATAATCAAACAACTAAGTCTCTACCTAATTTGCCCTCCTTTTGAGGCACAGAAAACTAAAAATACTAAGAGAGAAATTACTATTTTTGCCACAAAATTAAATTCTTTAAAAATGCTCAAAAACTGTAATGATCACTTCATAATGCAAGCACAGGTGCAGTAAATCAAGAAATATTTGTATCTTAGCTGGGATGTCTCTGAATGCTGTTGAAACACTTGAAAAGCATTGCAAAGATCTCTGTAAGTGAACATAGAGCCTTGCAAACCTGTCTTATCTATAGTAGAGAAAAACACTTAAAAACTGACTCCTATGCTTTCTAGCCAATAAACAACTACACTTTGAGCTTCCTTTACTTTAAAGTTTCATTAAATATTGATAGTGATGTTTGAACTATAAATAAAGTGTCAGTCCTATTGTAACTCTCTAGATGACCAAGAAGTTTTTTCTTTTTTTGGTTAGGGCAAAATTCAGTAAAATCCACTGGTGTGAAAGAAAACAACATTATAATTATTACAAGCAAAATTGTTTCTGTGTCAGGCATGCAATCTACTAGAAGAAAGTGACTGCAAAGTAAAACATAAGGATGTAAAATATTTATTTTATTTTATTACTCCACCCAACAAACAACTACGCAGACAATTCCACACATCTGCTCAGCCCCTTCTCCCAAAGAACTTCAACAAAAAATGCAAACATCCTTACTGGACATAGAAACATTCCTCTCCAAGCATCAACTCATCCATAATCCAACTAAGACCAAGTTAATGATTTTCACTAACAAATCATCCAAGGTAAGCCCACTACCCCTCAGTATCTAGTCCTCCAATGGAACAAAAATTGACCAAACTAATCAGACTAAACTCCTAGAAGTTACAATCAATAACAGACTAAAATCTGACACACATCTCCTTAACAATCAAAAAAGTCCATGTCAAACTAGGTACTCTCTATAGGGCAAAACCATACTTCACTCACCAAGCCAGACTAGCCACTGCTAGAGCCTGCTTACTATCTACCCTTCTCTATTGTTCACATATATTCACCAACCTATGCAAGACTGACCTTAATAATCTAGAATCCTGCTACAACAAAATAGCTAGGTTTGCAGCCAATCACCCCCACAAATCACATCATTGCTCTTCTCTCCAGCACCTCATTTGGCTGGAACTTCCCAACCTGTTAACTCTAAACCAACTTACCTCTGTCCACAAAGTCTTCCACGACCCCAATAACTGCCCTGCCCTCTCTAACCTGGTCCACCCAATGTTAATTGTAGTTCCCTTAGATCCTCTGACAAGTTACTGCTAAAAATTATCCAGTCACACAAATATAATGGTTATTCTCTCTACTCCAATAAAATAGCCAAGGTCTGGAACATTCTAACTCAGGACATCCAAAAGAATACAAACACCTCTTCATTCAAAAAAAGCCTAAAAGATTATCTCACCAGCAGATGGCTCTGCCCCTGTACTTCACCTGGATAATCTCAACTCTGTACTATCTTTCATCTCAAACAACTACAGCTGTTTGCTAGTGGAGTTCTGATAAAGTCATTTATACTGGTGTAATTTGCTATAATATGTAGCTAGAACTATTTGTTTTATGAATATTGTATTGATGTACTGTTACATTTAACTAATGTACTGTTGTATTAGGCTATATTAACTACTATGTTTTTAGTAATTGTTCTGATTATAATCTTGTTTATAATTTGTTAATTTGTCTGGAGTTTTTCTCCCTGGGTCTCCTCTGAAAATGGGCTACTGGCCTAGTCGGACACTACCCGGTTAACAAATGTAAATAAATAAATACATACAAATAAATTATTTTATTTTTCCTTGGAGATCAATCAAGCTTTTTTCCAAAAGGGAATCAGATAGCATGCTACATGATTATTTTATATTACAAAGGTTGCACATGTCCATGTGTATAAATAAAAATGTGCACTTTGCTGTAATGACTGCCTGTTAGTTGCTTTCAGAATGAGAAAATGTGTGCCAGCTAAGATGCTGAGCATGGAAAGGAGGTGTACCAGGTATGGAAAGGTTAGGTATAGGATGCTTTACTTCATGTAATACAAATACCAAGACTTGGAAACGTATGTTGACTTGATGTGTCTGTGGAATGAGAGACGAAAGACAGAACAACTTTCAAATGATCTTCCTACAAGAGGAAAATATGCTTGTATAAAGAATTCCCTGACTATTTCATAGACTTCAGGTAGCAAGACATGAGCTGCCAGAAATATAGGAGGTCATCTATTACAAGATGCATTGATTAAACTGGATTGTGTGTATCCTACAGAAATGACAATAAACCTGCTTACAGATTAAACCGATATGAAATACAGCTCATGGGGAATGAGTAACCTTTCATAAGCTACTGGTCATTAATCTGTGGTCAACAAAATATGATGAAAGAAAGCTGATGTACACGGAGTATGGTTGACAGGCTTGGGGAAATTTGCTAGTATACAATCTAAATTGAATTTAGACATGAATACAATGAGAATATGGAGAAATTTCACCTACCAATGCTGACAATGAAGGAAAAGGAATAGCAATGCATTATTGTACAGTGGTTTTACAACACCAAAGAAAATATGGTGTGCTAATAGAGATAGAAAACGCATACAAGACTTTACAGCTGGACAAAAACTGTATTTTCTTGTCACAGCAGTTTACATTAGTCAGAAATATATTAGCCATATGTTTTCATCACTAAAAAACTTATTAGATGTTTTTTTTTTTATTTAAAATAATAAAAAAAGTTTAAATGTATTCTTACCCAAGCTTTGAAGATGCTGCCCAGCATGCCTGTCTTTTTATCTGTGTGTAAAATATGGGCCAGATACACAGTGATTTATGAAATTCTTTTAAATCTGCTTTTAGCTTGTATATATGGATAACCACTGCTTCTGCCAAACATAATGCTTACACCCATAAAACAGCTTAGGCTAAAGTAATTTATTTTCATACAAAGACATATTGCAGGGGCAGGCCTGTAATTTCAATGGAGTTACTTTGTCTGTTCTTGGAACAATAGTATATGATGTCCTTCTGACTAATGTTGTAGTTCTTTTGTTAAAGAAGAAGCGTGTGTCTTATAATGAACATTGTACCTGATCATTTGTAAAAACAAAAAAAAAATAAAATAAAATAAAAAGAGCATTAGTTGACTATTCATAGAGACTTCATCTTCCTTGTCCATGTCAAATCAGAATACAATGTAGAAAACAACAAATTAGAACTGATATCACCAAAAAACAACAAAAAACAGTAAAATCCAAAGGTTTATTCGATACACTCTAGCGCCTCGGCTACAGTAAGCCTTGAAGGCTTACTGTAGCCGAGGCGCTAGAGTGTATCGAATAAACCTTTGGATTTTACTGGTTTTTGTTGTTTTTCAGAATACAATGT
This sequence comes from Protopterus annectens, assembly GCF_019279795.1. Classification (NCBI taxonomy): domain Eukaryota; kingdom Metazoa; phylum Chordata; order Ceratodontiformes; family Protopteridae; genus Protopterus; species Protopterus annectens. Next base: position 246,478,889 of record NC_056735.1, read on the forward strand.
AACCTACATACATCATACTGCAAACAGCATGGCACTTTTGGATCAAATTATATATTCAGCAGAGGTGAGTTTTTCTCCTTTGTTGGATGTTTATGCAGTATCTTAAGCTTGGTAACTCACATAGCACAAGACATGGCGGTGTTCACACTACCCTGAGTGATCAGCTGACTGGTTTATATGTTAGTGTTTTTGTTGGCTACAGCATGGCACTGGTATGTCTGACAAATGGATAGTCTCAGCCGTCATATAACTATGAAGTGCGATAGAACAAACTAAGTTTAAATATTCCCAAGGATGGCCATGGAGCTGCATGTCTTTGAGCAAAAGCACTACAATGTAGTTTGTGATGCAGAAATTTCTGATTCAGAGACACATTAGCTGCAATGAGGAAAAGCGTTTTTATCAAATAATTTACACCTCCCTGAATTACTGTGAACTACCTTGAGTTTGCCGCAAGGTGTACAGAACACACAATTAACCCTCAATTCATTCTTCCACATGCAATATTCAAAAAAAAAAAATACACAAACACATCACTCAGCCCATACCTGTTTCTGCATGGTGAGAATGTCTCCTACATCTCCTTTTCCTGCCTTGGTACCTCACAAATGATTAAAGTCAGTTAATAATAACAGACATTAGAGTTTCATACTTCTTATTTTGTAGAAACTGTACTGCAGTGATACACCTGTTGCTCTTTTAACTTTTCAAGTAACTCAGAGTCACGTATCTTAAAATTCTCATAGATGTCATTTAGGGTTTCCCTCATCTTTGTCTTGCAATCTCCTGCCCCCAAATGGACACACCACCATCCCTCTCAAATAAATTATGAAAAAAACAACTATTGCCATATTAACTTGTGAGTGGGTTAATGTTGGTATGTGTTATGCCAAGTGGACAGGACTTGAACCCTTTCCCCTTCTTGCTACAGGATTGTTTTTTTTTTCCTTTTATGCAGCTATTTTTTTTTTTTCAAAAAACTTTTTATTGAATTTTGAACAATACAGAAATATAACAGCAACAGCAATAATAGAATACATATTTAAAAATGAAACATTGGGAGATATTTATGATAACACAATTTTGTAAGATGAATGTTTTGTCTCAATGCCGTTTGAGAATATACACTTAACTATCTACATCATATACAAAATGTTAACCAAAGAATATATCAAAATAAGTATTGAGCTAAGACAAAAAATAAGCATTAGGATATAAGTGAGACTGAGGTCTACAAATCCCATAAGGAGGGTGGCCATCTATACACTATTAATAATATGTAACACCTTTTCTAAAGCTTTATTAATATGTGTCGACTTCTTGGGACTTTTCACTATCATTTTCTGCGCACTGATGTATGTGTGGGCTAGAATTTTAAAATTATTCCAATTCAGTTTAGTACGATCTAACCAATTTTGTGTGATATATAATTTTATAAGTGAACATATGTATATTAGCACTTGCATGTCCAATTTAGAGATAAATATTTGGTATGTGTAGTATTGCAGTCTCCCAAGATAAGGTGGATTTGTGATAACCCATTTTCTGTAAACGGACTTTTAGGGAGGTCCAAAGTTTGTGTGAATGATGACAGGACCAAAAGATGTGTAAAAGATCTGCATTAGGGTGTGAACAACAAGAACATGAGGGTGATTTATTTGCATCAAATTTGTTGAGCTTAGAAGGAGTAAAGTATGCATTATTGTTTATCATTAGTTGAGTGTAAAAGAGTTTTTGAAGGGAGTATTCTATTGTATTTTTGATAGCTGAGAGTTTCTGATTTATAGATATATGAGAGTTGTGTTTATCCCAATAAGTAGAGAAGAGACACTCTTCACTATGAATTATTTGATTTATGAGATTATAAGATTTAGACAACATTTTCTCTGGGAGTATGAGGACTTTTAAAACACTTTATAGTTGATAATATCGGTGCTATCTATATTGATGTGTAGGAATTTAGCATTAATTACATCTCTCAGTTGACGTAAGATGACTAGATATTTAATATTAACCTTGAGAATTTTGCGTACATTAGAGATAGTTTCATTCTTGTATTGCATTAGATCCCAAACTGTAAGATCTTTAATCAAGGGAAAATCTGAAAGATTAAAAGACATATTGTCTAAATTGATATTAGGATTTAAGTGAAGAGGTTGCATTAATTGAAATATATTTTCTAGATTTACAAGTTTTACCAAGACTTGAAAAGCAATAATTTTTTGTTTTAAAGAGTTAGGAATTTTAAATTTATTCGTTACTTCCAATGAAAGGAAAGGAAGAGCTAATGGGTTAATGTTTTTATTTGCAATATGTTGAAACCATAATTCTGTCCAAATAGAATTTTGATTAAACTTCGCAGTCTTTATATTTAAAATGGATAATAATTTGTTTGCCGAGATAATCAAGTAGTAAAGGTGAAAATTGGGAAGACCAAGACCACCCTTATTTTTAGGTAAGATTAGCTTAATGTAAGAAATTCTTACTGATTTAGGAAACCACAAGAAATTAGCCAAAATTTTATTGATTTTTGAGAAAAAAGATTTTGGAATCATCTGATCCACCGCATTGAATTGAAATAACAATCTGGGAAGAATATTCATTTTTATTATAGCTGCTTTTGATAAAAGTGATAGATTTAGTAATTTCCATCTGTTCAAGTCAAGTATAATCAATGACCATATTTTAGCCAAATTATTTTGAAATGTGGAGAGACCATTATGATTTATATGAATCCCTAAATATTTGAAATTCTGAACTATCCGAAAAGTGAAATCAGGAAACATATATGACTTGCGAGCAAGTGGATTTATGGGAAGAATATGTGTTTTTTGAATATTAATCTGATAACCAGAAACCTCTGAGAATTTTTCAATGGAACAAATTAGTTTGGGAAGATCTGAGCAGGGTGTTTGAAAATATAATATAAGATCGTCTGCAAAGGCGGACAAACATACTTTAGTGTTAAGGATTCTAGGAATATTATGATATGTATTTTGCTTAATGTATAATAATAGAGGTTCTATATATAGATTAAATAAGAAAGGAGATAATGGGCATCCTTGCTTTGTGCCATTAAAGATCTTTATATTTTTGGATATTTTCCTGTTAATATAAAGAAAAGTATAAGAATTTTTATATAGCATTCTAATAGAGTCTATGTAAGTAGATGGTATATTGAAACAAAGCATGATATGAAACAAGAAGTCCCAGTTAACCCTATCAAAAGCCTTAGCAGCATCAAGAATTAATGCATACATAGGGTTTGAGTCATTTTTGGCAAAGTGAATAAGAGCATCAATTGTCAAGGTATTGTCCCACGAATGTCTATGTGACATAAAGCCCGCTTGTTCCAGAGAAATTAAAGATGGTAAAACATTTTTAAGTCTAGAAGCAAGTATTGAAGCTAAGATTTTGATATCAATGTTAATCAGGAAATAGGTCTATAATTATTAGGATCAGTTTTTCTTTGTCTCTTTTCAAGATTAATATGGTTTTGAGGTATTCCAATACAGATCAGATATACCATGAATCATTATGTGGTTAAAATTACTAGGAGAAGAGGTGAAATCTCTGATGAGAAAGTTTTAAAAATTCGGTGTGAAGCCATCTGGTCCCGGTGATTTACTAGTTTTGAGTCTACTAATGGCTTCCGATATTTCTCTGATAGTCAATGGGGCAGAAAGTGTGTTCTTTTGTGATTCATTTAAACTAGGAAATTTAATAGAAGACGCGAAATTCACTATGTTTTGTTTACTCCTAAGATTATTGTCTTTTGAATATATCTCTGAGAACAATGATGTAAAAAGCTGCAAAATTTCCTGATCAGTACTGTATTTCTTGTTATTATAATTTAATGTCGAAATTCTAGGAAGGGAATGATTACCTTTTATTATTCTGGCTAACACTTTAGAAGGAACCTGTGCCCATTCAGAGTATGTAGCTAATAACCTTTGCTCTGAAATGGTAAGGTTATGTTGATGCAGAAGCAATAATTCTTTTTGGGAATTCAACAATAATTCATATGTTGAAGGATCGGAACTTATTTTGTACTGATTTTCCAAATTTTGAATTTTTGATTTTAATTGTAATTCTTTATTTCTATATTGTTTTTTAAAATATGATGCTTTGTTGATTAATATGCCCCTAAGAGTTGCCTTACATGCGGCCCATTGTATATCTAAAGGGATATCTGATGTGTGTAAATTAAGATGTGTTTCTTTTATTGTTTCAATTATTGATTTATGTATATTTTCCTTTGAAAGCAAATTATTATTCAATGTCCAGCTATTATATGAGCATAATTTTGGTGAATGTGGGACCAAACTTATACTAAGAGATATTCTAGAGTGGTCAGAAAAAAATCTAGGTTCAAGAGAGTAATTTAACTTCCTATGAGTAAAATCATTTGAAATAAGGAAAAATCTAATCTTGACCAAGATTTATAACATTTTGAATAATATGTGAAAAGTCTTTTTATCATTCTGTGTTATAAGAGAAATAGGATCTATAAGGTTTAAATCTATTATAATTTCTTCCAAGGCAATGGATGCTTGAAAATTGTATGAGGAAGATCTACTAGTACGATCAGTGTCAGGATTAATAATAGCATTCCAGTCCCCTCCCAATACTAAATAATAATCTTTGAAGGAGGATAAAATATTATATATTTGAATAAAAAAGATATGTTGTTGTTCACAAGGGCCGTATAGATTAAAGAATATGACTGGCTTATCAATGTTGTGAAAACCAGAAATAATGTAGCACCATCTTCCATTCGCATCATATTTCATCTCTGAAATAGTTCCCTGAAATGTGTTTTTAACTATAATGGCTACCCCGCTTGATTTTGTACTATTACCAGCTGCTACTATCGTTTTAATCCATTTCTTCTTTTTATCTTTATCAAAGTCATCTTTAGTCAAGTGAGTCTCTTGTATAAAGCAAATATTAGACTTTGATTTAAATAGTAAATGGAATAATAGAGATCTTTTGTTCTTATTTTGTAATCCTCTCACATTCCATGAGTCAATATTTATTGTCATAGTATTAACTAAGAATATATATATAACATATATCTAAGATTTGACAAAAATGAAATATTGGCTATAGACCTCAATATCCCACAACCGTCATACTGATTCATATTGTCTACCTAAAAAGGTTGTTATAAGGATTGAAAAATTTCTTCCCTAGTACCCCAGTGCCTAGCCACCTAACCCCTACTAGAGAAAAAAAATAAAGATGAATTATATAAGTGAATTTGGTTAACATTTTCAATGTCAATTGCAATGTATCAACATAGTAAACTTTGCATAATTGCTTAACTAAACAAAAACACCATAATACACTATCAAACATATTTACATATCTAACTAAAATCAAGATGTCCAACATGCACAATCCCTACTCTCTTATTCATTGTATAAGCTCCATTATTGAATAGAAAATATTATTTGTTATAGACATTCCTCAATTTTGTATTTCAGATATTAATGAATCAAATTTATGTAAATGTTTCCATGTACAAAAAAAAAAAAAAAAAAGAAACATATGAAAATAAGTTTGGTGTTATCCCATATAAATAATAGTTGCTATAGAAACTAATATTGATTATATCAGAGATAAATTGCAGTTTTAACTAAGCTTAGTATAGACATATATGTGTCATAGACAAACTGCATTAACATCAGACAAATAATTCGACAATAAAAACTTTGTGTTTTGTTCTGATAATATTTGTGAACGGTCACATCAATATTAACTAACTCAAAATGTAAGCAAATGAATCATATTTCTAAAAAACATTTATGGCTATGCCCCCTTGTGTGGTTAAAACATTTTATATAGAGCAGTAACCTTTTAACATGCACATATTTTTATTTGGTTGCTTTTTCCTTTCTTCCCCTGTTTCCCCTCTTTTGAGCTGTATGTCTTTTTTTTAAAGACCTACCTTTCTATGAGTAAAATTCACTTATTGCTCCATGTATTTTGTATAGTGTTCTTAAATATATTATAAATGATAACTATACATGAAGCCTTTCACCCATTACCACCATCAAAGATGGGGTCCATTCCAAGCATCTTTCCTGATTAAAAAATGTAAAAATAGGTGAAAATATGTGCGTTTGAGTACTGTTTATGGTAATCTGGATTGATCTAACAAGCATAAACGCGCTAAAACTTTCCATGCATCCGAGTTTGCTTATCCGATCAAATCCCACCCCTGCAACCCCTCTCAAAGATCCCCACATGACTTGTTGAACCTCAATTCGAAGATAGTATTACACCTGTCTATATTGACAGGGGTATTCAAGCTATAATGCATATAGTAGTTGAAACTTCGGTAACATCGTGCAACTCCAAATAGAACTTCTGCATATACCAACAGTATCCCATAAAAGAGCTCTGTACATGCTGCAGTAAACTATAGAAACAGCACTCCCCCTAAACGCTCTCTATCACGCCTAAACAAGCCATCACACAGCAACCTACCATGACATATTATATATTTCTAAATTATCAAATTAACCCAATTTCAGTGAGTAAGTGCTTCCTGTATATGTTCTAGCAATGACGTCACCTCAATGCCTTGAAAATCCACATAAGACAAACACATAGATTGAGATGCAACCAAGCTGCTGATATTTTGCTAGCACTTCTCCCATCCAACGCGCCAAATAGCACCAAAGCCACCAGACCATCCTAGCGTCAGTGGTCCACCGACACTGTAAAAGAAAAGGAAAAAAAGAAAAAACATACACTTCACTCCAGTAGCCCTACACATCAGTACGGCGTCACCACCAAATCAAAGCACAAACTGCGGTGCACCCCTTAACAAAGCCGCCCAACCAGCTTTGAAAACCGAAGATCTCCTAGCCAAGGGAACCAACACCTCACTCCATCCAATCCGAACAAGCCAACCAAGACACCAAAAACACAAAGAATCATATATTCAACAGAAACTCCAAAGCACGAACCCACAAGAACAGAACCAAGCCAACAACACAAGCCGAAGCGACTCGCCACAGACACCAATCTCCGTGATGCTCTCCACAACAGCACACAACAACCAAAGATCCTCCCATCAAGATGCAGACCCCAAGAGAAAAAAAGAAGAGAGAGAAGAAGCATGAACTAAAAACAATAACAAAAAAAAAAAAAACGTACCTGTCTTTCAACCCCCATTCCAAAGAATGCATCCATCCAGCCATAAGCATGATACTCCTCGCCGCTCCATTCCCCATCACTAAACATGACCATATTCTTTCTCATACTGCCGCCAGCTAGAGCTTTACAAATATACGTTCAACGTACAAGGCTCCTTGTCTCGATCCTGTTCCCCATTCCAAACTGGCCATGTAGGAGACCAGCATTTTAATCAACAATCAATCAGAATACACCACGAGCATGAAGCTGACAAATATCCAAACACTATAGCTCCGTTGAATATACGCTCATAAGCGCTCTCCCCACACCCTCCAACGATGTCATCACAACTATGTCTCAAAGATCCACGGAGGCCGAACACGCATATCCAACATGTAGTCTTGATGAAAATACACTCTTTAACTGTACAAAAGCTTCTCAAGTCACCAAAGCTTCCCATTACATTGATGACGTCACCGCCAAGCTCCGTATCTACATAATGATACGTGCCATAGTAGTAACATCTGCTGATGTGTTAGATAAAAGATTTTCTCTCGGAGCAGTCTCGAGAGTCTGTGTATCTCCCTCCAAAAAATTTCAGGCTAAACCAAGGCATTTTATTTGCCTAAAAAGAAAAAACGCTTGTACGCTATTTAAATAAATATAAACAGAAAGTATCTGGAGTGCTGAATCTATTTTAAATACCAGCACCTTAATTGTGAGATAAAACATGTAAGCACATAACAAATTTGCGTTTTCCCATTGCTTCAAGTAAAAAAAGAAAAAAAACATATTTATGTTTATATATATATGCACAGTACATACTCTTAACAGAGGCAGTCTGTGAAGGATTTATACCTCGTATATTCTGTATTATTCTAGTCTTTACGAGATAAATATCGTATTAACACTTGGCAAGTTCTTATTTGAACTATGTATAAATACTAAATCTCACTAAGTAAGGGGACCGCAAGATTTATTAAGAGGGTGAAATCTATGTTAATATTTCTGATTTCACCACAAAGAAAGCTAAGACACTTCATGTTTTCTGAAGAGAAAAGAGGAATGTGTTAACACATTTGTGTACATATTTATACACCTTTTGTTTACCCTTGACAGTAATATATTTCACAATTGATTAAGCTCATTAACTGTATGTAAATAACCTATATAAAAAGGAAATATATATATATACTTTCAACATTTTTGTGTCCAGACAATTATGTACCTTGTTAGGAAATTGAGTCCGGAAGCTTTTTGAATGCTTTGAAAAAAACATCTTTTGCTCCCTTAGAATCAGAACAAGTAAACTTTTTTTCATTAAATGTGAATGACAAAGTATTTGGATAAGACATGCGAAATCTTATCCCTCTTTTAATTAATTCTGCACAATAGGGAGAGAGCTTTTGTCTGTTTAGTTTTATTTGAGGAGGAAAATCCTGTGAGAATGATAACTTATACGATTTCCATACAAACTGTTTCTTACTTTTGGCTGCTTGCAGTATTTGAAAAGCATCTTGAAAATTTAGCAATTTTGTATATATAATCCTTGGTGAGGAAGCATCTTGACTGGCACGTAGAGCTCTGTGTGCTCTCTCAACAGTTATGTTTTTGAAGATGCTTCACAGTTTAGTAATGACTCAAATATACTCTTGGACACAGATAGCAAATTATTCTTATCAAAAGATTCTGGTAAACCCGAATGATAATGTTGTTCCTCGACTTCTGGCTTCCAAGTCTATCAATTTAGATTGTATTTCAGAGATAGTTTTATCTTTAGACTTTAAATCATTTTCCAATGTCTCAATTTTTATTTCCATAGCTGAGTTATTGTTTTCAATAATACTCATTCTGTCATTTATTTTTTTTAATGTATCACCAAAGTCAGTAAATTTTTCTGTAAAGTTCTGAATGGCACTTTGTATAGGCTTTAATGCTAGCTTTAACTCGTCTAAATAAAAGTTTGAGTCATTTAATTCTTTGCTACTTACTTTGGCTGGTTCAGAAGAGTTTTTGGAAGTTCTCAGTCTTTTAGAAGTGTTATCTTTTTCTGGTGAGTGAACTGATGAGAATTTGGCCTTCGTGGTCTGTGAATCCATAGACTCCGATTTAGTAGCCATGCCCAGTGATTAGATGCTGTTACCAGGGTGACAAGTTCCAGGAAAAGTCTGAAGCAGCAGGTGCCCAAGTCAGATAGCTCCACAATTTGTTCTGAGGTAAAATGTGACCCAAAATAAAAATTCCAAAGCCAAAAATATTCCAGCTATATGTAAAAAGCTTAGTATAATCTTATGCAGCTATTTTATGTTATCACTTGTGTCTAGTGGTTGTACCAAGGATTAATATCCTCTGCAAAACTTGGGAGGGTGCTGTGGTTGATTTCATGTTAGTGCCTTTAACACACACTAGTGCTAGCATACTTGGTGTCTAGTTCTACCTAACACACATCTTCCTATTTCTTTGTATGTCCCTTTCTGTGAAAAGTAATTTCCAGTGGCTAGTGTTTCTCCCCAATCTCCATAACTTGTCAGTGATTTAAGGCAAGAAATGGAGACTAATGCCTGGTGGATAGCTGACCCAAGGTTGATGGCTTTGCTTTCAGTCTAGAGGTGAGTGGACGTATGATGGCCACACCAACCCACCCATGCATGCACACACACACACACACACACACACACACACACACACACACACACACACACACACACACACACACACACACACACACACACACACACACACACACACACACACACACACACACACACACACACACACACACACACACACATGCAGCCACCCCTATCAAACCGTAATCTCCCTGCTGCTACCTACCAGGCAGACACACACTAATACATACATTCACACATGTAGACTCTTACATACACTCACACAAAACCCCCTAACACTACCTGACCACCAAATTCCACTGCTCTTACCTCTACCATGATGGATAAACATGGTCAAAAGGCCATGTTCATTACTTTGAATGGCCATGTGCATCTATGCTACACTATACAGTCTGAATCACTCAGCTGCATAAATTACTTACTACAGGCAGTTCTATGGGAAGAGCACATGGCTAATTAACATGTGCCACTCCCCCTTGCACTGCCTTATTAGCGTTTAGCATGGCTGTGGAGAAAGCCATCCATGGAGCTGCATGTCTTTTTGCAAAATCACTACAGTGTGTCTGTCTTTGAATTCAAAAACATACAATGAGGTGACTTTTATGAATCAGGCTATTGGTCTCTGTTCAGAGAGGACTATCATAGCAGGTGACAAGTATACATTCCTATAGCTTTTTCTCTTTTTTATTGCTATTCATGTTTCCAGACTTAGCACTTCCACTAGTCAGATTATTCAGAAGCAATTTGTCTTTTGCCCAGTTATGAGTGGATGAAAATTGTGCTCATATATTTTAATTTAATCACCAGATGTGAAACTGAAAAAAGAAAAATCATGAGGGACATCCTCCTCCTAACAGCTTATTCAGTAGTGCTGCATACCTTTTTCTGCTATAGCTAAGGACATGTGGTAATGCTAGTGTTGTAGTAGCATGAGATGGCCTTGTGATAATGCTAGTGTCATAGTAGCATGAGATGGCCTTTTCATAGGACGGGAGTGTGAAGACTGAAAAAGATGGGTGAAGGCTGCCAGCCTAGTCAAATAGAATTTGGTACATAATTCTATCATTTGTAAATACTGTGAAATGTTGAACTTAAAACAATGGGGCAACATTGCCTTCTGCTGTAAATAAAGCTAAGCCAAGTATTTCTTGTTGGTCCTTTGAAATTAAAATTATTTCATCACTGCCTTTGATGTTTACAAGTTGGCTCCCATCCGGCTAGATGAAGACTTCCTGCGTATTGTTTTAAGGCTAAAGTTAATGACCAGAATTTACATGTGGAATGTCCTTTATTGCTCTAAGTGTAAAATAATGTAAATGCAGTTTCTGTCAGCCTAGGAACACCAGGAAAGCGTGAAATGATGCAATGATTTATCAGAACTGCAGTTTCAATTTAAACAGTGAGAACCAGAGATTATTAAGCATTTTTGTCTGAACATCCAACTCAGCACTCTCCCTGCTGCCTTGTGTAAGTTATTTTAGAAGTGTGTTTTCTTGTCGATAGCTAGAAGCTATAAAAATTAGACTGTTTTTTCTGTGTTGTCAGAACTGTACTATTGATTTATTTTAAGTATTTCTGTGTGACCTCTGAACTCTTGACTAGCACTGACTGTGTAGTACAAAGTATTGACGTATGGTTTTAATTATTTATTATTAAATATTTTAAAACCTTTTAACTGTGGCTGGTTTGTGCAGAGATAAGTTAAGCTCTAGAGTACATTGCATGTATATAAGGATCCTGTACAAAGTCACTCTAATAAGTCTTGAGACTGTTTAGTCACATCTACCAATTGGATAATAATATTGCACAGCAATAATTGGACACCCTTTTAAGGGCCTTTGAGTAGCTGACAAGTATTACTGAGTGGGGCAGCTGGTACTACTGTATAGTCTGGGAAAGAGGAGCACAGCAGGAGAGCCTGTGCCAGCCTTCCCCAGAAGGGTCTGTGTGGTTGTACCTCTTCTCAAAGTGCATGTGTGTGTGTGTGTGTGTGTGTGTGTGTGTGTGTGTGTGTGTGTGTGTGTGTGTGTGTGTCAGCTACTTGGGCAGGGACACGAAGCACTGGTTGGACAGAGAGGGTGCTAGAGGTTTTAGCTTGCCCAATAGGCTGAGATCTGGACCCTATAGCTGTGCCAGTGGGGAGTCTTATTGGGGACCTGGGGAGCAAGGGAGCGATAAGCCCTGAACTGGCTGTGATCTCTGTGTGCTCTTAAGGGAAATTGCACTTTACTGTGTGTATTTGTTATCCTTTCCGCATATATGAGATGCCCTCTCTGGTGTTAGTGGTGAGGATTGAGGTTCCTTGATTGCTGGGCCAGGGCACAGACGTCACAAGGATGACAAATATATTTTTTCTATGAGAGGTTGCAAGATTGCACTGGTGCCTATGCTGTTATATCCTGCTGCTTCATGCTATGCTGCATTGCTGTAGTCAGCCAGAGCATCTGAATCCACTTCTATAAAGATAGTAAACAGTACAGTACACTAATTACTACTGCCCCAAAACATGGCTACAATTATTTTGTTACTCTGCCTTCTTCCATGTGCCTTTCTGGAAGCTCAAGTCAGTTGTCCAGATAGCATTCTTAGTACTAGAAATTAACACATTGGAACTAAGCCAATACACTCCACATTCAAATGTGTTGATTAAACTCAGCAGAAAGACCAGTACTTGTGTACAGATATTATTAGTAAGTTAATGTAAAAAAAAAAAAATCTGTATTTTTAGCTAGTGCTCACTGCACCACTGAATATCGTATATTAGTTATATGTTAGCGTGGTGTATAATATAATTTATACACAATAAGCCAAAACAATCAGAGGTGGGCATAGTGAATGTTTAAGGCACAGTTAGGTGCAATGCTTCTAAAAATGTTGCAGTAGATTTCTGACTTAACGATGACAGGATTCCCTTCTGCTTTTGTTGGTGTAAAATATTCTCTAATTCCTTTTCAGTGCAATACAAATCAATTCATAGTTCATTATAAATAAATTAGTAATACATGAAACTCCGATTTGGCTGAAATACTAGTCTGAATTGAACTTAAAATTCATTGAATATTGTTTCACTTTTGCCTAGGCAGGCCTACAGTTTTCAGTCAGATGCCCCTGTAGAAGTCAGAGTTGGGAGGGGAGTATCCCTGTGTATGAAGCTTACCTTGCATCTGCCCTTGATTTCATAAGTTGTCCCTGATTTTGATGCATACTTGTACCCTGACAGGCAGTCACTAATGCCAGTCATTAGAGTTTCATACTTTTTATTGCTCAAAAAAAGCATCTTGATGCAAAACCTGTTGTAGTATTAAAAAAGATTTCTGATTAGGGGGTTTTATACCTCCGTTATATTAGGCATTGTCCACGATTCATGATCAAAGCTGCTGAGAGTTCTGGTAAGAAGTCTTTTTCCTACTTTCTACCTCCTCTTTTTTCTATGTGTCCTCTCACCTTCCGCAGGCATATACCATCATCATCATTCAGTGACTGTTAAACTTTTCTTTAACTTGTTGCATTGACATCAAAACCATACAGTAGTTGAGGGCTGGTCACTGAAGGGCCAGCATTCTAGTACGTTTCTGCAGTACTTTTTTATGATGTGTACCCCTTCCCTTGATCGATGATGGGCACCCTACCCTCACTGAGTTTATAATGCCAGACCCATGGTGCAATGTTCCTTAGGGCAACGTCCAGCTACATTGTTTATGCTTGGATGGCAGTTGTGCTGCTCTTTCAGTCACTTCCTTCATATTACACTACATGCACGAATGGTAGCTGAACAAGAAGCCTAAGCAACATGTTTCCCATACAAATATCAGGCTGATCTTGTCTGTCCTCTCCATTCCTCTGACCAGCACTTGTAGTATTCTTGAAAGATGCTCAAACCAGACCATCAGATTGCAGTCAGAGTTCAGGCCTTCTATATCACAGAGCCATCTCAAAAATAAATATCTTTCTCACAAAATAAGTACCCCACTGAAAGTATTAAGCTTCCCATTATTGTGTTAAATAATGACACTCTTGTGATTGCAACATTTACCCTTACCTTGCCAGACATTAATCATGACACCAGATCTAGTCCTAATGAATACCTGCCCTTAACTTTCTTCTATCTGGGTTAAGTCTGATATCTCTGTTTTGATTAGTTAGGCCATAATGTTCAGACAAACTATAACCAATGCCTAATGTAGCCTCTGCCATAACACTAGACATAAACTTAACCCAAATAGGAGTACATCTTGTTTCATCCCAAAATTCTTACTTTACTCATAATCATCCATCAAACTGACCAATGATATGGGTTGTGGTTAAGATCGTAATCAGATGTAGCCCTAACTCATCACTAAAACTAAGCTGTACCATGCAGCTAGCAAGACCTGCAGACCTAAACCTAATCATTAGGAATAATGTTGCTGTAATAGTTACCATTACCTTGGGGACAGATTTATAGATCACTATAGTCGTAGTCCTGACTTGGGGATTCAGCTGGGGCCAAGGGGTCTTAGAATTAAGGGGTCTTGTAATTAAAGTCAAAAAGACGTTTATGAAAGGATCTAAATCTTCTGTTAATCTCAGACTTAATCATAGCCTTCATGAGTAACGTCTATGTTACAGCTAGATCTGGCGAAGTTTAGGATTATAGATACAAAGAGCTTAGGGCTTAATTCACAAGTCCTAATACTGGACTTATCTATTGGAATATTATTATTTTATTAACATTTTTGTTCCTTCTTTGCCTCTCTTAAAACCAAAATACATGCACTTATATCTTATGTGGACACTCATTCACTCAATGTGATGACATAAATGTATGCATGTATACATATACAAGCAAACAACTTAAAGAATGTTTAATGATAGTATTTTTGTTTTTCTCTTTAGTTTTTTAATTTTTCATAATATTATTTTTTTCAGAATTTTTTTTTTCTTTGGCTATAACATCAAAACTCATAAAAAACAGAAAAACAAGCATTATACATATTTAGAAGTAATTTCATGGCATAGTTCATGATATTTTTTTATATTCCACATTGACATTTTATCTATACAGTAAAAAACATTTTAAATTGATGGATTCATTTAACCCTGGTGCAAAATCTGCACCAAGGTACAGCTGCCAAAAAGCTTCTTTGCATTCTAATATGTTGTTATAATCTACAACAGATTTTTTAGAATTCAAAATTAGTGGTTATGGTGAGTCCATAGATTATTTGGATTTACACCTGAATATAGATGTTGTTAATAAGAAATTTGAAAGTAGTATATTCAGGAAACCAGTTTTGCCAACCAGTATCTACATAGAGATAGGTTATACCCACAACACATGAAAAGGGGTGATGTAAAAGGTCATATCATCAGACTCAGTAGATTGACCACTGATGATGAATGTTTCCTAAAAAAGGGTTCATTTATTGAGGTCTTTGTTTGTATCTAGAGGCTATAGTGTGGAATGGCTACAAAAGATAGAAGAAGTAATGGGTTTAAGAAGGGGGGGTTGCATCACCAATACTAAAGTCTACAGACATAATGGTTAGTCCAATAGTCACTGGTACATCTGACGAACCGGATAACAGAATTGGGAATTATTATAGTGCTTTCCCTATGCGTATAGTTACTGAGATGTGGCATATAAAAGACATCATTGAAAATAACTGGAAGGTTCTGTTGGGAAATAATAAACTTGTAACTACAATAGGTATGAAACCTAACTTCACTTATAAGAAAGTTACAAGTATAAAAAATATGAGTCTAGGAAATTTACTACAGGTAGGAAATTTACTAAAGGTACTGCAGAAGTGGAAATACATACCAAAAAAGGTACATATGCATGTAAAAATTGCAAACTATGTAGATTTATTAGCAATTCCTCCTTTGTAACCTTAACTCATATAAAGAAGACTTTTTGGGCTAAGAATTATTTCACTTGTAGTAGAGAATACATAATTTATATTGCTACTTGTATGTCCTGTGAAAGCTATTACATTGGAAAAACTATACGTTGTTTAAAACAAAGACTATATGAACACACTTTAGCAATAAAAAAGAAGGATGTAACTAAAGCATTAGCTAGACATGCAATGGTATGTTCTGAATTCAAAAAGTTTACATTTTTTGTTTTAGATAAGGTGGATAATGTAATTTTCGAAGATGATAATAACAACACATTAGAACGCAAAGAAGCTTTTTGGCAGTTGCACCTTGGTGCAGATTTTGCATCAGGGTTAAATGAATCCATCAATTTAAAATGTTTTTTACTGTATAGATAAAATGTCAATGATTTTTTATACAGATACATACTTACTTTTTAGTAATTTTTTTAACACAATATGTCATGTCATTTCCTGTTTTAATTAAGAAGGAATGTAGAAAAAGGGAAGTTTGGGAAGTTTAAAAAGTTTTCTGAGGAAGTTCACATTAAAAGAAAGTTATTTGGCTCTATTACATCTCCTCCTTAAGACCTCACATCACTGCCTGTGTGACTGTGAAGTTCTCATATATAGTTGTGTATACTGTTTTGTGGTATTTCTAGCATTTAATTTCAAGTTTCATGTCTGCTGTGCTGCAATGTCTGCTATTAACGTTCTGACATTAAATATCACAGAATTATTTTCAAAGCATAAACATAATGCAACTCAGTATGAAAAAAGCAATATGATGAGAGATGGAGTCCATTCCTTGTAAAACAAGAGGGTCTTTTGACCATCTGATCTCAGGCAGACACATGCAGTCTCCCTGTATTTACACTGGTTAAGAAATACAGTCATTGTAGCTAATTATTTTATCTTTGACCTTAGGTATCATTTACGGTGATGGACGAATACTGCTTAACACTAGCTGCTTCCAGAGCTGGATCCAGCACTAGGTGACCTAGGCTGTGCCCACTGGCTTTGGGGTGGGGGAGCTGGGTGCTTCCATAAATTTAATTTTTAAATAAACAATTAAAAAAAATAAATGTTTTTGTGTCCGTGCGTTTTAAGGATGCACTGTCTGTGTGTGCATTGTATGGCTTTAGTATGATAAACACACAGAAACACACACATTGTAAATGGAGAACTTGGGGCTTTCATCCTATACAGGTAATTTGTGAGAATTAAACACACATTGAATAGGGCTTTCATCTTTTTGGAATGGGTATGAACTAGACCTGCTACAGAACCCACATTGGACTAGAAACTGCTGCTTTCCTTTGGGAGATGGACGTACCAGGTATTCAAGGTGTGTGCATGTGTGTGTGGCTGCAGAACATACATTGGACAGAAGAACTGCTGCTTTCCCTTGAGAGATGAACATTCCATCTTCTCAAGATGTGTGTGTGTATGTGTGTATGTGTATGTGATATTCCAGATACACAAAGTATATGTGAAATGCCCTAGCTAGGAATAACAGGTAAATTAATTAGCTTGCTCAGATTCAAACCCTGTACCTAGGCTACAGGAGAGAAGAGCCTTAATCCTCCACACCAACTACCAAGGTGCTTACTTAGTTAGCAGAGCTGATTGAAATCTGCTGAAATGAGTAATTTTGACTCTTATTGGTTCATACATTTGGTTTCACTGCCTAACGTAATAAATCTACAGAGGTGCATTTTCAAGGAATCTGGGTTTCAAGGAAAGAGAAGTTTACTGTTGCTTGTGCTGTCTATTTTCAATGTGCAACTGTTTTGTTTAGCAAATAGCCATAAGTGTTTTTGCTATCAAATTTCAAAGCAGTGTTAGTAGCACAACACGTAACATACTTGTCTTTGGTGTAGAATGCTTCAGTTTCTATTATCACATTTTTTTTAATTTCTCCAAGTCTTTTGGGTTTATAATACCATGATGGGAGTGGACCCCATTTCTACGTCAAAGTATGATTAAAGTTCAAGAAATTAGTATTGTCTCAGTCTTTGATGTCAGCCAGAAGTGCTCTTCATAGCACCCACAATGTGCCCAGTAACAACTCCTTCTGCAATTCGTATGGAGTTACATGTATTGGTAACATATCTAAATACGATTGTAGATTCTTTATAATAAGACCCGTTGCTCCTCCTACTATTGGAACTATCTGGGTATCTTTCATTGCTCTCATTTCTGCCTACAAATCCTGATGTTTTCTGACTTTGTGTCTCTCTGTATGCAACACACTATAGTCTCTGTGCGTAGCAATTTCAATGATCAATGCCACTTTTGTCTTCTTTTCACGGACCACTATATCTGGTTTTCTCGCATCTGTCTTTTGAACTGTTGGCAATGTGTGATCCCATGTGATATAAACTTCATCATTTTCTATGATGCTTTGCGGCTCATGTTTCCTGTGTTTTTCAGCCACTTTAGTACCATAATGTTTGTACAATCCCCAGTGCAACAGTCTTGCCAAATTATTATGCTTTTTAGTATACAGTCCTTCAGCCATGAGTATGTCACAAACAGCAATGAGGCATGTGACTGTTTCCAATTCTGTTTTACAAAACCTAAATTTGTCTATTTCTTCCACATCCTCAATGGA
Source organism: Protopterus annectens (assembly GCF_019279795.1). Lineage (NCBI taxonomy): Eukaryota > Metazoa > Chordata > Ceratodontiformes > Protopteridae > Protopterus > Protopterus annectens. Next base: position 246,497,146 of record NC_056735.1, read on the forward strand.
CTTTGTAAACCAATGTGTATGTAGCTCACAATCTTGGGCCGTCAATGTTAACCTTTCATCTTTTGGTTTGAATTCGGCTCTCCTTAACTATACCTGCATTCGATCCTGGGCAACATGAGGTTCTTCCAGGAGTTTTCTATACTTGCAACTATATTTAAGCATTTTCCACATTTCTTGCCTTCTCACCTGATCCTTCACCTGATATTCATTCTTTTGGTTTTTGACACATTCAGTTGCTACCTGATTTTTATCTACTTCTGGTTTTATTTCCATTGCCGCTTGATGCCAATATGCTTCTACTAGACTAAGCAAGGAAGTCATCTTAGACTTATTCTCCTCATGTTTCACTATGTTTGTGTCTTGTGAGGTCAGCAGATATGTATGAAATCCCATGAATGCAGATCTATACATGTAATCAATTTCAAGGAGGCCCATACCTCCTTCAGAATGGGGAATATATAATCTTGGTATGCACTGATTTTTATAAATGATTTGATGAGCATGAAGTATCCTTCTTGTTTTCCTGTTTAATCTATCCAACACCTTTGGAGGCCAGTCAATCACTCCAAAACTGTAAGTTAGGACAGGAAGGCCAAATTGGTTTATAGCTTGAAGTTTGTTCCTAGATGTCAACTCTGTTTTCTTGATTAATTTAAGTCTTCTAAAATATTCCTTACTAAGTTTTATTCACATTTGTTCATGTTTTATTGTTGATCTTTCATCAGTTCCCAAAGATTTATGCACTCCCTCTTGTTCAAGTTCTTTTATATCACAGTCTTGGCCTAACCTGATGTTTTCTTGGTTTGCAACTTTCCTGCCTTAAAGGTTGATTTTGCACATTTATCAAGGCCAAATGGCATTCTTATATCATCTGAAAAAAGTTTTGACTACTTGCAGTTGTGCTTTCATTTCCTCATCTGATGAGTTGTATAGTTTTAAATCATTGACAAAGAGAAGATGAGAAGTCTTTACACTTTGTTGCTTTCTGAGAGCCACATTATAGCCATAACCTAATCTGTTAAGCAGACAGTTTAATGGGTTAAGGGCAAGGCAAAACAGTAATGATGACAGAGAATCACCCTGGAATATTCGCCTTTGGATTTTTAATCCCTGGAATAATAATTTGTCCTTTATCATGGCTTAACTGCAAAGTGGTTTGTCACTGTTTCATGGTCATTGTGATATAATTTATCAGTGTAGGATGTATCTTATGCATTTTTAAGCACTCTTTTATCCATGAATGTGGGATACTGTCAAATGCTTTTTTGTAGTCAATCCATGCCATACTTAGATTCTTCCCCTTTTTACAGTTCTCCACTATTACTTTATTTAGCAACAGATAATCCTTTGTTCCATATGACTTTTTTTATTACCCTTTTGTTCCATTCCCATAATTGAGTTTTCTTCTAAATGACTATAAACTCTGTCGGCATCAATTCAGGTGTATAGTTTATATGTCATCGGAAGGCAAGTTATTGGTCTATAATTTTTAGGATAACTTGCAAGTTCACTCTTAAGTAAGAGCATTGTTTTTCCTGTTGTTAACCAGGCTGGTATCTGCATAGCTGGCCTTAGGCATAGGCCAACTAGGCAGCCGCCTAGGGCGCCTGTCTAGCAGGGGCACTTTTCCAGTAAACTGGATGGTGTAAATAGACCAGGATGGGGGCACCAGGTGGTATGGGGGGCACTGTGGGGCCCTTTTGCCTAAGGCACCACTTGACCTAAGGCCAACCCTGGGTATCTGTTCAGGGTGCACATATAAATAGTTCTTACTCATGGCTAAATCTTTGTGCAAAGATGTTAATACTTTTAGCTAGAAGTTAAGTACTGCATCTGGGCCTAGGGTTTTCCTGTACCTTTGAACTTATTATTCTTTCTTTTACTTCTTCTATCCATTTAGCATCTTTGTTCTGTCCATAGGATCTTCATAAATACGTCTCCAAAATGTATCTATTTCTTCTTTTTGGGTGGTCTTTCAATTCCTTTTGCCTTGTTTCCCAATTCTCTATAAAACTTTTTGGCATCATCAATAAATTGCTTATTTTGCACTTTTCCTTTATATTTATATTTATATTTAAGGCAATGCAATCTAAACAAGCTAGAGACCTGCTACAACAAAATCTCCAAATTCGCCACAGGGGCATCCTACCATAGTCACCACTGTCTCTCACTTGCTGAACTGGGTTGGCTTGAACTCCCTCACCTCCTTCAATGGTATCAACTCTCACTCGCCCACAAACTAGTAAACCATCCACTAAATGTCCCATCCCTCCAGAATCTACTCCAACCCTATCACACCACCAGACCACTAAGATCCAGCAACAAAAATCACTTGCAGATCACTAAAGCCAATAACTCTGCTGGTGAAGCACTATTCTCTTGCACCATAGCCATTATGGAACTCCCTCCCACCCACAATTACCTCCATATCATCATGCACCCACTTCAAAACTTTACTAAAAGCGCACCTAAAAACATGCTGGCTATGCCCTTGCAACTCCCACTCTAATATCACCCACCCCATCCAACCACTACCTTTCTTTCCAATTCACTAACTACCTTGATTATAGCAAGCTCAGATGCTCATAAGCCTAGTACTTATTATACAGCAGGAACTTCTTATTGTAACATTTGTTAATGTCTGTTATGTACGTCATAGATAAAGATTCTAGTTGTCTACTGATGTACTATGTTCTTCATCTGTAAATATGTTGTAAGTAATTGCTATGTTAAATTGTTAATCGCTATGTAATCCAATGTAACTACTGTCTGTTTATTTTAACTGTGGAGCTTTTCTCCCCGGGCCTCCACTGAAAATGGACCTACGTCCAGTCGGACACTCCCGGTTAACAAATATAAATAAATAAAATAAATAAATAAATAAATAATTTATCTGCATATCTTCTAACTTTTTCTGCCTGTGCTGAGATTTTTCGTTTATTTGCAATAGTGCATGACAGATCCTGATCTGTTCTAATACTGCACATTGCTTTTATCGCGTCTATCTTTCTGAATATTTTTGTTGATTTGTTCCCTCTTCCATACTCTTCTAAGAGTGACTCTTCTTGTCTTAATTGCTTTATAGTTTTCTCTATTCGATACTTCTATGATAGTATTCAATTTCTCCCCTTTCTTTCTCTTACTATGCTGTGTTCTTGTGGTAGAACTTTTAATTTAGCTGCACAGTAATACATCCTGCTTACTTCTATTATATCGCATGGATCTCTATCGACAGTCTTAATTACGGTGTTCATTTGTTTTATCAAACGTCTGACTTTTTGGGTTTTATTGACCTTCTGCAGTCTATTTCTTTCATTGATCTTAATATGTCTATCTATCTCTATTAAATAAACCAACTCTTCTCTTAGCTTATATTCTTTTAAACTGAAGGCGCATTTTATTGTTCTCCATTTCCTGTGGGCATTCTATAGAAAGTTCTATAGCATCTTCCTGTGGCACATACTATTTAGTTTCATCTGGTGTCATCTGTTGCTCTGTCATATGGGAACCCACTGGCCTATCACTCCTCAACATTGACATTGCATCAGACATGCCACAGTTTTGTGTTCCTTCCCTTGCTGTCCAGCTTCAAGTGAACATTTATACTGGTTTCGTGTGGAAGGCTACAAAATATCTTCATATAGCAACTAACCTACTGCTTCCCATTCCACTGGTTTCTCCTTAATTTGGATGTCCATTGCTCTATCCTGCTGTGGCGCTTTCTGAGTTAGATTTTCTACACTGAATCCTTCACTTTGCAGGTACTCCATAACCTCAGTTTCTATTTCTTTAACCTCTCCATTACTAATCTCCTTTTCCTCTTTGTCTTCTTATTTTTTTTGTATTGTAAAGTTTTCCATGTCTGGATGCCATTGACTGTATTTTTCTTCAAATATCTTTGGTGCTGCTCTTTTTCTATTGATTAGTTTTGATTTCTCCTTTGTATAAATATTACACAATATTAACTCTCTTTTTCTTTCCCATGTCCATATTTCTTCTTCAGATGTCTCCTGATCTTCCTGCTTCTCCTTACATTTGGGACTTGTTCCATCATGCTGTGCTGTAACCTGTGTTAGACCTTCTACACTAAATCCTTCACTTCACAGATACGCCATAACTTCAACTTCCATTTTCTAACATCTACTTTACTAATCTTCCTTTCTACATTCACTCTTTGTGATATTATTTTTTTTTTTTCTTAAGAAATTTTCCATATCTGGATGCCTTTGCCTGTACTTCTCTTTTAATGTCTTCGGGGCTGCCTTTTTTGTATTGAATAATTTGGCTTTCGACTTTGCATAAATATTGCACCATATCAAATCTTTCTTTCTTTCCTATGTCCATATTTCTTTTTTATACTTTTCAAAAATCTCTAGGTTTTGTTGTTTATATTTTCTCACTTCCTCAGATGCTTCTTTTTCCATACAGGTCAAAGTTTATTTGAAGCTTCTAACAATTTTTCTAATGGAAGTATTTTTCTTTCCTGTAATTTCTCTGTTAATCTTTTTTTATATTTTATGTCTGGAAATTCTGGGCTTTTTGCATAATAGTAACGATACATAATTTATTTCTTATCCTCAATAGTCCACTGTATCATCTTTATGGATCTTCTTTGTTCTATCATTTTTTGTGACTTTTGTGGATAGCTGCTTCCTTCTACAACAGGTGAGCCATCCTCCCCCCTGGGCCTGGCCCCATTTTCAGAATGTTTCTGTATTTTGAGAATTCCACAGTTATTTTTTCCAGTCCAGTCACCAGTGTACCTACCAGGACTGGGCACTTTTTTATCCTGGGTCTTATGCACTCAGCTATCTTTTTTAATTTTTGACCTGCTTCTGTCTATGATATATGCTATATAAAATAAAGTCTATATATCAGTGTCATCTTGGTGAGATTTTGTGAAAAACAGGGTCCACCTCATGAAGGTACTCACCAAGACTTGAGGATGAATTCAGTTTAAGCAAAACTACTATCCTTTGCTTGCTGCCTTATCATCTCTCCATTCAGATACCATACAGATGGATTGCTGATACTGTAGTAATACTGCAGTGAACTTTTTTTTTTGGAGGGGGTGGGGAGTTGTACTATTGAGTGTGTTGTCCTTTAGCTGAGATGTTAAATTAAGGCCCCATCTATCTGTTTTAATAGTAGGAGTTTTGAGATCTTTTACATCCACCTGAGCTATCAAGAAGAGTAGGGGGAAGTTCCCCAATGTCCTGACCAAATGTCCCCTAGTATTATAAATACCACTAATGGTCATTCCTGAAAAGATGTTACTAGCCTAATGGGACTAACCTGGTCAACATGGGATATTTAAATTAAGTTTAAATTAAATCCATATCTTTACCTTCATTTTAAAAGTAAAGAAGAAAAGTTTTGAGCAGTGTTTATGGTAAATAGTGAGGAGACAAGTAATGGAACACCAGAATTGCTGAGGGGGGGCTGTTCCATTCCCCTGTCTAGGGCCCCATTTGACCACGATCTGGCTCCGGTTGTTTCCCGTTCCAGAGAGATATGTGTTGAGCATAGCTCTGTATTACCTCATCACAACTAGAATATGAAACATAAGTTTATTTGTTACAATACCGTAGAAAAAAGGTTGCACTCATATTTAGGATAGTGAAGAGTACTGAGGGCCCTTGTTATGTTACTCATCTTAGCACCAGACAGACAAGTGACCATAACCCTCACCTTTTCCAGTCTTCTGATTGTGGTGGCAATGCGTCTGATAATGAAATCACCAGCAAAAAAAGAGTTTATAATTTCACTTAGGCGTATATGATATTGAGAAGTCAGTCTTGCAGCTTTGGTGATTCCCTGTATGTGGAGGTGCAGGTATGGATATAGATAGCAGTACACCCATAGATGGCTGAAGTTTCCTAGGTGGGGACACAGAAGGCTTTGCTAGGTCCTCTTTGTCTGCCTCAGTATGTGAAGTGGCATGCTGTTGTTTCTTCACAGTGTTTGATACAGGCAGACACCACTTCGACATAAGTAGGAAACTGGCATATTTTACAGATTGAGACAGAAATAATTAGGAACATGGAGTTGTCAGCAAACATGACTACCTCAATTTGCCTAATGTTAGCAGACTGGTTGAGTGAAAGGTACAAACAACTTCTATTTTGATAGTAGTTATAGAAGTTAAATTACCTGTGTTATATTAAGATACTTCCAGGGAATAAACTAAAGTATTATATGGCTAGTATTAAGGTCAAGTGTGATATTACAGAATGGCAAGTAAAAGATCAGGCTAGCAACAGAAACAAAGAGCCAGTAAGGTACTTGATAAAGGTAATTAAAAACAAGTATAATAGATGGAAGGAAATCTGCTAATGTAACTAAATGATGGTGTAGTGTAATGTCTATACCAATTACAGAAGTTGAATTTAAATATAAAACAAAATGGGGAATAGCAACAATAACAACAGAAAAGAAGTTAAGAACTAAAAAAACTACAAAAACAATACTTTGAAATGTATAGACAGCTTAGCAGCAGAACATACAACAAAAAACAATCTCAGAGCAAAACAGTAGAAGGCAAAGCGCAGTAAAAACAGAATACATGCAAAATCAGCAGAATGCCAGCAGAAATAGCAAAATAAAAAAATTAAATTTACTCGATTGCTGGAAGTTGCATGAGAAGATTCAGATAAGGAACACATAAATTATAACCTCTCAGGTGTACGTAGACAAAAGGCTTCATATTTCCATGATAATGCTATGGTGCAAGCCACTAAGGATGCAATGAAGTTGCAGCTGGCACAGAATGGAGCAACGTTTTCTGGAATTCATAAATAACAATGCCTTGGATCAACTTATCCACAAACCCACCAGGAGCAGCAATATCCTAGACCTGGTCATTACCAGCATGGGTGACCGGTGTTCCACATCAAAGGTCAATTCCTCATTGGTCAGATCTGACCACAAGCTAATCACCCTAGACATCCACATCCTGCCCCAACCCCCATTAGGGAAACCACCGTAAAAAATTTCTCCAAAGCCAACTTCACACTTCTTAAGACAGAAGTGACAAACTTCACAACACCCATGCAGATGGACAATAGAGGTATGACTGCTGAATCCTACACAAATGCACTTTATAAGCACTTACACGAGTGCATGGCTCGTGCAATCCCTAATAGAACCAAGATGTTATCCTCCAAAAAAAGGAAGCCAATCTGGTGGTCCTCTGCCATAAACAAACTCTACAACAGAAGAAAGAAACTGTTGCAAAAAAGAGTAAAATCCCATGACTGGAGGAACTCCCTGGTCAACCTCAGTAAGAAGCTGAGATCCCTCATAAAATCCTCCAAAGCTAGTTACGAAAACAAAATTGCCACTGACTCTAAAGACAACCGCAAAGCATTCTATAGCTATGTCAAGAATCTAAATGGGAACACTCAGATCTGCTCTGAGTTACAGCATAATGGCACTAAATATACAGAACCAACTGATATTGCCAACATCCTAGCAGATAGGTTCAGTGCTAACTTTACCCCTCTCACCCCTAGAGGGCCCATCTCTATACCGGAAGAATGCAAAGTTCCTATAATCACGGCTGCACAGGTAAAAAACACACTCTCCAAAGCCAAGAACACAGCATCCATGGGACCTGACAATATCCCAGGCTGCATTCTACATGAACTACAGAATGAACTGGCACCCTACCTAAGTACCATGTTCAATCATAGCCTCACCTCAGGCTTTTTACCCACTGAATGGCGCACCGTGACAGTTATCCCACTCCACAAAGGGGGAGCCATGACGGACCCTGGGAACTACCGCCCCATTAGCCTGATGAGCCTGGTCTGCAAGGCCATGGAACATATCATCGTGGAACTCATAAACAAAGACATTGGTAATCTCCAAACTCTGGACCCTACTCAGTTTGGATTTGTAAAAGGCAGATCATGTCTCCTAAACCTGATTGACTTCTTTGAAGCAGTCACCAAAGCCATAGATGAGGGTAAAATGGTTCACACAGCTTATCTAGATCTTGCCAAGGCTTTCAACACCATCCCCCACTCTGGAATTATAGATAAGCTCACTAAACTAGGTATAAATCCCTATGTCACAAGATGGGTTGCCAACTGGCTCATGGACAGAACCCACACTGTGAAAGTAGCAGATTCCAAATCCGACATCAGAGCAGTGACAAGTGGAGTACCACAGGATTCAGTCCTGGGTCCTCTCCTGTTTGGTATCTACTTCTCTGAAGTGCAGGCCAACACAGAAGGACTTTGGCTAACAAAGTTTGCAGATGACTGCAAACTAGGAGCCATAATCGAAACTCCTAATGATGTGGACAAACTACAAAAGGGCCTCACTGAGACAGATACCTGGTGTCAAAGCCATGGCCTGAAGCTCAATGCCAAAAAGTGTATTGTCATCCCCTTTGGTAAAAACTCTCTACTCATGAACTACCACATAGCTGGTAGTCTACTTAATGCTGAAAATGTGATAAGAGACCTTGGGACACAGGTGGACAGTAGTCTCTCCTTTGATAATCACATCGCCACAGTGGTCAGGAAATCCTTCTACGTGGCTCATCTCATCACAAAAGGATTCTCATCCAGAAAAAAAGAGGTCATTGTTCCCCTCTACTCATCACTCATTAGACCCATTATAGAGTACAATGCCCCTTTTGGTATGTACCTCACAAGACATCTACAACAACTGGAAAGACCACAGAAATTCCTCACAAAGAGGATTACTGGCCTCAAACAGATGCCCTATGCAGACCGTCTCAAAGAACTACAGCTTTACTCCATCGCATATCGCCTACTCAGGGGCGATCTCTGCCTAACATACAAAGCTATGTCAAACCCAGAGCTGTTGGACATGCTCCACTTAAAGAAATCCCAATCCCTCTGAGCTACACGCTCTAGTGACCTTAACCTTGTCACCACAATAAACAGAACATGCTGGAGGGATAGATTCCTGTCCCAGAGACTTCCCATACTCTGGAATAGACTACCTATCTATGTCGAACAGAGCTCCTCATTAGCACTCTTTAAGAAAAATCTTGATGATTGGATGGAAAATGGGAAATTCACCCCGGGGATCACTTCTGTGGCTCTGCTCGACAGGGGCACAGAAAAATAATTTTCTTGGGTGGCGAAAGCCAGGGTACATTTTTTGGCTAGGCTTGTATGGGCCCTAGGGCCAATAGCCTAGTTCCTACCTATGAACCTATGAACCTATAAAAGTATTTGAATGAAAGTGCATGGCGGAATTTTGCTTAGACCCAGAAAGAATTAAGAGCAAAAAAAAAAAAAAACATGGTGAGCATTCTTGTAATATGTAGATTTAAAAGAGCTCTGCAGGCAGTTATTAAAAGCAGATATGCCAAGCCAGCCCATTCGATGCTGAGAACTTTGTAACACTAGTAGGAATGTTACCATACTGTGAAAATGTGTTTAAGGAGGCACATGCTAAATTAGTTGAAAAAACAGTAAATAGAATGTCAAATACTGTTTTGGGAAAAATAAAACAGTAATTCAAATAACCAAAGAGTCATAGAGGGTGAAGCGGAGTTAAGTATTCTCCAAATTTGTTAACACATCATTCTGATACTGTGCTATAGCACACTAAAAAATGTTTCATATGAGAGGATTGGGAAGAAATACAATGGATATTGGACTCTGGCAGTATGACTTCTTTAATAAAGTCACAGTGCATTTTAAAAAGGAGGCACACTCACCAAAGTTTGTTGAGGGAGAATGTACCCATGGAGAAAAAAAGTGTTACCCAGTTACACAAGTGAAGGTGCTAGCTTAATTTAAGAAGGTTCTCTGTCTGGTAGCTGTGATTCCATATGTAAACTATGATGGAATAATCAGAAAAAGATATAATTCTTCAAGAAACTCTGAAATCACTGAAAGGGTGATAATGCTAGTATAACCCCTATACAAGAGTCAAAGCCAAGACCACTCACCAGTTTGCAGGCGCAAGAAGCACCATCTAGCCTAGAGCCACAACTAGTGATGAAGGACTTGTAATATCTATATATCTATGACTCTATACAAAAGACCCAAGACAACAGTAGAAGGTGTAGGGCAGACCAAAGTATGGATACATTTGTGTAAAAAAGTGAGGGATCCCAGCCCTTTACTGTAGAACTCCAATCAAATGCCAAGAGTGCCATGTCCCCAGAAGGAGTAGACATGGTCCCCAAGCCTAGATTAGGATTAAAATATGAAAAGAGATAAATGACAGTAAGGAATCATAAACAGAGAGTTGGTCTTCAGGTTATGAAGATACCAAAAAATCCTTTTGAGCATCAAAATGAGTTACTCTTCTCATGGACCTGTGGGATATAGAGGTCTTTGTGCTTGTCTTAGCGGGATAGGAGGCAGACATATCAATCTCCTGAAGCACAAAAAGGGAAGAGGATAAGATACTGATCTAGCTCAGGGAGAATATTTATATGGTAGTGGGTGAGGTATCCTCTTTTGGACCCATATCAGCTTATCTTTTTCAAAACGTAGGTTCATAGGTTCATAGGTTGGTACTAGGCTAATGGCCCTAGGGCCTTTACAAGCCTAGCCATAACAATTCCCTGGATATTTCTTCCTACAATATTTACTTCCCTGGACCCCTGTCTAGCAGAACAACTGACGTGATCCCCGGGGTGAATTTCCTATCTCCCATCCAATTGGCAAGGTTCCTTTTGAAGAGGACCAAGGAGGCGCTCTGCTTGACATGTATGGGCAGTCTATTCCAGAGTATGAATCTGGTGACTTACATGGATAAAGCCCTGTCTATTGTGCAGTCAATCCAGATTCAGCTAGTAGCATGGGTGACTGATATACTGGCATGGAGAGGTGGGCATTACATCCCTAGTGGGAGGGTGATTCTGTGGACATCTTCTGTGATGATCCCTGGTGGAGACTGGAGAATTTGAAATTAGGAAGTATGGTTAAAAGAGGACAAAGGGTGGTGGACATAGATGAGCTGCTGGAGGAGCAGAGTGATGCACTGCCCATCCCTATTGCATGCTACCACAGAGACTGGTAGGGAAGGGGGAGACATGGGGTAGGTTGCATAAAGTAAAACTCACCTAGCTAATGTTGATAGTGATAGCTGTCCCCCCCCCCCTCCGATGCCCTTAGGCTCCATGATTGGCCCCAGCAGAGACACTGTAGGATAAAAAGGAGTGCTGGTAGACTCTGTGATGGATGGAAACTAGGGCTGGATACAACACTAGATGACCTAGGCAGCTGACTCAGTCCAAGTTCTGGCGGAGGGGGGGGGGGCAGCCTCAAAATTAATTTAAAAAATCTGACCTTTTCTTCTTGCTTGGTTTATTTGCATAATGTCCAACAAATCTTCCTTTTTTTGCTTGTGTGCGGCATTTTTAAGCCAATGAGGCACAACACTGCACTGCAGAGGGAATGAGAGTCTTTGAATGTCTGGCACAAGATATAAATTCAAAGCAGCAGATTGCATTTATTTTTATTTGCTGCATGGCAGCAGCATGGTCTGTAAGATGGTAACCATGGCATTTTTTTTTAGCAGATTAGGTGCAAGCAATGATAGACAAAATGTGTGTGTGTGTGTGTGTGTGTGTGTGTGTGTGTGTGTGTGTGTGTGTGTGTGTGTGTGTGTGTGTGTGTGTGTCTGTGTCTGTGTCTGTGTCTCTGTGTGTAATGCCCTACTTAGCTGGCATTCTCTAGTTAAATTACTTGTTTCTACCAGCACAGACTCAAACCCTATACCTTTGCTATGTGGGCATGTCTTATTCCTCCATAGCAACTGCTAGGCCTCCTTCAACAGTTTTTTTTTTTTTTTTTTTTTTTTTGATATGTGTGATGAATCATGTAAATCGCTGAGAACTACAGTTCTTCATTGTTAGTCATACAGTTAAATATTTCTGTGGATCATAAAATACATGCTGATGGAAAACCTGTTGTTCTGTTAAATTTTTAAGTGATTTAGAGTATTGTACTCTTATCTGTCTTGAATTTTGTGGTTCATCTTAGATTTTGCCCTTGAGTAAGTCTCTTAACCAGGCAGCACTTTGTTGCAGCCAGAAATTTGGACTAGGCTCCTTAATGGCCCCCAGACTGCAAGCCTAGTAATAACTCATGAACAATAGTACTTTGGTGCAAAGGAAGGACATTTATTGTAATAAATAAGAGCATTATCATACACTCCATGTTCTTTGGATGTAATACTTTGTTTCTTTGCTCTGTTGAATGTTAACAGTGAGTTTATTATTTAGCTGTGACTATGTCTGACAGCATGAAGTCAGAGTTTATTGTTAATATTTTAATTATGAATACATGTTTATTTAGTCTGTTTTTTGCAGGCACACAAGTGCGAAATGTAGTGTGCTTGGACTACAAGAGGTGGTCTAGTACTTAGTGTAGATAAGGCTACAAGCAGTTAAAAGAGCTGCTTCCTGTAGTACCTGATTTCATTCCCTCAACCTCCATTTGTTTTTATGTAACTCTGCTAATTTACTTCACTAGACAGACAGCATTCCTGGGCTGCTCCTGAAAAGGGGGCACATGTCCAGTGGGTTGTCCCAGGATGCTAATAAATGCATTACACATTTGTCTTTTGAATTCATGCATCCGTCACATAGATGCTAATCAGAACTTCATGATATGCTATTTGAGTATGAATCTCAGCACATCTCTTGTAGTTTAAAAGCCTGCCATATGAATTTTCACTACATCTGAGCTTCAAGTGAAGAGACGTTTACTGTTTCTCATGATAAGTTTGTTTTCAGTGTGTTTATTGTGTTTATAAAATGTATATCAGTGATTTTTTTCTATATGCAATCTGAAATAAAAGTTTCAAATGAAATCCAAATCTTTGTGAGAACTGTAAAAGTAAAAAAGAAAATAAGATGTACATTGACAGGTCTGAATACTGTTTATAGTGAGTGAGGCGAGACAGCCATGTACAGGGATATTGGTATGGCTGGCAGGGACCTGATTCATTATACTGTATAGGGCAACATTTGTCCATGACCTGGCTCTGTTGATGATAGAGGTGTATGCTGCAACAATACTGCATTATTAGCCATTTTTCAAGTAGATCAGACTTGTACCAAACGCTATCATAGCTACGTTATCATTTCATTAATATTTCTTATGTTCTTATAAATACCCTTCCATTTAAACAGTGATACATGTGACTGAATCTTATCGTATGATGCTAGTGATCTTTATACAGCTTCATGTTGCTCATCTAAAGCTAGAATTTAGAACATGTAATTGATTTCTTCTTAGCAATAAGGGGTTCACATGGTTAACAAAGTGGCTATAATGTCTGATGAGGGGTGGCGCTCTCTGCAGATGAAAGTACCTTATGCTCTTATCATCTGGTCATTTTAAAACAGTATTTCATCTGGCTTTGCATGACTCGTGCAAGTGTGTGTGAATTAAGCTGGAATTCTTTGGGTACTCTGTGTTTGCATGAAACAAATTTGAAATGTGACTTTAGTCTTTATTATTAATTTTTTACACAGACTTCTAAAAGGATGCAGGCAACAATGTAGTCATAATTGCAAGGTTTGGGAGATATCTGTGGATATAAATGTGCACACAATCTGCCACTGGCCAGATGCATTTTCAAAGGATGTGAATTTCAAGGGAAGAGAAGTTTGCTGTTGCTCATTCTAAGTCTGTTTTCAGTGTGAGACTGTTTTGTTTGGTTTTGCAAATGAGGTTTGGTAACAAACCAAGTTGTCCTGGGTCATCTTCAGAAGGGGTTAGGCCGATATATTAATGGGAGTTAAGTGGGTGGGGGAGGTGAAAGGGTTAAATGGAGGGAGGGATGTTTGGGGGAAATGAGATAAGGGTGAGGAGGGGCTTAAGGGGTTTAGACAAGTGTAGCTGGGTGGGTAAGTAATCACATTTTGGCATGAGCTTGCTATGCTGCAGGTTCATGTCCTGACGACTGGTGTGTTCTTTAGTCAGGTAGGCCTTGGTTTGGTGGTGAGCTTGAGGAGGTGAGTATCTAGGGTATAGGGTATGATCATATGTATGCTGGTTAAAGGTAATTTTTTTTGTTTGTTTTTTTGGGGGGGAGGTTTCAGGTGGGGTGAAGATGCAGGCTGTGGGCTGTTGGATGTTTTTTGATTGGTTTGCTGGGAATTATGTTAAGTATGCTGAAGAGCTGCTACTGTTTTCCTCGTGGTTTATTTAGGCATTGTAGTGTGTAAATTGGCAGTGACTTTCAGCTTATTAGATTGGTGTTCAGAGTAGTAGGGTGTATAATATCTAATTGTGGGTATACTGTTGGTTGTTAGTTGGTTACACATGTCTGTTAAGTCATGAGAGGCTGGGTGCTTGGAGGCAAAATCTGTGGCTTGCTGGTACAGTAGTGGAATCCTCAAAGATTGCAGTTACAAATAAAGGCAGACCTTGAGTTCTACATTTTATTGCGATGGACTGGTGTAAATGCTAACCCAATGGTCAGAGAATAGTTAAAATGACTCCTCGGTTGCCCCGCTCTTACTCTCATGTCATGGTATTTCTTGCAGCTAGCAGGGCACTGGCCACTAACGATTGGGCAGGGGCAGGTTATGCCATTGATCTCCACTAATGTTCTAGTCGGTGGTTAAAGGGAGAGATTCACTACTGGCATACTTAATTGTGGTAGGTTCAGTGAGTCAGCCGAGCAGCATGCTCAGTTAAAGATTTGAGCGGTGACTGGAAGTGGCTTGCAGGCATGCCTGTAGCAGTGTTAGCTCTTAAGGGGGCAGGGCAGTATAAACCAATGATCCCAGAAGATCCAAGTTTTGCTTCACATATACATTGCTTCACATATACATCGCGAACCTGAGTGATGCAGTATTTCCCTTGCGACCTCAGAAAATAAGCGTTTTCCCTGGGCAATGCATTGCCTGTGAGTACCGGCCACTCCCTGATGCACACGCGGAGTGGGGTTAATTGTACGGAACCTTAAATAATAATGAGTCACACAGGGTAAAGTTTGATTTAAACTTTGACAATTAACGTAGTAATTTCGCTATTCAATTCCTTTTGGAGGGGCTGGTCCCGCGGGAATGGCATAGTAGGTTGTGAAGACCGATATGGCTTTGGCTATGGTTTCTGGGTACATTCAGCCAGTTTTTTGTATTTTGGGTACTTGGCTGTTTTTGGCTGTCATTAAGGAAAGAAGTGAGAAAACAGGGCTACAGTGCTGTACATTTTCTTTGGGGGGGGGGGGTTCATATCCCTCTGCAGCTCGGTGATTACTGAGTTTAGGTGTGGGCCGTAATAGTTGCCACAGAGTGGAAGAAGTTGTGAAGCTGGCAGTTTCATGAGCTGTAGGTTCCTGTGACAAACATTTGTTCATTATGCATGCATGATGTGGGACAAATGTTATGGGGAAGGATACGCATTCCTTTCAACTATCAGTCTGCTTTTCGTAACCTTGGTAAGTTAACTTGATGGGATAATATGAGAAGTTGTTGTGCCTGAGAGTTCTTGAATCCTGTTAGGCAGTACACATTTGGAGTTGGCGCAGATGGTTAAAGTAGTCATCAGTAGTAGTGTGTGTGTGGGGGGGCTCAACAGTACAGTTTTTTTTTTCCACAGCATGTCCAGAATTTTGCCTCATATGTCTTCATAAATGGGTTGTGAGATGTTTTGAACGTGGGTGCTTCACACAATTCCTTTGTAGTAAGGGCAAAATAATTGAACATTTGATTTGTGCCAATCCACACTTCTTAGAAGTGGTATAACTCTGTAGGTTGTCACTTCATACCCAAACCCCTTTCTTAAAAGTTGTGCAACCCTAGAGGATGTGTCACTTTCTATTGCACAAAAAGCTTTGGTTATGAGCATCACAGAAGAGTTTTCAGTGTAATGGTTACTCATTTGGTAACATACCTCTTTATGGGCTACTGCACTGATGTGCTATTAAGAAAGATGATGGTTCTGTATATCATGTACAATGAAAAAGCTGTTTCCAGACAGTAAAGCAACAGGGTTTGAATCCATCATCTACGTTTGCCTTCTGTCTGACCTTAAGCAAGTCACTTAACCAAATATTGCTCTCACAGTCAATAAATGAATACAAAAAAAAAAAAATATATTCATCATACATGACCGCAACTTTCTTGCTTGTTTCTTGAATGCCATTTTGAAGGCTACCATATATGTTTTCAAAGCCATGCTGTTTGCAAAATAAGTGTTTATGAGTTCAATAACTTATGCAGCTCTGAAAAAACGCACATGGGAATTAATGAGATGGGTCTACCTTTTATCCATAACAGAAAGTGATGTATCTACTTGATACTCCTGTTCATTGGATGGATGACCTAGGTTTGCTTCATGCTATCAGTTTATAAGATAATTGTTTTTGTGTAATTGCCATTGCTTTTCATTTTCTCTAAGCAAGTTTGTAAGAGGAATATTTTGCATGCTAACAAAGTGAACAGTGCACTAAGCTGTGGTGTTTCATTAATGAAGCACTTTCATACACATAGTACTGAGGTTAAGTTTTGCTGTGAGGTTTCCCACTGCATAAAACCATTGGTGAGGGTGGAATAGCCATGGCTGCACCTTGCAATTTGTAACACAAGTGACTGCAATTTATTTTCTTTTTCACTGGCTGGGGCATCAGATGAGTACATGGAATGCTTGTTTCATTTCACGGCCATATAGGGGGAAGGGGGAAGTTTGACAGAAGGAGGTCTTGCCTGGAAATCTGGTTCATTCTCCATGGAATTGGGGTTTTCTGGCAAATTAGTGATGCATCATTAATGGCACTTAGAAGATAATGACCGGCATTTGAGATTCAGACATCGTACCCTTTAGGAAATTCATGCTAAGGCAAACCTGCTATTTTATAACTTTTGACGTCTGTAAGAGCAATATTTACACTGTCCTTACTTGGTCCCTTGCCCCAAGATGACTTCTTGTTAGGTCCAGACTTTGTGTTCTCCGATAGATATTGATTGCTACATGATCAGTTAAGGTAATGGTAGCAGTTTAAAATAGTTGAGTACTAATAGAGTAACTTTCCTATCTACTGATTAGTGCTAATAAAAAAAAAAAAAAAAAAAAAAAAAAAGACTATTACCTACTTTAGCTCAGCACTTGTTTAAAAATGACATGGATGACATTTTGGGGGTAGATATATTAGCAGTCTAACAAGGCATTTAGAGCAATGGACTGCGGGTCCTATTCTAACCATTAACAGTAATCTGTCCAAAAGCTGTCTCATTTGACAGTGTAGTGGAGATGAACAGGTAATGGAGTGCATGTGTCTCTGAGGGATTAGGAATTCTTTAAGTGTAGGTGGTCTGGAATTGCAGAGTTACCTGGTTTGTGAATAGGGATAGGTCCCTTCAGGTGTGGGGTTTACTCTTAATATATTCCACTGATAGTTTACATTTATCTTGGGTATCTGATAGGGTCATAGGGTGCATTGCTTCAGTTATGGCTGCTTTCACATAGATGGGTGTGTCCATGGTGCATTCCTTCCCGGGTTGGCAGGATAGATTGTCCTTGAAAATGTCTTGGAATGTGTTAGGTATTGGATGTTTTACATGTCTTTTTCTTTCTTGCAGATGGGGTCTTGGAACGCTGTGGCTGTAGTTTGGAATGGTGGGTATAAGGTGGAGCCCTCTCATTCCTATTAGAGTTTAATTTTGTCCTTTTCTTTGTAGGTGATGGTGTGCAGAGTTCCAGTGGTGAGATACAGTGAGTTTGCAGATGACCATGCTTGGTGTCGATTAAGAGGTGGGGTCATTGGATGGGGGATTTGGAATGGTGCTGCTATAATTTGCAATAGGTGGTTATCACGTAGAGCCTTCTCTTTACATATTAGAGGATTTACTTTTGTCCTTTTCTTTGTAGATGGTGGTGTAACAAATACCAGCTGTGGTGATGCACAGGGAATTCGCAGGTGATGGAAGCAGTGGCGAGCGAGGAGGTTACACATGGGGAACGCAAGGTGGCAAAAGTTACTGACTGAAGTAAGTGGATTTCAAAGATGAATTTTGGTAGAGAATTTACACTGCTAGACAGGGAAGGATAGACATTTGAGTTGGTGATCTCAGGGTTAACTACCATTTAGTATGTTAGATCAATGTTTGAACATTGTCCCTGCTTTTGCATGTTTGCATTCAATAGTAAAAGGGAGCAACAGACATTGTCCATACGTAAAGTTTGGTGTTCCTGTAGTGGGCTGGATGAGGTTACAGGTAATGCATTTTAGCTAGTGCTCATTAAGGCACGTTAAGGTGGATGGGGTTCAGGTAGGTGGCATGGATCACAGCACTCTTAGTATCATAGGAAGTTATTAGGCTACTGGCTCGGGGATGATTACAAGCTAGACAAGTCCGGCTCTTATTTCTGGGGATATGAGTTGTAGCATAAATTAAAAAAAAAAATAGAGGGGGCTGGTTCCATACTTTAGTGCAGAGTTTGGCAAACACTTGATGGGGGGGGGGGTGGGCAGGGGTCCTTATTGGTGCATCCATGTTAATGATTGGTATGTGTGCACATAGAATTTATTATTTTCTTTTCTTTGCAGATTGCTGAAGGCCAGAAGGCATCATGCGGTGGCTTGAAAATGGGATCTGAAAGGTGACGTTTTTGATAGGATGGATGTCCTTGCCACCAGAATGGGGCACAATGTGGGGCTGAGTAATCACCTTATTAAGGCATATTAGAGCTCTGTGTTTAATTTAGAGGAAGAGACCCTTCGAGGGGAAAGGCCAGGGACAGGCAGTGGTTAAGGATGGTTAGTAGTTTGAGTGTTCTGGTTTGGATGGTTGTTAGGAAGTCTGAGGGTTCTAGTCCAGATTGTCATTTGGTAATGAGTGAACTGGAGGTGTTTATAGCTGGGCACATAGAGTACTTCATTGGTGAGCATAGGTGAGGTTTCAGGACCTAGGTCAAGGGGTGCTGATTTTCTGCCATTTAGGGTTAGGGTATTAAAAGTTTTGGAATTAGAATATTCACTACAACAATTGGGTTAATGCACAGCCAGAACTGGGTAATTTGGTAGGCTAAGGCGATATGCTACAGTTGACTGGGTTGTGGCTATAGGTTGTCATTCTGTTCAGGTTGAGCCATGATTAGTGGCTGGAAGGAAGCGGGCTAAAAAGAAGGTATTCTCTGAGAGTGGATGTCCCGGTGGTACAGTTTAGTCATGGGTAATCCTACTTTATTTAGTTTTATTAGAGCATGTTTCAGGGATGGTATGCAGGATTCTAAGGGCTTTACAGATGATGGGTACACCGAATGAGGTTTGGCTTCACCCTTCCCATTATGGCAGGTAGTTGGTTGAACAATTTTGGGTAGAAAGGAAGGGGAACAGCCTGGTCAGGCTGGTTGGCAGAGAAGAGGGACAGGCTTGCCCTCTTCTGTTCCCCCCTCCGGTGTGTGGAGGTTTATTCCAAGTATTTGTGGAAAAGAAATGAGCAGCTGGAAGCAATTTGCTGAATAGGTAAGCAAACGGAGGTAAGGATGCTGCTTATTTGGTTGGTAATTGGTAATTTGATGAATGGTCTATGAAGTGATGCTGCTTCATAAGTAAAGTAAGCGAGCAAATGTATGGACGCTGCTTACTGGGCAGGATGAGCAGGTATGTTGTCCTGATTAACATTACAAGGAGGTTTATAAGCAAAGAAAGTGAGCAAAGGTATGAATGCTGCTTACTGGGCAGGATGAGCAGGTACGCTGTCCTGATTAACATTACAAGGAGGTTTATAAGTAAAGTAAGCGAGCAAAGGTATAGACGCTGCTTACTGGGCAGGACTAGCAGGTATGCTGTCCTGATTAACATTACAAGGATGTTTATGCTGTGTTTAGAATCAACTATACTATGTCCAGTTGTAAATAAAATTGGTAATCAAAGTTATGGAAGTTTAATAAAGGTCATCAAATGTCATTCGGTGTGATGTGTTTATTGAAGGGAACCGGGACAAATAAGGTTTGGTAACAAGCCAAGTTGTCCTGGGACATCTTGAGAAGGGGTTAGGCTGATATATTAATGTGAGTTAAGTGGGTGGGAGAGGTGAAAGGGTTAAATGGAGGGAGGGATGCTTGGGAGGAAATGAGATAAGGATGGGGAGGGGCTTAAGGTGTTTAGACAAGTGTAGCTGGGTAAGTAATCACATTTTGGCATGAGCTTGCTACCCTCCCTCCCTCCCTTTTTTGTTGGCAGCTTGGTGGGGATTTTGGTTATGTTAGTTGGGGTAGGCGGAGAAGAGGGACAGGCTTGCCCTGTTCCCCCTCCGATGTGTGGTGGTTTATTCCAAGTATTTGTGGAAAGGAAATGAGCAGCTGGAGGAGTTTGCTGAATAGGTAAGCAAACGGAGGTAAGGATGCTGCTTATTTGGTTGGTAATTGGTAATCTGATGAATGGTCTATGAAGCGATGCTGCTTCATAAGTAAAGTAAGTGAGCAAAGGTATGGACGCTGCTTACTGGGCAGGATGAGCAGGTATGCTGTCCTGATTAACATTACAAGGAGGTTTATAAGTAAAGTAAGCGAGCCAAGGTATGGATGCTGCTTACTGGGCAGGATAAGCAGGTACGCTGTCCTAATTAACATTACAAGGAGGTTTATAAGTAAAGTAAGCGAGCAAAGGTATAGACACTGCTTACCGGGCAGGATGAGCAGATATGCTGTCCTGATTAACATTACAAGGATGTTTATGCTGTGTTTAGAATCAACTATACTATGTCCAGTTGTAAATAAAATTAGTAATCAAAGTTATGGAAGTTTAATAAAGGTTGTCAAAAATGTCATTCGGTGTGATGTGTTTATTGAAGGGGACCGGGACAAATAGCCATCAGTGTTTATACAATAAAATTTGAAATAAAGGTTTTAAATCAAATCTACATAAATATTATAAAAGTACAGAAGAAAACAGTATGCACATTGACAGATATAAATAGTGTTTATAATAAATGGAGAGCGACAACCAAGTAATGGGACACAGGAATAGCTGGAGGGGCCTAGTCCACTACTCTGCCTAGGTCCACATTTCACCGTGCTCAAAAAAGAAAAAATGGCGGTGCTGTGTGTGGCAGTGGCTACTTAGGCTCCACAATGAAATGTGCATCGTTTGTCTTATTTTATGCCTAATTTAAGAAGAAAAAACAAATCAGTAGCAAATATTTACAGTAAGTTAATTTATAGTAGAAAGATTCTTCTAGAAATTTGACAACTAAGCTCATCATGCAACAGGTTTGATGAGCTAGGTCTACAAGACTTCCTGAGCTGCAGGAGCTGGGACTCATACTTAAACATGATCCAAAATGCCTGAAACTGATGAAACTAATATGTATGAGTTATGCCAAGAGAAGGAGATGTAAGAAATGTCAGAGAACATGCAAAAGAGAATCTAGGGCTGAAATTACTGTAAGGCTAAAAGTTAATCCATTCAGGCCTGCACTCCCATCTGTCCTATTGGCAAATGTTCGATCCCTGGAAAGAACAATGGACTACATAAGTTTAGAACTGTCTACTCAGAAAAAGGTGAGGAACTGTTGTGTATTTATTTTAAACCTGGCTGAATTCTAACATTAATGATAATGCATTTCACGTGGAGGGTGTCGCTTATCTGGTCAATATAAAACAGACAAGCGGTTGTGGGTTCAGTTCAAGCAGCTTTATTACACACAAACACATCAGGAATGAGACTTAAACTTAAATAAAACTTATAAACAGACTGACTACCACACTCATGCATGTTAACACTCTGGCTGTTGTCTCAAAATGGCACTGCTGCCTGCACGTGCTCACTATTTATATGCACATGCCTACATCTGGAAATGCTTCTTAAAGGTATATACACATGCTCTGTTCCACATTCTCCCCTTTGAGAAATGGCTCATACATCAAAAAACAGTATTCAATGACATACAGTCATACAGAAATGATCTTCTGACATGCAATTATACAGACCTAACTCTTTGACATGCAGTCATACAAAATCAGACACATATAAACAATCATGTCCAGATTGCTGTGTATTTTACACTAGGCCTAGAAATATGGGCCTAGAAATATGACCTGATCATGTAACATAAAAGTCTGAGTTGGATCTAGCAACGGGGACTGTCTTCAAGGAATGTTGAACTTTGGGGACACCTGGGACATTATCAGGAATGGGAATGGATACTGAGACATGTTCTTCGGTAGGAACATTGTCAGGGTTGCTTTGAGATCTAGAGTCTGTATCACAGCTACAATGCTGCAATATCATTTCTGATACAGGAAGAAGATATCTGTGGTTTCTCCTGTATTCTATACCCTCACATTCCACTAAGTAGGATCTTGGCTCAGCACATACACCTTTCACTTGACCAATTCGATCAAAGCCTTTCACCTCTTGCATCATCACTGTCTCTCTTCTTTTAATGGACGAAGAAATCTGCTCATTTTATCATAGCTGGACTTCTGAAAAGAATGCTTCTTAAAAAGTTGGACTTTTGATTGCTCTGTTGTTTTTAGCATTAGGCACCAGCAAACTAGAATTGATAGGCAAAGTTGTTCTGGTTTGCCTAGATAGAAGTCTCTAGAGTAGGCAAACTAAATAGGTTGTCACAGGATATATTTTGGAGATTAAGTAAATTCAAGAAGATATCAGTATTGTCACACCTTGACCTCTCTAGTAATTGCTTTGCACTCTGTACTGCACGTTCTGGTTCACTTTTTAGGGCAGACAAAGTACAATCTCTCAGTAGGCAGTCCAGAGGGGGAGGTGTTTGCATATATATCAACAACAGCTGATATACCTCTCACTGCTCTAAAAATATATAGCTCATGTCACTGAAATGCAGACCTTTTTTATCTACCAAGAGAGTCCAGCAGTATCAACATCATGGCCATCTACATTCTTCCCAGTGCCAATACAAATGAGGCATTGAACGCATTATATCAGGCTTTAAATGAGCTGCAAAACCGAAATCTGAATGTGTTCATACAGTGGCAGGTGACTTCAACCAAGCCAACCTAAAAGCAGTTCTGTCTCACTTCTTCCAGAATGTAGACCTTGCAACCAGGGGGGAGAGAACATACTGGATAAGGTCAGCAATGTGAAGCTAGCATATAAGGCAATGCTTCACCCACACTTGGTCAACTCTGATCATCTCTCTAACATGTTACTACCAGCATATAAACCAATGCTAACTAGCGGGAGGCCAACAGTGAAACAAGTAAAGATATGGCCACAGGGTGCAGTCTTGGCACTCCAAGCCTGTTTCAAAAGTACAGACTGGTACATATTTAAAGAGGCAGCTACTGTGAATCAATGTATTAACCTAGAGAAGAACACTGAGGTCATGATGGGCTACATCTCAAAATGTGTGGATGATATAACAGTCATGAAAAACATCATCACATGTGCCATCCAGAAATCCTGGTTGACTAGAGACGTGTATGAACTCCTGAAAGCAAGGAATGTAGCCTTTAAGTCTGGAGACAGGGATGCCCTCAAAACAGCCAGAGTAAGTCTGAACAAAGGAGTAAGAGAAGCAAAAATGTGCCTGTGGTAGGAAGATCAAAGCTACTTCTCTGACCAAAAAGACTCCAGGCACCTATGGAAAGTATCCAGCAAATAATAGACTACAGGCCCTTATCATCACATTGTGAGGGCAATGAGGAATTGCTTAACATGACATGCTCAATGTCTACTTTAGAAGATGCAAATAAGGGAAGAAAACAACATCAGCAAAAATGCCTACTAGTCAAAATGAAGAGGCGCTCATCTTCAATCCAGCTGATGTCCAGAAGATATTGTGCAAGGTTAACCTGAGAAAAGTAGCTGGGCCTGACAGCATCCTTGGGCAAGTGCTCAGAGACTGTGCAATTCAACTAAGAGATGTCCTCACAGATATCTTATATATCTCTTTGAGCCAGGAAATAGTTCCCAATTGCTTCAATAACATGACAATAATACCACTAACAAAGAAGTCACCACCTTCATGCTTCAATGACTACAGCCCAGTAGCCCTAACCTCCACTGTGATGAAAAGCTTTGAGAGGCTGTTCAAAGAAGCAGTAACATCTATGCTACTGTGGATCTTGACCCACTGCAGATTGCTTACTGAGCAACCCACTCTAGTGCAGATGCCATAAGTAGAAAAGAAAATATATTCACCCCAAAGGTGCTGTTGGTGATTGAGACCCTTTTGAGGCCATCAAAAACAGGAAGTTCACCAGTTCCTTTGGACTAATAAAGAGATTTGTTTCTGAGTTGATATGAAGAGCAACTCTTATTAAACATCAAATGGAAACAATATTGGAGGAGAAAGTTAACCTAAGACCCCACTGATTACCCATAGCCCAAAAGCAAGCAGTCTGAGAGGAGATAAGGAAAATGGAGACTGCAGGAGTGATCAGACAGTCTACTGCTGACAAAATCTATTCCATTGCTTTAGTTCCAAAATCAAATGGAACAATCTGATTTTATAATAACTTCACAAAACTTAACAACATCTCCAACATCTCCAAGTCTACTAGATATCCTACACCCAGGGAGGGAGAATTGTTGGAGCAGTTTGGGAAAACTAGAATGTTGACTAACCTGGATATAACAAGAGGTTACTGGCAGACTTTCTTAAATGACAAGGCTAAGGAAAAGACTTTGGGCAGGATTCATGAAGGCTTGCACGGAGTCTAAGAGTAGTGTAAGACTCCATGCAGCCCTCACGATCCAGGAACAGCCCGAAATTCTGTGTAAGAGACCAGCTAAAACGTCTCTTACACGGAGTGGGCATGGATATGCTAATCACCTCATTTGCAGCTGAAAGGCATGCAAATGAGGTAGATTAGCGATCCAGGAAGCCCAAAGCAGCCCGTGTAAGAGCCGTTTTAGCTGCAGAAATGTACTCAGTTGACAACTGAGTACGTTTCTGCAAAAAACACAATGGAGCCATGTCAGCTCCAAATAAAGGGTGCATATGTGTCAGGCAGCATGCCAATGGCCAAATATGTGGCCATTGGCAAGGTACCCCGATGCAAATACACCTCACACACAGAACCAACAGAGGGGAACCCATCCCAGTGGAAACCAAGGTATGTGTTGGCCTAAGAATACTAGCAACAGGTACCTTCCAGAGACCAACTGGTGATATGATGGGGATATCACAGGCATCAGCCTCCAGGGTACTGCACCAGTTCCTGGATGCCATGTCAGCACATGTCGGTGATCATGTATATTTTCCCAATGCCCGTGAGGTATTGGCCAGCAATATGCGTCTCTTCCAGCAAATAGCAGAATACCCTGAGGTAGTGTGTGCAATAGACTGCACGCACATACGCATCAAAGCACCAGCCAGTGAGTGGGGTAGGGCCTACATTAACTGCAAGGGCTTCCCCTCCATCAACTGCCAGGTCGTGTGTGATGCCCAGGGCATAATAGTGAATGTGTGTGCTGGCTGCCCTGGGAGCTACCATGATTCCCATATCTGGCATTTGACGCAGCTGTACCAGACATTTGCCAATGGGGACATCCCACATGGACACCTAGTGGGGGATGCAGGTTATGCACTGGAGCCGTGGCTGATGACACCCATCAGAAACGCACACACACCTGAACAGGAATGCCATAATGAGGCACACGCACAAACACGTAATGTAATAGAGCGTGTGTTTGGGCTGCTCAAGTCATGGTTCCAGTGTCTGGACACATCTGGTGGAGCCTTGCAGTACTCACCAACTACATGTACCCAAATTGTCATGGTATGTGCTATGCTACATAATATTATCTTGTGGAAACAGCTGCAGCAGGACCAGCATAGGGCCGGGCCAAACAGCCCCCCACCATTGCCAAGGCCATCACAGGCAGAGCGTGACTCGGAGGAGGAACAACCTGAGCCTGCCCCAGTAGGCAGAAGGAGGTGTGCCCAGTATGCCCTGGCCTTGGCAAAGAGGCAACGCATAGCACATACACTGGCTCAGTAGGAAACCTGGGAATGATACCCCATCTCTGACTCACTCATATAATAACAGGGATACCTAAAATGACATAACCTGCTCTCAAACATGTACAGGGAGTGTAGTATGTGCATCCGACAGAGGCAGCCCTGCAGCACCACCTGAGGCATGAATGCCATGTGTTAGGCAATATAACACCATGTAGTATATGCACACTTGATGACCCTGACTAACATCCTACCCTCACCAAGCATGATGCCACAATATGACGATGAGATGATCAATTGCAATAATTTGCTAAAGTATTGCAGTTAGTCAAAGGGGATCCAATGTGTGCCAGCCTGGGATGACATGCTGAGCATGACATGATGCTCCACCTGCTAGGGGTGGCGTGCACCTATCAGTCCAGACCTTATGGATACTGGCAAAGGTTGTTGTTACCCACAGCGTGCCCTGAATAGGTAAGGCTCAAAACACAAACCCACCTCCATAGGTATCACAAGGCATAAGAACCTAGATGTAATGCTACCCACTGCCAGAAGTCTAAACAGCAAGATGCAAGCAGTCTAAACTCCCCCAGTATGGAGAATGTTGATATCTGTCCTGTAACAGAAAACTGGGTCAAGGCTCACAACAGCACCCTAACACTACCAGGTTACACCTCATACTGTCCTGTACAGCCTCAAAACATGGAACAAGCTACAAAAGGAGGGTGACTAGCAATAATTGTCAGGGAAAACCACACCCCCATGTTGGTACCACAACAAGAAGCAGCATGGACTAGCCATGGTCAAGTAACAGTGGCTAAAACTGCCTCACAATTTATAGCCTGCTACAGACTACCATCCTAACACCAGGAACTGCACTTGGCCTATGTTGGAATACATGAATATATCAAGCCCTCCAAACCACATTATATTGGGTGACTGAAAATACCCAAACATAGACTGGGAGCATTATACTAGCTCCAACACTGTAGGACAAAAGTTCCTAGAATCCATAAACCAAAATGCCCAGGAACAACGTACCACTCCCACAAGAGGGGTAAGCATACTGGATGTGATAATCAGCAACATGGGTACTGGATGGCAAGATGAGAAGTGTATCCCTCACTGGTAAGACCAGACCATAGAGTAATCACACCGATATACACATCCTGACCACAGTCCCTGGCCAGAAAACCACAGTGAAAACATGTGTAAAGCAAAAGTTGCACTCCTCCAAACTGATGTGGAATCCATTAAAGGCCCTGTGCAGGTGCAAAATATGGGCCACACCTCAGAACCTGTTATACAGGCATTCCATGAACACTGCCAGGAATGCTTGGATTATGCAATCCCAAATAAAACCAAGACACAATGCCATACACGCAGGCATCTGGCATGGTGGACTCCAGCCATTACCAAACCATGCAAGAGAATGAGGAAGCTACTACATGATAGAGCAAACATAAAAAGGGAAGTAATCACTGATCAGTAGTATGGCAATAAAATATGTCCACACATACAATCCACTAAGGCCAGCTACAACAAGTTGAATCTGTGAATCTTGAGGCAATGTTACACCTGCCCCAAGTACACAGACAACCCTCAACTCCCACCAAGAAATACAAATATATGTGAGAGATGCAACCATTTATCCAAACCGGAGGCTGAGCTCCCTCAACTCAGTACTGTCAAAACTAGTTAGGAGGAGAAGGTAACCACACACACCACAAACCCAGTCCCACATAGACCTATCACAACTGCAAACCAAAGACATAAACACAGAAAAACATTCCCAGATGCCCTAATTACAAACAAACCACATCAACAGAGGCCTCCAAAACAGACACCCAAGCAACCACTACCTCCAAACATAGCACATGCAACACATAGTACACAAAGCTGGTGTGCCAAACAGTCACAGGCCAGAAGGAGAAACAACATGCCTGATACAGTTGTAATAGGTGACTCCATAGACAGACACACTGCTGTCCCGCTCACCAGACTGAACAAGGGAAAGGGTACAGTAAGCTGCCTGTAGGCTGCTACAATACGCCGCATAACACAAGTACGCAGGTCACCCCAAAGCAAGTAGAAATATAATGCAGTCATTGTCCATGCTGGCATGAATGACCTGAGATGTACCTCCCCGGACTACATGAAAAGAGACATAGATGAGCTCTCCGATTATGTAGTCCAGACCGGTATTACACTGACCGTTTGCAGCATCCTACCCTCACCAAGAATGATGCCACAGTACAAACACAGAATGATCAGCTTTAACAAGTGGCACAATTACTGGTGTCATTCCAAGGGGATCCAATGTCTGTCTGCTTGGGATGTCATGCTTGACAAGCCACACTGCTGTTCCAGGGATGGCTTGCACCTGTTACCCCTGGGCGTCTGGATATTGGATAAGGCTTTTGCCACCTCCATAGAGCCTTTCATAGGCAAGGCTGAAAAGACTAACCCACCACCCTTGAAAACATAAGTGGAAAGAAACATAAGGGTAATGCTGACCAATGCCAGACTTGTAAACCTCAATATGCATGCTCCCGAGGCCCTCCCCAGTATGGAGAACATTGATGTCCGTGCAGTGACAGAAACCTGCAGCAAGGCTCCTGACAGCACACCAGCACTACCAGGTTATACCTCATATCATGCATTATGGCCCCAAAACCTGGACCAAAACATAAAAGGAGGGGGAGTATCCATATTCAGCACAGACACCCACACGTCCAGGTAACTGACAATTCACAAAGCATCGGAGCCCACCCATGTGCAACTAACCGTAGGCAAAACTGCTGTACAGTCTGTAGCATGCTACAGACCACACTCTCACACACAGGAACCCCACCTAGCCGTCCTGAAGACACTGGACAGTATGAATGTCTCACCAAATACCAAACAAGATACTCACAAATTACCACATAGGTGGTAATCCATTATGTATGGAAGGAGTAATCAGGGACCTAGGGACACAAGTGGACAGTAACCTGTTATGTGACACTCACATTGCCAACGTGGCTAGGAAGACTGTTTATATTGGACACAGTATCATGAAAGGATTCACATCTACGTCAACAGAGGTCATTGTGCCCCTATACTGTTCTCTTATCAGACCCATAATCTAGTACAATGCCTCATTTGGGATGTACCTTACCCGACACCTGCAGCAGTTAGAAAGACCTCAAAGGTACCTAACCAAGAGGATAAAGGGTCTCAAATATATGTCATATGCTGCCTGGC
Source organism: Protopterus annectens (assembly GCF_019279795.1). Taxonomy (NCBI): domain Eukaryota; kingdom Metazoa; phylum Chordata; order Ceratodontiformes; family Protopteridae; genus Protopterus; species Protopterus annectens. The sequence continues at coordinate 246,526,250 of NC_056735.1, forward strand.
TGTAGACACCCCAGCTGAATGCAGTCACATACTGCCTACACAGAGGTGTTGTATGCCTGTTGTACAAGGCCATGTCCAACACAGGAGTAATGGAATGCTCCACCCCAGAAAACCCAAATCCATCGGAGCTGTGAGAGTGAGAGATGTCAACCTCAACACATAATGAAATAGGATGTGCTGGAGGGACAGATACATAACCCAGAGGCTCCCTACACCCTGGAACAGAATCCCACTCCATGTTAGGCAGAGCCCCTCACTGACACTCTTCAACAGGAATCTTGCCAAGTGGATGGATGATCGTAGATGTACACTGGGGGTCTTCACTGTGTCACGTCCAGACAGACGCACAGTAAAGTAAATCATAAATGGCCATAATATTCACATAGCAAGGGGTGGCGAAAGCCACACACACTCTGGCTAGGCTTATAAATGCCCTAGGGCAGATAGCCTACTATGAACCTATGAACCTGTGAAGATACAAATTGTACAGGACACTAAGGATAATCACAAGGCTTTCTTAACTGATGGTAGGAACCTTGTTGGGAATTCACAGATATGCTCTGAATCACTCAAATATTACAAACAACATACCAAACACACACACATATTGCCAACATCCTACCTGACAGGTGCAGTGCAACCCCCCCCCCCTCCAACATGCAAAATATCTATCCCAGCAGATTGCTGGCCCCCTGACATTGCAGATGCTGAGGTAACAGCCAGCATCTACAAAGCAAAACACACAGCATCAATGGTATGAGATGGTGTCCTGGGCTGAGTCCAACATGGACTCCAAGAAGAATGGAATGCCAAATAACACTATTGCTCAATGTCAGTCTTACCACAGGATATGTACCAAAAGAGCAGTGTACAACAACAGTGGTCCTTCTCAACAAAGGTGTTGCCTGAATGGATACTGCAAACTACCACCCCAGAATCCTGACAAGTTTGGTCTGCACAGCTATGGAAAGGATCAGCATGTACCGCAGACATAAAGATATTGGGGACCTACTGACACCAGACCCTACCCAGTGTGGTTTTCTTAAGTGCAGATCCTGCCCCTTAAACATGTCTGACTCATTTGAAACAGTCATTAAGGTCATTGATGAGGGCAATGTGGTGCACACAGCGTAGCTGGACCTTGCAAAGACTTCCATACAATACCCCACGTGTTCATTATAGATAAGCTCACCAGCTTAAATATAAACCCCTATGTCAGTAGAGGGGTTGCAAACCCGACCAAGGACAGAACTGACATGGTCAGACATGCTGCAACCATGTCAGACTACAAACCAGATATAACTGGTATCCCACAAGGCTTGGTCCTGGGACCTCCCTCGTTTGTTATATATGTCCCATAGGTACAGGCCAACATGGAAGGACTGTGTCTGAACAAGTTTGCAGAGGACTACAAACTGGCCACCATATCTGACCCTCCAGCTGACACAAGCATCCCACAAAAGGGCCACATAGAAACAGACAACTGGTGCCATAGCCATGTTAGCAAGCTAATTGCAGAAAAGTGTATAGTCAACCCCTGTGCATATACAGTAAGTGCCCACCAATTACCACATAGGTGTTAACCCATTAAGTACTTAACATGTAATGAGAGACCTGGGGACACAAGTTGATAGATATCCTGCATTGGACAAGCATGTGGCTGTAGTGGTTACAGAAACATACCATATATCCACCTAATCATGAAGGTTGCCAGATCTAGATAAGGGGAGGTCATTGTGGCTCTGCAGTCATCCTTCATCAGCGTTACAATTGACTACAATAGCCCCTGTGGGATGTACCTCAGCAGACACCTCCATCAACTGTAAAGTCCCCAAAAGTACCTCACCAGGAGTATCAAAGAGCTTGAACAGATGCCATGTGTTGCCTGATTAAACAAACTGCAGCTGCACACACTGCCATACTGCCCACCCAGAGGCAAGCTGTGCCTGATGTATAAAGCCATGTCCAAGCTGGAATCAATGAACATGCTGCACCTTGTACAATCTGAATGGCAGTGAGCTATGCACATGAGAGACCTGAACCCCAGCACTGACATACATAGGACAAGCTGTACTGAATGATCCATAAAACAGAAGCCACCCCCACTCTTGAGTAAACTCCCAGTACAGGTTAGCCACAGAGTCACTCATCGACTCTCTTCAAGAGGAATCTTGATGAGTGGATGGGAGATGGTAGGTTTACCCTGGGTATCACTGTTATGTCATGGGTAGACGGAGGCACAGTATACTAACCATGACATATGTCATGGCAAACTCCACTTACAATGTGTGTCGAAGGACAAACACACTCTCCAACTAGCATTAGAAATGGCCTAGGGCACATCGCTAGTGTTTGCCAATGTCCACCTATGTTGTGGAATAGACTACTAATGTTGGACAAGCCTGGTTTAAGTAATTCATATCTGAACATAATGCAACATGGTCCGATGTGCACAACTGGCCCCTAACCAGTCTGTTGTGCTCACTATGAAAATGTAAAGCAGTGATAGGACTAAAGCCCAGGATACTGTCCACCACAGTGAAAGTACTGAACCAGTACACTATACGGTACTACAGTGTTAGGTCAGAATGAAAAGATGTTGACAACTGTATGCAAAGTATCCCATGCAAGCCTGCAGGCACAGTATAATCCCTGTTGTGTTCAGACACAAAGCAGTTGGACAGTAAGTACACAACATGACACACAACACACAACCATAAACGTGAGATATTGTTGAAGATCACACTCATCCACAAATGTGGTGGGCTGCAGAGTTCAACATATGGAAAGCTCACACTGGGCATGCTCGCACACTTTGATAAATGAAAAATATGTCAGACAACATGCCATGGAAAGCCTGAACTGGGCATGCTCACACACTTAGGCCAAATCTCAGTTTAGCAGTTGGCCACACATATCTGGTATTTGTACATGTTATTCCAGGAACCAACCACATTACAGCAATCTGCCCAGTGCGCACAGTTAAATGACTACAGAGACATAAGTGATATAGTGGATCCCTCTCATATTCAAACATCTTCCACAGATACACAAGTTGTTCATAGAAACAGGGAATGCTATGGCAATAAAGACCTGCAAACAGTCTATCAGCAACAAATATTGTGCATCTGAAATTAAACATATGGGTGTAGAGGTCAACACTAGGCTGTTTGCCCTAGGGAATGACAGCTTAGCCAGAGTGTGCTTGGCGTCTGTCTCCCCAGTACAGTAGGCTACTGTGCCATTGTAAAGTAGGTCACATAAGGCACCGTGTGAGGCTAGTGTGCTGTGCCTCCATCAAGCAGGGACACAGTAGAGATCCCAGGGGTTGAATTTGCTAAGCCACATCCGTGTTGTTGGTATGTGCTGGAAGAGGGTTGGTGAGGACCTCTAACAGTAAGTGGGCATCAATAACAGACTGAGGGGAGCCTTATCTGCATTGTCTGGACAATTTCACTGTCAACACTTTGTTGTGATGATTATGAGGGATTGAAGTGTCGTGCCAGTACTGTTCAGAGATGTCCTCCCTCTGTGGGCTACTGCTCTGCAATGTATTAGCTCACTCTGTCTGTTGGACAGCTCATATATGGCTGGTGTACACCTGACAGGTGTCCTGTTGTGGAGGAGTCATGGGTATATTTGGGATAGCATGATCAATGCAAACCTTCCACATGCTCATAGAATGCAATTGTCAAGGATTATGCAGAGTGGCTTGTATACTCCCCCAGCATAGGTCCTTTGAAGTCTTCCACCCCAATCTTCACAAGTGTAAAGTCTGCTTTTGATAAATACACTTTGTTTGCAGTGACAACCTTTCCTGGGGGTGGGGATGGGATATGGATGTCCAGGGAAAGGTGGGTATGGTCAGATATCAACAATGGTGGTCTACCTCTGGTGTTGAACAGTGAGTACCCATGTTGCAGATGGTCAGGTGCAATATGTATTCCCCCTTGTGGCTGTGGTGAGTGATTCTGCCATAGCACATGGACTCACAAATTGTAGTGGCTGTAGGGTAATGTTGTAGAGGCCTGAGTAGTTCCCACACACAATATACCTGTACCTGACGTTAACAACTGGAATGGTGTATGTGAACACCTGCATATCTTGGCACTGTTCCCAGGGAAGCAAAGTGTGTGTCCTGGATGTGGGAGGGGTGGTCCGAACTGGTTGTGTTGTGTGTTATAGGTCCTGTGGTCACGAAGCATGGTATAGAACATAACCTGCCAGTGCTGATGTGCATATCTGACCCTGACGTAGGTGGCTGCAAATGCATATATATGCTATCTCCCACCTGACAGGTAGTACTAGATGTACATACCTCTGTAGAAATAATGATGTCAGCATCCTATAAATATTGCAGGTGCAGAACAGATGCCCAGTAATTCGGATAGTGTGCTCTGCTAATGCTTTTCCCTCAAGTGTCGTAATAGAGTTAGGTAGGGGTTTGAAACCTGCAAATGCTCAGTGTGTGAGTGAGTGGGGTTGATGTGTGTGCAATTCTGTGTGAGGGAAATGTCCCTTTTGGCAACTGGGAAAACACACTACAGGATGCACATTCCCCTTTCTAAACACGGATGATGTCAGCACCCTATAAGTACAGCAGGAGAAGGAAAAACCTCCCAGTAATGCGAATAGCGCGCTCTGCTAATGCGTCCATCTCAAGTATCATAACATAGTTAGGTAGGGGTTTGAATCCTGCAAATGCTCAGTGAGTTTGTTTGGGTGAGGGGGGGTTAGTGTGTGTGCAATTCTGTGTGAGGAAACTGTCCCTTTTGGCAACTAGGAGAACACACTACAGGATGCACATTCCCCTTTCTAAACACTGATGATGTCAGCACCCTATAAGTACAGTAGGAGAAGGAAAACCTCCCAGTAATGTGAATAGCGCGCTCCGCTAATGTGTCCATCTTGAGTGTCATAGCATAGCTAGGTAGGGGTTTAAATCCTGTAAATGCTCAGTGTGTGTGTTTGGATGAGGGGGGTTAGTGTGTGTGCAATTCTGTGTGAGAGAAATGTCCCTTTTGGCAACTAGCAGAACACCCTACAGGATGCACATTCCCCTTTCAAAACACTGATGATGTCAGCACCCTATAAGTACAGCAGGAGAAGGGAAACCACCCAGTAATGCGAATAGCGTGCTTCACTAATGCGTCTGTCTTGACTGTCATAACATAATTAGGTAGGGGTTTGAATCCTGCAAATGCTCAGTTGGGGTGAGGGGGGTTAGTGTGCGTGCAATTCTGTGTGAAAAAAATGTCCCGTTTGGCAACTTGCAGAACACACTACAGGATGCACATTCCCCTTTCTAAACACTGATGATGTCAGCACCCTATAAGTACAGCAGGAGAAGGAAAACCTCCCAGTAATGTGAATCGCGTGCTCTGCTAATGCGTCCGTCTAGAGTTTCATAGCATAGTTAGGTAGGGTTTTGAATCCTGCAAATGGCAAGAGTGTGTGTGTGTGTGGGGGGGGGGGGAGTGTGCAGTTACATGTGTGAGAGAACTGACCCTTTTGGCAACCAGTACAACACACCAGCTGCTGCATATTCCAATCTCTACACAGAGATGATGTCAGCACCCTACAAGAACAGCAGAAGAGGGAAAATCTCCCAGTAATGCAAATAGCACGCTCTGCTACTGCATCTCTCACTACTGTCATAGCACAGTTAGTTATGGCTTTGAATTCCACACATGCCACGTGTGTTTTTGTCACACAGAATGCCCATGTGTGTGGGTTATTGTTCACAATAATGCATGACATCGATTAAACCAGTAATGGCAATGGACACAGATGATGTATGTGTGTGCCAAATACACATATGTACCTGTGACCTTCAATAGTTCCCATGTCTGACGCCTGCCACATGTGAATACATGGTATTTGCACTGGATAACATTATGACTGTGGTCTTCTGTGCGGGTGCTGCATGTGGTATGTGTATATACAGTGTGAGTTGTATATGGTATCATCCCAGCAGCGAGGGATACACATCTGGTCTGGGGCATATAGTCTACATGTTGTTGATGAACAGGTGCTGCATGTTTTCACCTGTTGTGGGAGTGGTAACAAGTTGTTCCATAGCAATGCAGTGACTACATGCTACGAACCTTCCAGCTAGGGTGTTGTAGCTACAGTAATTCATCAGCATTCAGTAATACTTCAGCATTCTTGGTGAGGGTATGATGCCAACCAAGGTCAGGGTCATACCAGCCTGTGCCACATGCTCAGAGAGCCCTTCTATGTTCCCTATCATGTAGTCCAGGGAGGTACATCACAGGCCAGCCATAGTGGCATGGACAATGACTGAGTCATATGTGTCCATGCCTCTGACTGACCTGTATGCTATGTGGTGGACCATAGTGCCCCACGGGCATATCACTGTGACCTTCACCTTGTCCAGCCTGGTGAGCGGGACCTCACTGTACCGTACAATAAAGGTACCTAATACAACTGTAGCAGGTGTGTTGTCTAGCCGTACAGGATGTAACTGTTTGGCACACAGGATTTGTGTGCTATGTGTTGCACGTGCTGTGTTCCGGCTTAACGTATGCTTGTGTGCCAGCTGCAGAGGTGTCTGCTGCTCAGGCAGGATGCTATTCTGAGGCTCCATGAATGCCCCAGTGTGTTCAGGTGTTTGGATTGCTGTCAGTGTAGGTCTACATCAGACTGGTATTGTAGTCACTGTAGTATTTCATGCCACCTGACAGGTTATGCCAGTACTGGGTTCAGAGTGCTTAGTCCCCAGTTTGGCTATGTGGTTGCATCTCAAACATATGTTGTACGTCCATATGTAGGGGAGAGGGTTGACTGTGTACATGTGGCAGCTGTGACATTGCCACATGACTCAAATATTCCACAACTGTACCATAGAGGTGACTAACAAGTGACCTTTGCACATGCTACCATAGTATTGTGATTGCCATGGTGATTAACAGCACATAGGGCCAATGGGGAACAAGTTACAGAAGGTGAGTATGTGAGGGTGTAGTGCCTGTGATTAGTTAGCACTGGCATATATGACTGATCACGTGGTCAAATGCCAGGTAAGTCATATGCAATGTGTCACAGGCAACGTACATGCAAACAGGACAAACAGTGATGTTCTGTCAAGTGAGACATGGACATACATATAGTAAGCTATGCAGATGTCACTAGGAGTCCAGAGAAGCTCTGTAAATCTGCATTGCAGGTGGGATCAGTGTTCCAGGGTAACTGTAAGCAAACATGCATGCAAACAAAGCTACAGTAAGCAGGGCTGCATGTAGTCCATTGTACAACAAACAAGCTGTACCACTTCCAATAGGTAACAGTGCAAATATGGAGGCACTATACACATGTACATGGAAATACACAGGTCAGATGGCCAGGGTCCAGTCTCAGCGCACACAAGTGTACAGACCATGTACCGTCAGGATGTACAATAACTGGATGGAAACCCAGGTGCTCATACCTGCAGTAATACACATGTCAAATAACAGACACTGAGCCTTCACTCAGTGGTTCCATACTTAGTAGGATGCATGCTACCTGTCCTGCCACCACAGTATCCCTGACATTTATGGGGACTCTCCCTCCTGTGAAAGTTAGTTTTGTGTGTTGGGGCTGTCTAGCATGGTATGAGATGTGAGCTTGCAGTGCTAGGGTCCTCCTGTGTGTCCTGTACCAGTCGTGTAGCACTGCACACATATCAACATCTTCAAACATCCGCATAGCAGAGTCCAGTGTGGGCAACATGCCACTTGCAGTTTACATGCCCATCATTGCGTATCAATACTTTCATTACCTTATCCCCTGTGCTACCTATGTATGTAGCCTTCTGTTGACATCCTTACCATCAGTATGCCAACATGTGCAGATGATACACAATGGTACTTACCATGGGTGTAGAAAACAGTACAAGACAATCATACCCTTACTGCATCAGGCATGCTGGGATATACCCACAATTATATCAGCACACAGTACTGTTAACAACATGATACTATTACTACACGTCTATGTAGTCACCCTGTGCATCAGCAACATGTTAACCTGTACCTGCACTGATGTTACAGATTGCAGGAGGTGGCACAGTTTCATCATATGCACAGGGTGTGAACTTGGTATGCCTGAGTCTGCCACTGATACCACCAATTGACATGTATGTGTATGTGTGTTGGTGAGGGACAAGGTGGGGCAATGTTGATGCAGTGTGTGTGTGTATGCGGTAGCCCTAGGTGTTGTCAATTCGCATGTGTGTATGGATGCACACAGTTCCACCTCATGGCTACCATATACCGGTGTTTGTGGACAGCCACAGACTGTACCTGCCAGGTCATACAGATCAGTGTCTCTGGCCACTGACACGGTACCTGTGCCTTGCAGGGGTGCTACGGACCGTATCCGGTACCAATCCAGACTGGGTACTGTCATCAGAAGCAGGTGTTCATTGACTGGACACAGATCCCTGTTGGACCTGTCTAGAGCCACGTGCACGTGGTCTTCTGGGGTGGTCTGATGACAGCACAGACCCAGCATTGCTGGGGCTGCTGCTGGCACTATGGGGGTGGCCACGGCCCTGTTGTCATCCGCGACGACTGCCAGCTCCTGCTGTTGCTGGCATACTCCCACGTCAATGCCTCAACTGTCCACCATTGCCCTGGCTCATGGACATGTAGTTGTGGAACTGATCTAATATGTCCCCATAATGTCTGTCTATGACATCGGTGAAATTACGGATGGCAGCCGCAATGTCACGCATACTGTCAGTCATGGCTGTGCGACATGCTGTCAGCTCCCTCAGACCCTGTCTGGTGTACCATTCCATACGTGACTGTGCCTGCATGACAGCCCGAAACATAGCTGAGGTTGTAAGACCTCTCTGGGCACATCTGACAGGGGCAGTACGTCCACGGATGCTCCCAAGAGAACCCCTGGACATCTGTCTGTGTGGTACCATCTCAGGGCCATGCCCATGGCTGCTGTGTGGGGAAGCATGTGCCACAGATACTAAATTACCCTGGTCAATGCCCACTGTATCCTGTCCATCACCTAGGGACATTGGTGACAAAGGGTGTATTGGCAGGATGACTGTGCGCATTGATGGGGTTGACAGCTGTGTACTGTCAATTGGATGACCAATGACGGACCCTGGCACACCTTCCTGTGCCATTACACAGATGTCATCATTACCAGTACCCGTGGCACCTGATTCAGGTTCCCTGCTGCATGACACCAGAGCAGCACCAGAACCTGTGGGAGGGAAACAGGAAACACAGTTTACAATGTCTACACAATGTTACCAGTGGTGCACACATGCACACATGCACACATGCACACGTCCACAGGTGCACACTGCACACATGCACACAGTTGCACACTTGCACACAGTTGCACACTTGCACACAGTTGCACACTTGCACACTACTCAGTATGCGAGATATCAACACACAGACACAGACACACATGCATGCATACACAGAGCACTACTAAGTGAGCCTAATATTACTATTACTATCAAGACTATTAAAGGTATTGTTAATACACACTCACCAGCATGGATAGGCTGCATTGCTGTTAGCCCGGAGGGACCTGCAGAAGTGAGGAAATTAATGTCAGTGGGCACAACTGTGCCATTGTTACTGAGTATGATACAGGTCAGTAGTATAACAGTTGCCTTTCACAGGTCAGCTGCTGATATTGTGAATATCACACTTGCACATTAAATACTATGATGACAGCTACAAACCAAGGACACACCTCACACATGCATTAACTACCAGTGTACACAACAGTCAACTATACATATGGCATATTACCTGCACGCCCGTAGTCTTGGTGCTGTGTGGCTCCAGCCTCCATCATAATGCAGGTCTGCTGCTGTTGTTGTTGTTGGTGGGCTGGAGCCACAACACTTATGAGTAGTCCCTCCAGTCTGGTGAGTGGGGGATGTGTAGCCACCCCACCACCTGTGGCAACCTGTTGCCTGTGGATATCCGACGCACGCTGATGGACATTTCTGATTAAATCACTGCAGTGATGTCGTACCTGCTCATATGTCCTATTATGCGTGCCTATGTCATTTACCAGAAGGACCAGGTCTTGCCACAGTGCAGCCATCTCCTGCTGATTCTGGCTGGTGCGGGAAAAGAGTATTGCATAATCCCGCACCAGACTCTGGTGTATTTCCTCATCCTCAGCTGCAGAGTATGCTGGATTGCGCTAGTGAGCCATGGTCCTGAAAAAGGAAATAAAATGATATCAGCAAAATATGTCAGCAGAATTTGGCACACATACTACACATGCTACTCGACTGTTGTAATACAACATATCTCACATATATAGCATCTGTCTGTCTATTGGTGGATACACATGTAAATGGCCAGGTATCAGTGCTCAGCCAACAACTGTGCAACAGTACCTGGCACACTCCATACAACATACTACCAAACCCCAGCAGTCAGAACACTGATTCAGGTCCAAAGCACCTCCTCAATCTGGGGGTTTGTATCGAGGTACTGTATGGGGTACATCATCAACTACTGTGATCTGACCACAAACTAATTGCCCTGGATATACATATCCCACCTCCACCACCAGCACAAATGACTACAGTGAATAACATTTCAAATGCAAACTTTACACTTCGTAACACTGAGATGGTATCCTTTAAGCCCACTGGGCCAGTGGAAGACACAACCCACAATGCTGACTCCTTCACAAATGATTTCTACGGACATCTCCGAGAATGCATGGATCATGCAATCCCATATAAGACCAAGACACTCTACACAAAGGGAAAGCATCCTGTCTGGTGGACCCCAGCCATAGACAGATTGTATAACAAAAGATGGAAGCTACTGCAAGACAGAGCATAATTCCATAAAGGGAAGGCATGTCTGATCAGCACTAGTAAGAAGCTATGTTCTCTCATTCAAACATCCATGGGCAACTGAGGGAAATCACCGGGGACACTACAGATAACCACAAGACCTTCTTCAGTTATGTTAGAAACCTGGTCAGAAACCCTCCGATATGCTCATAGTTAGTACACAACAACAAATAATTCACTGAACCCACAGATATTGGTAACATTGTGGCAGACAGGTTCGGTGCAAGTTTCCCCCCTCCCTCTCCCCCAAACTAAGACATACTTATCCCAGCTGAATGTAACCTCCCTGTCATCACAGATGTCCAGGTGAGAGCCGCCCTCAGAAAAGCAGGAAACACAGCATCAATGGGACCTGATGGTATCCCCGGTTGCATGCTACATGAACTCCACGAGGAGCTAAACACACATATAGAAGTGCTATGTAACACTAGCCTGACTACAGGATATGTACCTGTACACTGGCGTACAGCAGCAGTGGTTCCACTCCACGAAGGAGGCACCTCTACATACCAATACAATACAACACAATACAATACACTACAATATGCTAATGCCCCTGGGACTACAGCAGCATACTGTTCTGCTACCCTGACCATTGTGACACATGTGATGTGATGGTACCTGCTCCTGTCAAACAGTTACACAAGGTGACTCATATGGCATATTACCTATCTGACTAACATTCAGCAGGGATATGTGTGACATGTACTCATGGGGAGTCTTGCTTCTTTACGCTGTGTGGTTTATTGCAGGGTATGTCTTATTTGTGGGTAGGAACCTGTACCTCCGCCATGTGCTCTCTATTGCGGTGTCAAGGACTACACAGAGCAGTCATTTAGGTTGTGGATGGTGTGAGGTGTTACTATGGTTGTTGGACATCTGTCATGGGTGTGACTTAAGCATGTAAATCCAGGAGTGGTAACCTCTATGTGGGTAGTATGTGTGTACTCTGTGGTGTTGTCAGTCACTGTGCATTGGTAATGTGTTTGAGTGCATTGTCACAGTGTTGTACATGTCACTGTGTCCTTCTCCATATCTGTAGCTGTCATGTGAGGTACATACCATGGCAGCCATTGTGTGGTGTGGAGGGGTACACTGACCTACATGTCCATAGCTGACACATCATGTCTGCTGACACATACCATGTGCAGGTATTCCAGGAATAGTGTGACACTGTGACTATCACTGGGGGGACTATTGTACACATTTATGACCCTGTTCACCCCTGACACATGCAGTGGTGGGCAGCCAATCACATATCTGGTGGTTACTGGTGTAGGTGATTTGAAATGGGGTATGGTACTCCAGTTTCGACACTGGTGTTCACTCCATGCCTTTGTCACCAGGCACCTGTTGCAATACATATGTACACATGTGCCTCACTCAGAATATATATACATCTCTCTCTCTCTCTCTATATATATATATATATATATATATATATATATATATATATATATATATATATATATATATATATATATATATATATATATATGTCTGTATACATATACACATATATATATCAATGTACATATATTGCTATTGATATGGAGAGGGGTGGTGACAGAGAGGGGGTGAGAGTGACAGAGGGGGTGACAGGGGGAGTGTGAGATCATCATATACAGTCATATCTGTAGATAGTCAGATCTGTCTGTCTATGTATATGTATCTACATATATCTATATCTGTATGTGTGTATTACATATATATGTTTCTACATATTCTATCTATGTACATCTGTCTATGTATTTCTACATCCCTCTCTATGTATGTATACATATATGCATATTATATATATATATATATATATATATATATATATATATATATATATATATATATATATATATACATACATACATATATTGACATACATACGTATCCATATGATAGATAGGTATATCAACATGTTTGTTTACAAAACTGTATACACACACTAACATACTGCTAAACATACATAACTGTGAAACCTACTTTGTACATTGCACTACAACCTACATTCAACCTACATTGATATGTGCACATAGATGCCCTCACATACATATGTATGTGCAGCCTTCACTGATAGTTGCTGTATGTCACCTGCCCTATGCACATCTTCATATACATATGAATACAGACCAATCACACATATGGAGGGTTCACAGTATGTAGACCTTTAAAGTATTACTTTACATTACCTGTATTTGTCACAGCTGCTTGCGTTGCCATTTGGTTTGGTGTCCTGCTGCTGCTCCAGTTGGCAGATGTCATCTTTCTAGTCGGTTTTGATGGGTGCTTTTGTTTGTGCATGTTTTTTTTTTTCTTTCTCTCTCTCTCTCTCTCCCTACATCCAGAGGGTGCAATGAAAGTATTGCATGTGTGGACTGGGAGTACAGCATGCTTTTGTAGGTATCTGCATATGTCCATGTGATGGCCTCTGCACCAATTGTTAGCCAGCATTTGCTAATTGCATGCAGCCAGTTGTGTACTGATTGCAGTTCTCACTGTGATTCCAGGACAGTGCTATAAAAAGGTATGTGAGATAGGCGTAGCCCTTTCAGAGTTTAAGGGCAGGGACCATGCTGGTATGCTGTGGACACTGTTCTGTGAGTGTAAAGGTTAGTATCTCTCTCATATTTCTGGCTGTGTTGTAGATTAACATTTCTCCATTAATTTCTCCAGTTTCCTGTACTAAGTGTGTATGTACACTGACAACTAAGACTACTACTACTGTTAATGTGGGTGTGTGTGCTTTCCTGTGGGACATGTGGTGTAACTGGTATATAGCAGTGGCTCTTGCACTTTGTTGCTATGGCTTCAATATTTGCCCTTTACATTCACTACTTGTATGCCTGCTAGGTGTCTTGACTGTAGTGTGTTGCTGTGGCTTTCCTATTTTCCATGTACATTCACACCTTGGAATGCTTGCTATATCTGCTAGGGTGTTACTGCATGCAGTGTGGTCTAGCCATGGTATGGGCCTTGACATCTATTAGGGTATTTGAGTATGCTGCTGAGCAGGCCCCAGAGACTCTCAGGTGCATCTTTTATCTGCCTCATGGAATGGTACATATCAGTGGGGTACACCCATTAAATTGCCTGGTATTCTGCAGTTGTGACTGTGGGTTAGCATGAGCATATGTATTACTACACTATTTCCGACGTGCAAGTGGTGCATACTTTCAATACTTCATAGTTACCATTGCATGTGTTGTAACACCTTTCTGCCTACTGTTTGTACATTTCACAGGGAGTCTGTGGGGCATCCCTGTAACTCAGTCACTGTTGCTATGTCTAGGCTCTTAACTATTCAAATATGGCAGTGTCAGACCTCTCAAGTGTACAGATATTTGCAGGGTGTCCACATTTTTGCCTCATATTTTGATCCATATCTCATAAACAGCTTTTTCTGGCAAATTACTCTGGGCTCAAGTCAGACTATAGTGACAAACATTTCAGTTTCAGACTTCATACCCTTCCAAACATCCAACATAATGCAAAACCTGTTACTCTCTCAACTGTCTAAGTTTGTTGGAGCAATATTTGGAATGTGTCCCTGTTTTTGGGCCTTTGCTCCACATTTTTTATTACTTAGTCCGGATGTGTTGCTGTAAGAGGTTGTGGGGTATGGGCAGGGATTATCCTGCTGTGAGTATGTGTGTGGCTTGCAACGTGCTACAGTGACATTATTACCTACTAGCTACCAACTAGCATGGCTGTTTCTGTTCACACACTACTATTATAGAAATCCACTACATTTGACAGTAAATATACATGACATGCTTTGTGTACTACACATCCTATATTCCCTTTACATTCCTTCCTACTATTACATGATATATTTATTGTAGCTCAATGTTGTTATATAACAGTCATGGCTTAGTGGTAAGTCATGCAGGCTACTGTTACCAAGATCCTGGGTTCGAGACTGACAGTGGGATTTTATTTTGCTTTTGAGCAGACTACAGGCCTTGTCATTCAGAGTGACTAAGGCACTTTTAAGCAGTTGTAACCGGGTTAGCGCTGGTTTGCCGGAGCTCACGCATGCGGACTGGCGATTAGCTTCGCGCACACCCGCTTGCAACTGCTTAAAAGTGCTTACTCTTGCGCACACCCGCGCTAATTTCTTTGAAAGAAATGAAAATGGGGAAACAGGAAAGTGGTGAAAAAGGGGTCACAAAGAGGGTAAGACAGTAGGGAAATAAGCTGGGGTTTTGCAGGAGGGATGTAGGTAAGGCCCATAGCTGCCCATTTCTTCATCAGCAACAGCTGTGCATATGTTTGTAATTTGGTGTGACATTTGAAACCTTCCACCCCTGAGAGAGGTGTAAGGACAACAATAATACTTGTTGTACAGCCAATTGTAATTGACAGTTTCTATGTCCAGCAGACATGTGTGCGAAATTGCGAAATGGGCAGCTATGTATGGGGCGTAATTTTTTTGCGGGTACAGAGTGCCCTTTTTTTTTTTTTTTTTTTTCAGATGAGAGTGGTATGTCAGGTACAGGAAGTCAGTATAGCTGGGGAGGTAGGTTGGTTAGGTTAACAGACAAGAAAAACAAGACGCATACAGGGGCGGTGTATGACACATGTGGGGGGGTTACACAATTGACGGGGATGGATTTTTGGATGTCTAGAGCCCATGAGCCCACAGATGGCAACAGTGGAACTGATATCCCCACCCATGGGCAGTTGCCACTGTGCCTTCACTGCCCAGGACAGGGTTGTGCTGGGGGCTGTGTAGGCTGGGCAGCAGGCACGCCCGTTAGTTGTGCCACCCATGCCTCAAGCTGGCGTAGGGGCCCAAGAACAGCGTCCTGGATCTCCCTACTCACCACAGTCCGGACATTATGGAGGGTGAGTGGATGTTCTCCTCTGGCCACACTTGCAGAGGGGGGACGAGCCCCATCCCCTGCAGCGCTTCCACCTGCAGGTGGCACAGGGCCACCGGAGGAGGGTCCAGCCTGGGCACTACTGCCAGGTGCACTCGCCAGCTGAGGAGGGAGAGGTGGGTCCGCTGGAACCCGCTTCCCTGTCATCCTATGTTTTGCATTATGTCATGACAGTTTGGGTTAGTAATGTACAATACCATTCACAATTAGTTGTAACAGAATGCATTAGTAATCCCATTAACCAAACACCCAGATATTCAAACCATTGAACAGCAAGCATAACACATGCATATTTTGAACAGCAATACACAGTCCAACAACATGCAGGGTTGATTGATGGCAACAGGCCATCAGGTTTGTATGTATGAACAGGGCAGATGCATCAACGTACATGCAAATATGTATGAACCAACAGGACAAATGTCCAGGGGTGTTAATTGTGATTGCACATACCAATTTCACGTGGAATGGATTATATGTTTTTATAGGGTAGGGTGAAGAAAATTTAATTAACAATTTCAAATACCAATACATATGCTGTACATTTCTAATAGCTGCAGATATATACACACTACAGTTCTGCCTACAGTTTCCTATTTGATAACTACTTCAAGTTGGTGATAGGAATGTTACTGCTACATCAATATACATTTTCATTTTTATTCATACACATTCATATCTGGCTCTGTTCAGCTACATCATCCTGCTACATTTGCTTTATATAGCTATAGACAACTGTGGATGTTTGGTATTTCAGACAACCATACTATCTGCATATTGCAGACTGAGAGCAATATATCCAGATTTTGGGATACACATTCCAGCTGCGGTACCATTTTCAACACGTTACTGTTTGGTTCTGCCTGTCACATTAATTTCATTCTGTACTGACTGCAGTATACTTTATTCAGGAGTTATTACTACTTTATTGGTGGATTCATAACTCTTTCTCACACTCTCTCACTTGTTTTATTTTTACAATTCAGGATGGTACTTAATTCTAGGCTTTATTGACATGTTTTACCTGTAGTTATAACAATCATTTCCAACAGTCTCACTTCTGTCATGTTTCTGTATTTCAACAGGGATATATTTCACACATGTGTTTTACTCAGCTTCTGCAGCTGTACTTTTCAGCCTGCTGCATGTTATGTACTGTTATATTACAGGTGGTATATCTTTATTTCAGACTTGTTTAATTTTTATGTTTGGATTATAGGCTGCATCACACTTTTGTAATCAAGCAATACTTGCAAACCCTCTTACACTGTTACTTGCACATTTTATTAATTAGTGGCTACACTGCACTCTTTTGCTAACTGTCATACTTATATATTTATTTACAGTTACAAGGAGAGAATTACTGACCTGCCTGGTGGCGCAACCGTGCCAGCCTATCGCCATAGGCTCTACGGTTCGCAGAACGGACACCTGCAGCTGTAATATAAATAAAGTAATATTGGAATACACATCTCCATAATATCAGCTAGGTTAATTTCTTACATAAATAATTAGATGTAACTTACTCAGTAGTGGGGCGTTGGGCATTTGCCGGGCCTCCTGGATCCAATGGTTCAGTTGGTCCTGCTTCCGTCTCTTCAGGTTCGCATGGTGGTGGCGGACTTGCTCACCAGTCCTTGGTATCCCTGTGGCACTGGTGAGATCATGAGCCAACCGGTCCCATGCCTCAGCCCTATATGCTCCTCACAGGACCTGGCTCTGCATGAGTCAGGCCTCATGATTGTGGACAAGGAGCCAAACCATATATTTGGACTCCTCAACGCCCCACCTCTGTGCTCGGAAGCAACTACCCTCACCTACACCTGACATTCTGGCTGCAAGTCGGTTCTACAATTGGTTATGCTGTGTATTCCCACCTAAGGGGCTTATATATGCCGTTTTTCACGCAGTTATCTGTGATTGGCCATTTTGGAATTGTATCAGCTTCACAAAACCTGCTTTGTCATGCTCCTCTTTCTATTCATTTCTATATATATGCTATTACTGCATTTCTAAGTGCAACTGTCATGGCTTAGTGGTTCAGTACCTTGACTATGGTGCATGGTATCCTGGGTACAAACCTGGCCACTGATTTTTATATTTTATGACTGTCTACACAGGCTAGGAGGTGTGTCTGTGTAAAGCCAGTTTTGTTACAGCTTGCTCAACTTTGCCCGTCGGTTAGCTTGTTGGCGCGGCGAGCAGCTCCGCGCAAACGGGGTACGCTGGTTTACGCGTCATTTGGCTGTCAGCACGCATATTACACTCAGCTCAGCTATGGGTACAGTTTCAGCGTGTTAAACCACTGCTCACCTATGGGCACTCATTTTACACCTGTTAAACTACTGCTCACCTACGGGCACTCATTTTACACCTGTTAAACCACTGCTTACCTACGGGCACTCATTTTACACCTGTTAAACCACTGCTCACCTACGGGCACTCATTTTATACCTGTTAAAACACTGCTCACCTACAGGCAGATGTACTCAACTTGTTAGACTGTAGCTCAGCTATAGGCACATCTGACATTTTTTTTTTTTTATTATCTCACATTTCCTCAAAATACATGGCCCATTTCATTATATTTTACATAAAATATAATTTTATATGTGTACATATATGTCAGGGACTTGTTTTGTGCTTATTTCACTAAAAATAAAAATTGATGTTGTGGGGGCTCGAGCCATGACTGCCTGCTCTTCAGCCGACGTCTCTACCGCTACGCTATTGCTTCTTGGCTTACTTTGCATATTTAGTTCTTATATGCTTTTCCACTGACTGCTAACTGTGGCTAAGCTACGGGCACACCCGCGCAAACGAGTGCACTCATGGGCAAACATCTTTACAATTTAAAAAAAAATTATAAGATGTTCATTTCTACATTTTATGTTCGTAGTCTGTGGGGGCATGTGTTGTGTTGTGTTTATTCACATTTACATGGGCTCTGTCGTGGGGGTTTACTTTCGGGACTTTTACTCTTCTGGGGGCGTGTCCATTTGCAGGGCGCAGCCTATGGACACGCCCCCTACTGTCTTCCATGGACCGTGTTAGCCTTAGGTGTGATTCAGCATGCCCTCATGCATATGCATGACATGCTGATGTCACACCGTTTAACTGCAGCCTCCGTGTAAGTTTTGTAACTCTTACACGGAGGATTCGTGAATCCTGCCCTGTATGTTAATAAAAGCTGTGTAAAAACTTCCTTTCACTGTACTTGTAATTCTCTGAATGTGGTTTATACTGTGCAGTATCCGGATTGTCCTTGTTTTTATGTAGGCAATACCCAGTGGAGACTAAGGGACAGCATATATGGCCATATATATGACGTAGCCCATAAGAAACAGCATAATTCCCTATATAGACATATGTTAGATTTTTCCTACACTCAATTTTTTGTTCTATGAGGTAGATATAATCTACACAATTCCCAGAGGGGGAATTTGGACAGATCTTATAGAAGGAAAGGAGGTGACATGGCAGATTAGACTTAATGTCTATGTGCACCCTGGTTTAAATGATCAGATTTGTATATCAAGTGTTTTAAAACTAAGATCTTATAAAGTTTATAATTTATTTAGTTAATTTTGTTGTTTTATTTATTATCTACAAGTATTTTAATAGGTGGCACTTTGTGGGCAGGATTCACGAAGGCTTTCATGGAGTGTAAGAGACGTGTAACACTCCATGCAAACCTCGCGATCCAGGAACAGCCCGAAACTCTGTGTAAGAGACTAGCTAAAACATCTGTTACACGGACTGGGCGTGGATATGCTAAATACCTCACTTGCAGCCGAAAGGCATGCAAATGAGGTTGAGTAGCGATCCACAAAACAGAAAGCAGCCCGTGTAAGAGCCGTTTTAGCTGCAGAAATGTACTCAGTTGACAACTGAGTACGTTTCTGCAAAAATCACAATGGAGTCATGTCAGCTCCAAATAAAGGGTGCATATGTGTCAGGCAGCATGCCAATGGTCAAATATGTGGCCATTGGCAAGGTACCCTGATGCAAATATGAAAAAAAAATATTTTTTTAATGCAGCGCAGCCCCGCGCAAACGGGCTGTGCTGTATAAAACATAAAAATGAAGGTTATAAACCCACAAATGTGGGTATTATGCAATACATGGAATGACAATGCAGGGACCAGCAGACCAAAAACAACATGGCCACCGTGTAGTGGTTGCTAAGGGGGGAAGCTGAGTCTAAGACATGTAACTAAGCATTAGTAGGCAATCTGATGTAAATGATGGTTAGGATACTGAATCCCACAGTCACATAGCAAATGAGCACATTCTGAGTAGTGTAAGAGATACATAAGGGGGAGGAATAGAGTAGGAGATAGGTGACATCACAGGGGGAATGGTAGAAAGAAATGCAGTTCATTGGAGGTCAGTGTTACATGACAGATGACAGACACAGATCATGGAAAGAGGAGTGCCACAAGATAAGCATGGGAAAGTCAAGAAATGGAAGGTGTACACTGTTACTTACACCAAAGTTTCTTGCTGGGCGTGCATGCGCACGTGTGCGCACCATGAGGCACGAGTAGGACAGTGTGCGTGCGTGTAAGGCAGACTGAGCATGTGGGAGCGTGTTGGTAGATTTGTAACACTGTTTGCGCTAGTGTGCGCATGTGTAGGGCAGACTGAGCATGTGGGAGCCTGTTGGCAGAGTTGTAACACTGTTTGCGCTGGTGTGCACACGTTTTAACCCGAATAAGCAGATACCGAACCGTGTAAGCATGTGTGCATGTGTGTAAGCCACTGTGAGCGTGTTTCTGCTGGTATGCATGCTGCTCCCCCTGAGGAAACAGAGAGGAAAAAGGAAGCAACAGAATTAGTAGGAAGCTAGCAGGGAATACTGCTGGAGCTAGCAGGTGAAAACAATTAGAAGCAGGCAATTACACAGGCAGAATAGTAGATCAGCCCAGCACTTACAACTCTGCAAACAGCAGTGCTGGATGTTTCTCTCAAGAGACACTGCAACACAGGAGTAAGCTATTAGAAGTGAAAACTGAAAAAGCTGAACTCAGAGCAGAAATGCTAGGGGCTGCCATAGCTGTCATAATGAGACATAGGCAACTTGCTGAGGGTGGTGACAATGCAGATGGTGCCAGACAACCCACAGTGAGGAGACGGAGAAGAGTGTACAGGCCCAGGGTCACCTACCACGGGTTACATGAGCTGGAGATAGTAGAGCACTATAGAGTGGACAGAGACCTCCTGCAGCAAATTGTCGAGCTGTGCAGGCCATGCCTCACACACAGAACCAACAGAGGGGAACCCATCCCAGTGGAAACCAAGGTATGTGTTGGCCTAAGAATACTAGCAACAGGTACCTTCCAGAGACCAACTGGTGATATGATGGGGATATCACAGGCATCAGCCTCCAGGGTACTGCACCAGTTCCTGGATGCCATGTCAGCACATGTCGGTGATCATGTGTATTTCCCCAATGCCCATGAGGTATTGGCCAGCAATATGCGTCTCTTCCAGCAAATAGTGGAATACCCTGAGGTAGTGTGTGCAATAGACTGCACGCACATACGCATCAAAGCACCAGCCGGTGAGCGGGGTAGGGCCTACATTAACCGCAAGGGCTTCCCCTCCGTCAACTGCCAGGTCATGTGTGATGCCCAGGGCATAATAATGAATGTGTGTGCTGGCTGCCCTGGGAGCTACCATGATTCCCACATCTGGCATTTGACGCAGCTGTACCAGACATTTGTCAATGGGGACATCCCACACGGACACCTAGTGGGGGATGCAGGTTATGCACTGGAGCCGTGGCTGATGACACCCATCAGAAACGCACACACACCTGAACAGGAACACCATAATGAGGCTCACGCACAAACATGTAATGTAATAGAGCGTGTGTTTGGGCTGCTCAAGTCACGGTTCCGGTGTCTGGACACATCTGGTGGAGCCTTGCAGTACTCACCAACTACATGTTCCCAAATTGTCATGGTATGTGCTATGCTACATAATATGATCTTGTGAAAACAGCTGCAGCAGGACCAGCATAGGGCTGGGCCAAAAAGCCCCCCACCATTGCCAAGGCCATCACAGGCAGAGCGTGACTCGGAGGAGGAACAACCTGAGCCTGCCCCAGTAGGCAGAAGGAGGCGTGCCCAGTATGGCCTGGCCTTGGCAAAGAGCTAATGCATAGCACATGCACTGGCTCAGTAGGAACCCTGGGAATGATACCCCTCTCTGACTCACTCAAATAATAACAGGGATGCCTAAAATGACATGACCTGCTCACAAACATGTACAGGGAGTGTAATATGTGCATCCGACAGAGGCAGCCCTGCAGGCCCACCTGAGGCATGAATGCCATGTGTTAAGTAATGTAACACCATGTACTATATGCACACTTGAGGACCCTGACTAACATCCACCCTCACCAAGCATGAAGCCACAAAATGACGATGGGATGATCAATTGCAATAATTGGCTGAAGTAATGCAGTTAGTCAAAAGGGGAGACAATGTGTTTCAGCCTGGGAAGACATGCTGAGCATGACATGATGCACCACCTGCTAGGGGTGGCGTGCACCTATCAGTCCAGGCCCCATGGATACTGGCAAAGGCTGTCAGTACCCACAGCGTGCCCTGAATAGGTAAGTCTCAAAACACAAACCCACATTCATAGGTACCACAAGGGATAGGAACCTAGATGTAATGCTACCCAATGCCAGAAGTCTAAACAGCAAGATGCGTGCAGTGTAAATGCACACAGTATGGAGAATGTTGATATCTGTCCTGTAATAGAAAACTGGGTCAAGGCTCACATCAGCACACTAACACTATCAGGTTACACCTCATACTGTGCTGTACAGCCTCAAAACATGGAAGAAGCTACAAAAGGAGGGTGACTAGCAATAATTGTCAAGGATAACCACACCCCCATGTTGGTACCACAACAAGAAGCAGCATGGATTAGCCATGGTCAAGTACCAGTGGCTAAAACCGCCTCCCAGTATATAGCCTGCTGCAGACTACTGTCCTAACACCAGGAACTGCACCTGGCCTATGTTGGAATACATGAATATATCAAGCCCCCCAAACCACATTATATTGGTTGACTGAAAATACCCAGACATACACTGGGAGCATTATACTAGCACCAACACAGTAGGAGAAAAGTTCCTAGAATCCATAAACCAAAATGCCCAGGAACAACATACCACACCCACAAGAGGGGTAAGCATACTGGATGTGATAATCAGCAACATGCGTACTGGATGGCAAGATGAGAAGTGTATCCCTCACTGGTAAGACCAGACCATAGAGTAATCACACCAAATATACACATCCTGACCACAGTCCCTGGTCAGAAAACCACAGTGAAAAAACATGTGTAAAGCATAAGTTGCACCCCTCCAAACTGATGTGGAATCCACTAAAGGCCCTGTGCAGGTGCAGAATATGGGACACACCACAGAACCTGTTATACAGGCATTCCATGAACACAGCCAGGAATGCTTGGATTATGTAATCACAAATAACAACAAGACACAATGCCATACATGCAGGCATCTGGCATGCTGGACTCCAGCCATTACCAAACCATGCAAGAGAATGAGGAAGCTACTACATGATAGAGCAAACATAAAAAGGGAAGTAATCACTGATCAGTAGTATGGCAATAAAATATGCCCACACATACAATCCACTAAGGCCAGCTACAACAAGTAGAATCTGTGAATCCTGAGGCAATGTTACACCTGCCCCAAGTACACAGACAACCCTCAACTCCCCCCAATAAATACAAATATATGTGAGAGATGCAACCATATATCTAAACCGGAGGCTGAGATCCCACAACTCAGTACTGTCAAAACTAGTCAGGAGGAGAAGGTAACCACACACACCACAAACCCAGTCCCACATAGACCTATCACAACTGTAAACCAAACACATAAACACAGAAGAACATTCCCGGAGGCCCTAATTACAAACACACCACATCAACAGAGGCCTCCAAATCAGACCCCAAGCAACCACAGCCTCCAAACATAGCACATGCATTACATAGTACACAAAGCTGGTGTGCCAAACAGTCACAGGCCAGAAGGAGAAACAACATGCCTGATACAGTTGTAATAGGTGACTCCATAGACAGACACACTGCTGTCCCGCTCACCAGACTGAACAAGGGAAAGGGTACAGTAAGCTGCCTGTAGGCTGCTACAATATGCCACATAACACAAGTACACAGGTCACCCCAAAGCAAGCAGAAATATGATGCAATCATTGTCCATGCTGGTGTGAATGACCCAAGATGCACCTCCCTGGACTACATGAAAAGAGACATGGATGAGCTCTCTGAGTATGTACTCTAGGCCAGTATGACACTGGCCGTTTGCAGCATCCAACCCTCACCAAGAATGATGCCACAGTACAAACACAGAATGATCAGCTTTAACAGGTGGCACAATTACAGCTGTCAGTCCAAGAGGATCTAATGTCTGTCTGCTTGAGATGTCATGCATGACAAGCCATGCTGCTGTTTCAGGGATGGCTTTCACCTGTTACCCCTGGGCGTCTGGATACTGGATAAGGCCTTTGCCACCTCCATAGAGCCATACGTAGGCAAGGCCGAAAAGACTAACCCACCACCCTAGAAAACATAAGTGGTAAGAAACATAACGGTAATGCTGACTAATGTCAGATGTGTAAACTGCAATATGCATGCTCCTGAGGCACTTCCCAGTATGGAGAACATCGATGTCTGTGCAGTGACAGAAACCTGCTGCAAGCCTACTGACAGCACACCAGCACTACCAGGTTATACCTCATATCATGCGTTATGGCCCCAACACCTGGACCAAAACATCAAAGGAGGGGGAGTATCCATATGCAGCACAGACACCCATACGGCCAGGTAACTGACAATGCACGAAGCAGTGGAGACCACCCATGTGCACCTAACTGTAGTCAAAACTGCTGTACAGTC
Source organism: Protopterus annectens (assembly GCF_019279795.1). Classification (NCBI taxonomy): domain Eukaryota; kingdom Metazoa; phylum Chordata; order Ceratodontiformes; family Protopteridae; genus Protopterus; species Protopterus annectens. Next base: position 246,550,961 of record NC_056735.1, read on the forward strand.
TGTAGCATGCGACAGACCACACTCTCACACACAGGAACCCCACCCAGACATCCTGAAGACACTGGACAGTATGAATGTCCCACCAAATACCAAACAAGGTACTCACAAATTGCCACATAGGTGGTAAACCATTATGTATGCAAGGAGTAATCAGGGACCTAGGGACACAAGTCGACAGTAACCTGTCATGTGTCACTCACAATGCCAATGTGGCTAGGAAGACTGTCTATATTGGACACCGTATCATGAAAGGATTCACATCTACATCAGCAGAGGTCACTGTGCCCCTGTACTGTTCTCTTATCAGACCCATAATCTAGTACAATGACTCATATGGGATGTACCTTACCTGACACCTGCAGCAGTTAGAAAGACCTCAAAGGTACCTCACCAAGAGGATAAAGGGTGTCAAATATATGTCATATGCTGCCTGGTTGTAGACACCCCAGCTGAATGCAGTCACAGACTGCCTACACAGAGGCATTGTATGTCTGTTGTACAAGGCCATGTCCAACACAGGAGTAATGGACATGCTCCACCCCAGGAAATCAAAGCCATTGGAGCTGTGAGAGTGACTGATGTCAACCTCAACACATAATGAAATAGGATGTGCTGGAGGGACAGATACATAACCCAGAGGCTCCCCACACCCTGGAACAGGATCCCACTCCATGTTAGGCAGAGCCCCTCACTGACACCCCTCAAAAGGAATATTGCCAAGTGGATGGATGATCGTAGATGTACACTGGGGGTCTTCACTGTGTCACGTCCAGACAGAGGCACAGTAAAGTAAATCATAAATGACCATAATATTCACATAGCAAGGGGCGGCGAAAGACACACATACTCTGTCTAGGCTTACTAATGCCCTAGGGTGGATAGCCTAGTATGAACCTATGAACTTATGAAGATACAAATTGTACAAGACACTAAGGATAATCACAAGGTTTACTCAACTGATGGTAGGAACCATGTTGGGAATTCACAGATATGCTCCAAATCACACAGATATTACAAACAACATACCAAACACACACACATATTGCCAACATACAACCTGACAGGTGCAGTGCAAACTCCCCCCCCCCAGAATGCAAAATATCTATCCCAGCAGACTGCTGGCCCCCTGACATTGCAGATGCTGAGGTAACAGCCATCATCTACAAAGCAAAACACACAGGAGCAAAGGTATGAGATGGTGTCCTGGGCTGAGGTCAACATGGACTCCAAGAAGAATGGAATGCCAAATCACAGTACTGCTCAATGTCAGCCGTACCACAGGATATGTACCCAAAGAGCAGTGTACAACAACAGTGGTCCTTCACAACAAAGGTGTTGCCTGAATGGATACTGCAAACTACCACCCCAGGATCCTGACAAGCTTGGTCTGCACAGCTATGGAAAGGATCAGCATGTACCGCAGACATAAAGCTATCGGGGACCTACTGAAACCGGACCCTACCCAGTGTGGCTGTCGTAAGTGCAGATCCTGCCCCTAAACATGTTTGACCCATTTGAAACAGTCATTAAGGTCATCAATGAGGGCAATGTGGTCCACACAGTGTAGCTGGACCGTGCAAATGCTTCCAGACAATACCCTACGTGTTCAGTATGGATATGTTCACCAGCTTAAATATAAACCCCTATGTCAGTAGAGGGGTTGCAAACCAGACCAAGGACAGAACTGACATGGTCAGACATACTGCATCCATGTCAGACTACAAACCAGATATAAGTGGCATCCCACAAGGCTTGGTCCTGGGACTTCCCTCGTTCCGTATATATGTCCCATAGGTACAGGCCAACATGGAAGGATTGTGACTGAACATGTATGCAGAGGAGTACAAACTACCCACCATATCTGACCTCCAGCTGACACAAGCAACCCACAAAAGGGCCACATAGAAACAGACAACTGGTGCCATAGCCATGTCAGCAAGCTAATTGCAGAAATGTGTATAGACAACCACCGTGGATATACAGTAAGTGCCCGCCAATTACCACACAGGTGTTAACCCATTATGTACCTAACATGTAATGAGAGACCTGGGGACACAAGGTGATAGATATCCTGCATTGGACAAACATGTGGCTGTAGTGTTCACAGAAACATACCATATACCCACCCAATCATGAAGGTTGTCAGATCTAGATAAGGGGAGGTCACTGTGGCTCTGCAGTCATCCTTCATCAGCGTCGCAATTGACTACAATGGCCCTTGTGGGATGTACCTCAGCAGACACCTCCATCAACTGTAAAGTCCACAACAGTACCTCACCAGGAGTAGCAAAGAGCATGAACAGGTGCCATGTGTTGCCTGATTAAACAAACTGCAGCTCCACACACTGCCATACTGCCCACCCAGAGGCAAGCTGTGCCTGATGTATGAAGCCATGTCCAAGCTGGAATCAATGAACATGCTGCACCTTGTACAATCTGAATGGCAGTGAGCTATGCAGATGAGAGACCTGAACCCCAGCACTGACATACATAGGACAAGCTGTACTGAATGATCCATAACACAGAAGCCACCCCGACACTTGAGTAAACTCCCAGTACAGGTTAGCCAGAGAGTCACTCATCGACACCCCTCAAGAGGAATCTTGATGAGTGGATGGGAGATGGTAGGTTTACCCTGGGTATCACTGTTATGTCACAGGTAGACGGAGGCACAGTATACTAACCATGACATATGTCATGGCAAACTCCAGTTACAATGTGTGTTGAAGGACAAACACACTCTCTGACTAGCATCAGAAATGGCCTAGGGCACATCGCTAGTGTTTGCCAATGTCCACCTATGTTGTGGAATACACTACCAATGTTGGACAAGCCTGGTGTAGGTAGTCCATATCTGAACATAATGCAACATGGTCATATGTGCACAACTGGCCCCTACACAGTCTGTTGTGTTCACTATGAAGATGTCAAGCAGTGATAGGACTAAAGCCCAGGATACTGTCCACCACAGTGAAAGTACTGAACCAGTACACTATATGGTACTACAGTGTTAGGTCATTATGAAAGGATGTTGACAACTGTATGCAAAGTATCCCGTGCAATCCCTGCAGGCACAGTATAATCTCTGTTATGGTCAGACACGAAGCAGTTGGCCAGTAAGTACACAACATGACACCCAACACACAACCATAAACGTGAGATATTGTTGAAGTTCACACTCACCCAAATATGTGGTGGACTGCAGAGTTCAACATATGGAAAGCTCACACTGGGCATGCTCGCACACTTTGATAAATGAGGCATATGTCAGACAACATGCCATGGAAAGGCTGAACTGGGCATGCTCACACACTTAGGCCATATCTCCGTTTAGCAGTTGGCCACACATATCTGGTATTTGTATGTGTCATTCCAGGAACCAACCACAACACAGCAATCTGCCCAGTGCACACAGTAAATGACTACAGAGACATAAGTGATATAGTGGATCGCCCTCATATTCAAACATCTTCCACAGATACACAAGTTGTTCATAGGAACAGGGAATGCTATGGCAATAAAGACCTGCAAACAGTCTAACAGCAACAAATATTGTACATCTGACAATTAAACATATGGGTGTAGAGGTCAATACTAGGCTGTTTGCCCTAGGGAATAACAGCTTAGCCAGAGTGTGCTTGGCATCTGCATCCCCAGTACAGTAGGCTACTGTGCCACTGTAAAGTAGGTCACATAAGGCAACGTGTGAGGCTAGTGTGCTGTGCCTCTGTCAAGCAGGGATACAGTGGAGATCCCAGGGTTTGAATGTGTTAACTCACATCCATGCTGTTGGTGTGTGCTGGAAGAGGGTTGCTGAGGACCTCTAACAGTAAGTGGGCGTCAATAACAGACTGAGGGGAGCCCTATCTGCATTGTCTGGACAATTCCACTGTCAACACTGTGTTGTGATGATTATGTGGGATTGAAGTGTCGTGCCGGTACTGTTCAGAGATGGCCTCCCTCTGTGGGCTACAACTCTGCAATGTAGTAGCTCACTCTGTCTGTTGGACGGCTCATATATGGCTGGTGTACACCTGACAGGTGTCCTGTTGTGAAGCAGTCATGGGTATATGTGGGATAGCATGATCAATGCAAACCTTACACATGCACATAGAATGCAATTGTCAAGGATTATGCAGATTGGCCAGTATAGTCCCCCAGCATGGGTCCTTTGAAGTCGTCCACCCCAGTCTTCACAAGTGTAGAGTCTGCTTGTGCTAAATACAGTTTGTTTGCAGTGACAACCTTGCCTGGGGGTGGGGATGGGATATGGATGTCCAGGGAAAGGTGGGTATGGTCAGATATCAACAATGGTGGTCTACCTCTGGTGTGGAACAGTGAGTACCCATGTTGCAGATGGACAGGTGCAATATGTATTCCCCTATGTGGCTGTGGTGAGTGGTTCTGCCATAGCACATGGACCCACAAATTGTAGTGGCTGTAGGGTAATGTTGTAGAGGCCTGAGTAGTTCCCGCACACAATATGCCTGTACCTGATGTTAACAACTGGAATGGTGTATGTGAACACCTGCATATCCCAGCACTGTTCCCAGGGAAGCAAAGTGTGTGTCCTGGATGTGGGAGTTGTGTTCTGGACTGGTTGTGTTGTGTGTTACAGGTCCTGTGGTCATGAAGCATGGTATAGAACATAACCTGCCAGTGCGATGTGCATATGTGACCCTGAAGTAGGTGGCTGCAAATGCATATATATGCTATCCCCCACCTGACAGGTAGTACTAGATGTACATACCTCTGTAGAAATAAAGATGTCAGCACCCTATAAATACTGAAGGTGCAGAACAGATGCACAGTAATTCGGATAGCGCGCTCTGCTAATGCGTCTCTCTCAAGTGCTATAATATAGCTAGGTAGGAGTTTGAACCATGCAAATGCTCAATTTGTGTATTTGTGTGTGTGTGTGTGTGTGAGCGGGGTTGTTGTGTGTGCAAGTCTGTGTGAGGGAAGTGTCCCTTTTGGCAACTGGGAAAACACTCTACAGGATGCACATTCCCCTTTCTAAGCACTGATGATGTCAGCACCCTATAAGTACGGCAGGAGAAGGGAAACCTCCCAGTAATGTGAATAGCGTGCTCTGCTAATGCGTCTGTCACGAGTGTCATAACATAGTTAGGTAGGGGTTTAAATTCTGCAACTGTCCAGTGTGTTTGGAGGGGGGTTAGTGTGTGTGCAAGTCTGTGTGAGGGAAATGTCCCTTTTGGCAACTGGGAAAACACTCTACAGGATGCACATTCCCCTTTCTAAGCACTGATGATGTCAGCACCCTATAAGTACAGCAGGAGAAGGGAAACCTCACAGTAATGCGAATAGCGTGCTCCGCTAATGCGTCTGTCACGAATATCATAACATAGTTAGGTAGGGGTTTGAATCCTGCAACTGCCCAGTGTGTGTGGTGGGGGATTAGTGGGTGGGCAAGTCTGTGTGAGGGAAATGTCCCTTTTGGCAACTGGGAAAACACTCTACAGGATGCACATTCCCCTATTGAAGCACTGATGATGCCAGCACCCTATAAGTACAGCTGGAGAAGGGAAACCTTCCAGTAATCTGAATAGCGCACTCTGCTAATGCGTCTCTCTCAAGTGTTATAACATAATTAGGTAGGGATTTGAAACCTGCAAATGGCAAGTGTGTGTGTTTGGATGAGGGGACTTTGTGTGTGTGCATTTCTGTATGAAAGACATGTGCTTTTTGGCAATCAGGTGAACACACTACATGATGCACATTACCCTTTCCAAACACTGATGATGTCAGCACCCTATAAGTACAGCTGGAGAAGAGAAACCTCCCAATAATTCGAATAGTGCATTCTGCTAATGCGTCTTTCTCAAGTGTCATAACATAGTTAGGTAGGGGTTTGAAACCTGCAAATGGCAAGTGTGTGTCTTTGGATGAGGGGAGTTTGTGTGTGTGCAATTCTGTATGAAAGACATGTGCTTTTTGGCAATCAGGTGAACATACTACATGATGCACATTACCCTTTCCAAACACTGATGATGTCAGCACCCTATAAGTACAGCTGGAGAAGAGAAACCGCCCAGTAATCCGAATAGTGTATTCTGCTAATGCGTCTTTCTCAAGTGTCATAACATAGTTAGGTAGGGGTTTGAAACCTGCAAACGGCAAGTGTGTGTCTTTGGATGAGGGGAGTTTGTGTGTGCAATTCTGTATGAAAGACATGTGCTTTTTGGCAATCAGGAGATCACACTACATGATACACATTACCCTTTCCAAACACTGATGATGTCAGCACCCTATAAGTACAGCCAGAGAAAAGGAACTTCCTAGTAATCCGAATAGTGCGCTTTGCTAATGCATCTCTCTTACGTGTCGTGACATAGTTAGGTAGGGGTATGAATCCGGCAAGTGTGTGTGGGGGTAGTAGGGTGTGTGTAATTGCAAGTGTGAGAGAACAGATCCTTTTGGCAACTACTACAATACACCAGATGCTGCATATTCCCCCAGTAAACACAGGGGATGTCACCACACTATCAGTACAGCCAAACAGGGCTACTTGCCCAGTAATGCCAATAGTGCGCTCCGCTACTGGGTCTATTACCACTGTCAGAGCACAGATAGGTATGTTTTGGAAACCCACAACTGCCACGTGTGGTTGTGTCACACAATATGACCATGTGTGGGTTGTTGTTCATAACAATGCATGCCATTGCCTAAACCAGCAATGGCAATGCACACATGATGTATGTGTGACACATACACATATATACCTGTGACCTTCAGTAGTTACCATGTCTGACACGTGCCTCTAGTGGATAAATGGTATTCGCAATGCATAACATTATGACTGTGTCTTATTGTGTAGGGGCCGCATGCAGTATGTGTATATACAGTGTGAGTTGTATATGGTATAATACCAACAGCAGGGGATACACATCTGGTCTGGGCCATATAGTCTACATGTAGTCGATGAACAGGTGCTGCATGTTCCCACCTGTTGTGGGAGTGGTAACATGTTGTTCCACTGCAATTCAGTGACTACATGTTGGGAACCTTTCAGCTAGTGTGTTGTATCTACAGTAATGCTCATGCACAATGTTTGGCTGGATGCAGTCCAGCCATATAAAGACATTTCTGGAGACTGTCATATTGCCAGTGTTGTTAGGGAGGACAGGTGGGTTTCCTGTGTATGGGAGGGTTGTGTGTGCCAGGCTATGAACCAGAAGGCAGTCCAACACACTGTTAGCTGCTCATGGATAGGCCCTGATGCTTTGTGCTGTGCCAACAACCTGGAGGTGTGTGTATCTGTGGTGCCTTGAGATACCACCCCCCTGTCCATATGTTACATGTGTAGGGGACGACAGGCATGGTATGAGGTATAACCTGGCAGTGATGGGTTGCACCTGTGAGCCGTGAATCAGGAATCTGGTACTGCACAGATATTGCAGTTCACCGTGCTGAGGACAGTGTCCAGTGCATGCATCTTGCGGTGTACTGCTGGTGTTGTGTAGCATCACTGTTAGTGTCCTATCCTGTGTGATACCCGTGGAGGTAGCTATGTAATCCGTGTCCTGCAGCACAAGGCACTATGTGTGTATCAAGGGGCTTTGCCAATATACAATGGCCCATGGGTGTCACGTGCAAGCTGCCCCTCGCAGATCATTGTGGCTTCCCTAGCATGTAAGCACACATTGACAGCCATTGGATACCCTATGAATGACATTGGAGATTGAGCAGAATGTAGACATAGAACACCCTTCCTACATATTGTGGTAGCATACCTGGTGAGGGTATGATGGCAACCAAGATCAGGCTCATACTGGCCTGTGCCAGATGCTGAGAGATCCCTTCTATGTTCCCTATCATGTAGTCCAGGGAGGTATGTCTCAGGTCATCCATAGTGGCATGGACAATAACTGAGTCATATGTGTCCATGCCTCTGACTGACCTGTATGCATGTGTTTTGTGGTGGACCATAGTGCCCCACGGGCATATCACTGTGGCCTTCACCACGTACAGCCTGTTGAACGGGACCCCACTGCAGCAGCCAAGAGAGGTACCTGACACATCTGTAGCAGGTGTGTTGTGTAGCCCTACAGGCTGTGAGTGTGTGGCACATGGGATGTGTGTGCCATGTGTGGCATGTGCTCTGTTCCGACATAACATATGCCTGTGTGCCAGCTGCGGAGGTGTGTGATGCTCAGGCAGGATGCTATTCTGAGTCTCCAAGTATGCCCCAGTGTGTTCGGATTGCTGTCAGTGTGGGTCTATGTCAGACTGGTATTGTAGTCACTGTAGTATGTCATGCCACCTGACAGGGTATGGCAGTACTGGGTTCAGAGTGCTCAGTCCCCAGATTGGCTATGTGGTGGCATCTCACACATGTGTTGTACGTTCCTGGCCAGGGGAGAAGGTTGACTGCATAAATGTGGCAGCTGTGACGTTGCCACATTACTCACATAAACCACAACTGGACCATAGAGGTGATTCTCAGGTTACCTTTGCACATGCTACCATAGTAGTGTGATTGCCATGGTGATTACCAACACATAGGGCCAATGGGGAACAACATACTGAAGGTGAGTATGTGTGGGTGTACTGCTACTGATTTCATAGCACTGGCATATATGACTGCACACGTGGGTAAATGCCAGGTAAGTCATGTGCAATGTGTCACAGGCAACGTACATGCGAACAGGACAGACAGTGACATTCTGTCATGTGGAAAATTGACATACGTATAGTACGCTATGCAGATGTCACTAGGAATCCACAGAAGCTCTGTAACTCTGCATTGCAGGTGGAAGCAGTGTTCCAGGGAACCCCAAGCAAACATGCATGCAAACAAAGCTACAGTAAGCAGGGCTGGAAGTAGTCCATTGTACAACAAAGAAGGGGTAACACTTACAGTAGGTAACAGTGCAAATATGCAGGCACTATCAACATGTACCCAGGAATGCACAGCTCAGATGTTCATGGTAGAACTGATATTATGTCATAGTTAATTTGTATTACATTGGTACTGCACACATATCAACATGCGCAAACATCCACATTGCATAGTCATTGTGGGCAACATGCCACCATTACTGTACATGTCCATCATTGCGTATCACTACTTGCATTAGCTTCTCCCCTGTGCTACCTATGTATGTGGCTATCTGTTGACATCCTTACCACCGGTATGCAATAATGTGCGGCTGTTACACTATGGTACTTACTATGGGTGTAGATAACAATTCAGGACAGTCATACAGTTACTGCATCAGGCATGCTGGGATATACACACAGTCATATCAGCACACTGTACTGTTACCAACATGATACTAGTAATACACTTCTATGTAGTCACCCTCTGCATCAGCAACATGTTTACCTGTTCCTGCACTGATGTTGGAGATTGCAGGAGGTGGCACAGTTTCATCATATGCACAGGGTGTGAATTAGGTATGCCTGAGTTTGCCACTGATACCACCAATTGACATGTGTGTGTATGTGTGTTGGTGAGGGACAGCAGTACAGGGTGGGGCACCGTTGGTGCAGTGTGTGCGTGTATGTGGTAGCCCTAGGTGTTAACATTTTGCATGTGTGTATGCATGCACACAGTTCCACCTCATGGCTGCCATATACTGGAGTTTGTGGACAGCCACATACTGCACCTGGCAGGTCATACAGATCAGTGTCTGTGGGCACGGACACGGTACCTGTGCCTGGCAGGGGTGCTACCGACCGTATCCGGTACTAAGCCAGACTGGGTACTGTCATCAGAAGCAGGAGTGTGTTGACTGGACACAGGTCCCTGTTGGGACTGTCCAGAGCCACGTGCATGTGGTCTCCTGGGGCGGTCCGATGACAGCACAGACCCAGCATTGCTGGAGCTGCTGCTGGCACTATGGGGGCATCCGCGGGCCTGTTGTCATCCACGCCGACTGCCAGCTGCTGCTGTTGCTGACATATGCCCACGTCGAAGCCGCAACCGTCCACCATTGCTCTGGCTCATGGACATGTGGTTGTGGAACTGCTAAAATATGTCCCCACAACGTCTGTCTATGACATCGGTGAAATTACGGATAGCATCTACGATGTCATGCATACTGTCAGTCATGGCTGTGCGACATGCTCTCAGCTCCCTCAGATCCTGTCTGGTGTACCTTTCCATATGTGACTGTGGCTGCATGACAGCCCGAAACATAGCTGAGGTTGACAGACCTCTTTGGGCACGTCTGCCAGAGGCAGTACGCCCACGGATGCTTCCACGAGAACCCATGGGCAACTGTCTGTGTGGTACTATCGCAGGACCCTGCCCATGGCTGCTGTGTGGGGAAGTATGTGCCACAGATACCACATTACCCTGGTCAATGCCCACTGTATCCTGTCCATCACCTAGGGACAATGGTGACATAGGATGTACTGGCAGGATGACTGTGCGCAATGATGGGGTCGACAGCTGTGTACTGTCAATTGGCTGACCAATGACGGACCCTGACACACCTTCCTGTGCCATTACACAGATATCATCATTATCAGTACCTGTGGCACCAGATTCAGATTCCCTGCTGCAGGACACCAGAGCAGCACCAGAACCTGTGGGAGGAAGACAGGAAACACAGTTTACAATGTCTACACAATGTTACCAGTGTTGCACTAATGCACACATGCACACATGCACACGTGGACACATGCACGCATGCACACATGCACACGTGGACACAGGCACACATGCACACATGCACACGTGGACACAGGCACACATGCACATATGCACACGTGGACATGTGCACACGTGGATACGTGTACACATGGACACATGCACACATGTACACATGCACACATGCACACGTGGACACAGGCACACATGTACACATGCACACATGCACACGTGGCCACAGGCACACATGCACACATGCACACTTGGATACAGGCACACATGCACACATGCACACATGCACACCCCGCAGTATACACACAGAGCACTACTGAGTTGCTATTACTAGCACTATCAGGACTATTATAGGTATTGTTAAAACACACTCACCAGCATGGATGGGCTGCCTTGCTGTAACACCGGAGGGACCTGCAGAAATGAGGGGATTAATGTCAGTGGGCACAACTGTGCCATTGATACTGCGTATGATACAGTGCAGTAGTACACCAGTTGCCTTTCACATGTCAGCTGCTGATATTGGCAATATCACACCTGCACAATTACATACTATGCTGACAGCTACATACCACGGACACACCTTACACATGCATAAACTAACAGTGTACAAAACAGTCAGGTGTACATATGGCATATTACCTACATGCTCCATGTCGTGTTGCTGTGTGGATCAGCCTCCATCATAATGCAGGTGTGTTGCTGTTGATGTTCCTGGGCTGGAGCCACAACACTTAGGAGTAGCCCCTTCAGACTGGTGAGGGGGGGGTGTGGCCACCCCACCTCCTATGGCGACCTGTTGCCTGTGGATATCCGATGCACGCTGACGGACATTTCTGATTAAATCACTGCAGTGATGTCTTACCTGCTCATATGTCCTATTATGCATGACAATGTCATTTACCCTACGGACAAGGTCTTGCCACAGTGCAGCCCTCTCCTGCTGATTCTGGCTGGTGTGGGAAAACAGTATGTCATAATCCCGCACCAGGCTCTGGTGTATCTCTTCATCTTCTGCAGCAGAGTAGGCAGGATTTCGCTGACGCGCCATGTCCCTGGAAGAGAACACAAACAAGATATCAGCAGACTATGTCAGCAATCTATGGCACACATACTATACATGATACTCAACTGTAGTGATATACTACTACTCCTATATGTAGCACGTGTGTGTCTCTTGGTGGGTACACAAGTACATGGCCAGATATCAGTGCTCAGCCAAAATACCTGCCACATTCCATACAACATAGTAGCAAGCCCCATCAGTCAGCACACTGAGACAGGTCCAATGCACAACCTCACTCTGGGGGTTCATACCAAGGTACTGTATGTGGAATGCCATCCACTAGTGTGATCTGGACACAAATTACTCGGCCTGGATATACGTATCCCACCACCACCACCACCAGCACAGTAGACTACTTTGATATATATGTGATTAGACAGATATTCACTTGTTAGGACTGACATGGTATCCATGCAGCCCACTGGGCCAGTGGAAGCCACAACCCACACTGCTGAACCCTTTGCGAATGCTTCCCACGGACATCCCAAAGAATGCATGGAACATGCACACACATTTCTAACCCAGACCCTATGCACAAAGGTTAGGCATCCTGTCTGGTGGACCCCAGCCAAAGGCAGATTGTATAACGATAGAAGGAGGCTACTGCAGGACAGAGCAGAGTCACATAAAGGGAAGGCATCTGTGGTCAGCACTGGTAATAAGCTACGGTCTCTCATAACAACATCCACGGCCTATTCTGAGAGGGAAATGGCCACGAACACTATAGATAACCACAAGGCCTTCTTCAGTTATGTTAGACATATGGACCAAATGCCTCATATATGCTCTGAGTTACTACACACCTACTTAACATTCACTGAACACACAGATATTGGCAACATTCTGGCAGACAGGTTCAGTGCACGTATCCCCCTCCTTCTCCCCCACACTTAGAAGTACTTATCACAGCTGAATGTAACCTCTCTATCATCTCAGATGTCCAGGTGAGGGCCGCCCTCAGCAAAGCAGAACACACAGCATCAATGTGACCTGATGGTATCTCTGGATTTGTGCTACGTGAACTCCAAGAGGAGATACTACAGCATATAAGACTGATATTTAACCTTGGCCGTACTATGGGATATGTACCTGAACACTGGCATACAGCAACAGTGGTCCCACTCCACTAAGGAGGCACCTCTACTGACCCTGGGAACTACCGCCCCATAAGCTTAACCAGCCTGGTCTGCAAAGCTATGGAATGATTCATTATGGGACGCATATACAGCGATATTGGGTACCTGCAGACACTTGATCCCACCCAGTTTGCCTTTGTGATGGGCTGATCCTGCCTTTTGAACCTGGTTGACCATTCAAAACAGTCACTACAGCCATTGATGAGGGCAACACAGTCCATACAGCCTACCTGGACTTGCCTAAGGCCTTCAACACAGTACTCCACTCAGGCATCATAGACAAGCTCATTAGCTTACATGTTACTACATATGTCACATGATGGGTTGCACACTGGTTGAAATACAGAATCCATAATATCGATATTGCGGGAGCCATGTCAGACTCAAAGCCAGTCACATGTGGTATCCCACAGGGCTCTGTCCTAGGACCCCTCTTGTTTGGCATTTACTTTTCAGATGTGAAAGCAAACATGTGCAGGTTGTGGATGACAATGTTCCCAGATGTCTGCGAACTAAGCGCCATAGTCGTTACACCAGCTGACACACACATCCTACAGACAGGCCTCACTGAAACGGACAACTGGTGCCAGGATCATGGCCTAACACTGAATGACATGTAATGTATAGTCATCCCCTTTGGGTGAAACTACGTGCACACAACTTACCACATGGACATACCTATAGATACAGACCAATGACACATATGGAGGGTTCACAGTATGTAGACTATTAACTTGTTACTTTACATTACCTGTGTTTGTCGCAGCTGGTTGCATTACCGTTACTATAGCTTCCTGCTGCTGCTAGCCCAGCTTGCTACTGACACTGATGACAGCTTCAACTTAGTTTGTGTAACGTGTTTTTTTGTTTGTGTTCTTATTTTCTTTTTTTCTTTTTTTCTTTCTCTCTCTCTCTCTGTCTGCCTCCAGATGGTCCAATGAAAGTATTGCATGTGTGGAGTGGGAGTACAGGATGCTTTTGTAGGTATCTGCATAAGTCCATGTGATGGCCTCTGCACCAATTGTAAGCCAGCATTTGCTAATTGCATGCAGCCAGTTGTGTACTGATTGCAGTTCTCACTGTGATTTCAGGACAGTGCTATAAAAGGGTATGTGAGATAGGCGTTGCCCTTTCAGATTGTAAGGGCGGGGACCATGCTGGTATGCTGTGGACACTGTTCTCTCTCATGATTCAGGCTGTGTTGTAGATTCACATTTCTCCATTCATCTCTCCTGTTTCCTGTACTAAGTGTGTATGCACACTGACACCTACAACTTTATATATATATATATATATATATATATATATATATATATATATATATATACATACATTTACATATGTATATTAACTGACATTATTACCTACTAGCTACCAACTAGCATGGCTGTTTCTGTTCACACACTACTATTATAGAAATCTACTAGATTTGACAGTAAGTATACATGACATGCTTTGTGTACTACACATCCTATATTCCCTTTACATTCATTCCTACTATTACATGATATATTTATTTTAGCACAATGTTCTTGTATAACAGTCATGGCTTAGTGGTAAGTCATGCAGACTACTGTTTCCAAAGTCCTGGCTTCGGAATTGACAGTGGGATTTTATTTTGCTTTTGAACTGACTACAGGACCTGTCAATCAGAGTGACTAAGGCACTTTTAAGCAGTTGTAACCGGGTTAGCGCTGGTTTGCGCGGAGCTCCCACATGCGCACTGGCATTCAGCTCCACGCACACCCGCTTACAACCACTTAACAGTGCTTACTCTGGCACACACCCACACTATTTTCTTTGAAAGAAATGAAAATGGGGAGACAGGAAAGTGGTGAAAAAGGGGTCACAAAGAGGGTAAGACAGTAGGGAAACAAGCTTGGGTTTTGCAGGAGGGATGTAGGTAAGGCCCATAGCTGCCCATTTCTTCATCAGCAACAGCTGTGCATATGTTTGTAATGTGGTGTGACATTTGAAACCTTCCGCCCCTGAGAGAGGTGTCAGGACAACAATAATACTTGTTGTACAGCCAATTGTAATTGATAGTTTCCATGTCCAGCAGACATGTGTGCGGAATGGGAAGCTATGTATGGGGCGTAATTTTTTTGTGGGTACAGAGTGCCCTTTTTTTTTTTTCAGGTGAGAGTGGTATGTCAGGTAAAGGAAGTCAGTATAGCTGGGGAGGTAGGTTGGGTAGGTCAACAGACAAGACAAACAAGATGCATACAGGGGCAGTGTATGACACGTGTGGGGGGGTTACACAATTGACGGGGATGGATGTTTGGATATCCAGAGCCCATGAGCCCACAGATGGCAACAGTGGAACTGATATATCCACCCATGGGCAGTTGCCACTGTTCCTTCACTGCCCAGGATGGGGCTGTGCTGGGGGCTGTGTAGGCCGGGCAACAGGCATGCCCGTAAGTTGTGCCACCTGTGCCTCAAGCTGGCGTAGGGGCCCAAGAACAGAGTCCCAGATCTCTCTACGCACCACAGTCCGGACGCTACGGAGGGTGAGTGGTGGTTCTCCTCTGGCCACACTTGCAGAGGGGGGACGGGCCCCATCCCCTGCAGCGCTTCCACCCGCAGGTGGCACAGGGCCACCGGAGGAGGGTCCAGACTGGGCACTAGTGCCAGGTGCACTTGCCAGCTGAGGTGGGAGAGGTGGGTCCGCTGGAACCCGCCTTCCCTGTCGTCCTATGTTTTACATTATGTCATGACAGTTTGGGTTAGTAACATACAATACCATTCACAATTAGTTGTAACAGCATGCATTAGTATTCCCATTAACCAAACACCCAGATATTCACACCATTGAACAGCGAGCATAACACATGCATAATTTGAACAGCAATACAATAAGTGCTTATTTCACTAAAAATAAAAATTGATGTTGTGAGGGCTCGAACCATGACTGCCTGCTCTTCAGCTGACATCTTTACCACTACGCTATTGCTTTTTGGCTTACTTTGCATATTTAGTTCTTTTATGCTTTTCCACTGACTGCTAACTGTGGCTAAGTGCTGGGCACGCCCGCGCAAATGAGCGCACTCATGGGCAAACATCTTTGCAATTTAAAAAAATATATAACATGTTCATTTATATATTTTATGTTCATAGTCTGTGGGGGCATGTGTTGTGTTGTGTTTATTCACATTTCCATGGACTCTGTCATGGGTGTTTACTTTGGGAACTTTTACTCTTCTGGGGGCGTGTCCGCTTGCAGGGTTCGGCCTACAGACATGCCCCCTACTGTCTTCCACGGACCGTGTTAGCCTTAGGTGTGATTCAGCATGCCCTCATGCATATGCATGACATGCTGACGTCACACCATTTAACTGCAGCCTCCGTGTAAGCCTTGTATCTCTTACACAGAGGCTTCATGAATCCTGCCCTATGTGTTCTTTGGAAGAGATGTTTTGCATGCTTTTGCAAGGGACTAGTTGTGTCATGTGATCTAAGGAATTAAGTACTTAAATTTGTAATTTAATTTAATTAACTTAATTGATTCTGATGAAGTCTTGGATACACTTGGACAAAAACGCTTAATCTTTGCTCAAAATAAATTCTGTGTTCCTGTGGCTAAAGCCAGGTTCTGTTCTGTTTCCAAGTTGATGTTGTGTAATTTTGGATTTTGTGTGTTTTTTTTTTTTTTTTTTTTTTGTGGTTCGTGGTTTTGGACCTATATATACTAACTCTGAGATTGTACTACAGATGGGAAGGGGCAAGTTCCTAGTCCCCATTTTACAGCAATCTCTCACATCCAAATACCAGCAAATTTTGATAAGTGATTTTTTTTATTTAGCCAGTGTTTTCAAGGTTTCAAGTGCTTGAACACACACATGTGCACACACACACACACACACACACACACACACACACACACGCGCACACACGCATACATTGCTATATACAGACAGATATAGATACATTTATATATTTTTATATCTATCAACATCTATATACTCAATGTTTGGAGTTGTGGGAAAAAGATTAGCCATCTTTAATGAGAAATGGGGCAAAGCCACCACAAAACACTGACAATTTTGGTACTTGTTAACTTACATTTCAGTGAAATGAGTTACAATTACTTGCACTGAATATATATACACCTATGTATATATAAACACACACACACACACACACACACACACACACACACACACACACACACACACACACACACACACACACACACACACACACATAATTGCTTGCTTATTGTTTGATTGAATGTGCATTTGATTGAAATACAAATGGTCAAACAAAATTGACTGAAAGCATATTTAACTGAAAACTCATTTGACTAAATCATAATTGACAGAAAACTATAAAAGTCTATAAGTAATATGAGATGGTGTTCTTTTTTTCATAAGAATCATTGCCAAAGTGATTTTAAAAGAGTGGATTAGCAACGTGTACTGTAACAGTATACCACCAGTTCTGTGGACAGTGGATGTTTGTGTTTATGTGCCAGCAGTGATTCACTGAGTGTGATTTTTTTTTTCTTTTTTTTCTTTTGTTCATGGTTATGCAACCATGGAGTTAGGATATAAAAGTAAGGGGTGAGGGTGTCAAATACCCTCCTGTGTGGGGTGCAGAGGGGCTTACATCCTGCAAAATAAATGTTATGCTATGTTTGTTCAGTAAAATGTTTCAGTCAGTTGTGATTCAGTCAAATATCATTTGTGGCCATTGATTTCTCTTTGAAACAAATACACATTTGATCAAATGCCATAAAACCATCTATCTATATATCTGTGTGTATCTATATATATATATATATATATATATATATATATATATATATATATATATATATATATATATATATATATATAACTATAGCTATATATATCTATATATTTATGTGTGTGTCTATATATTATGTACAAGTTCCATTTTTGAATGTGATCGTAGATAAACTAGATTGTAGAGGGGGTAAACCCTGTGACTTATTACATAGATTTAATGAGTTTGCTTGCATTGTGTTTAATTATATTTTATTAGAATCATTAATTGTATATTGTGATTTTGAGCATGTGTGTGTGTGTGTGTGTGTGTGTGTGTGTGTGTGTGTGTGTGTGTGCATATGTGTGTGTACACATACACACACACACACAGATATTTATATATATATATATATATATATATATATATATATATATATATCTATCTATCTATCTATCTATCTATCTATCTATCTATCTATCTATCTATCTATCTATCTATCTGTCTATCATTAGATGGGTGTACCTAAAAGATTAAAGCAACATAAGCTCAACAGTAAAAAGACTGATAGAAAAAGACTGAAAAGTAATATGACAGACACTGAAAAAGACTAACAGAATTGAATGTGTACTTGGGAGGGGTTTATTGCCTTTCCTCACTGCTTTGTGACCTTCATATTGGTATAGATAATTAGCAGGGGGAGTTGGGGGGGAACAAGGGGGTCTTCCCCAAAGGAAAAACATTAATAAAAGTGTTTCAATGTTGTCCAGTTTTTCAGTGGTTTTCTATGTGCTTAGATTTTGTCATATTTTTCAATGTTTTTGCAGGGGAACATCCCCTGCTAATTATATATACCAACAATGAGGTTGCACAGAAGTGGGGGAAGGACACAAACCCCCTCCCTAGTATAAGTTCAGTTTTGTCAGTATGTTTATGTTTCAGCCTTTTTCAGTTTCATTTTCTTTCTGTCGGTCTTTTTACTTTTGATACTATGTTGTTTGTGTGTATAAATATGTGTGTGTGTGTGTGTGTGTGTATAGATAGATAGCTATATATATAGATGTAAGTCTATATGTACATACATATGTATATTTATCTGTATCTATATATGTGTGTCTGTGTGTGTGTGTGTGTGTGTGTGTATATATATATATATATATATATATATATATATATATATATATATATATATATATATATATAGAGAGAGAGAGAGAGGGGGGGGGGCTTACATACACAATTTTGGGTGAAGGTTTGGCGACCATGGGATGTCAAATTACAGCTGGCAGAACCCGTGTTGCTGAACCTTTATTTGTGCGAGTCCTGGTTCAGCATATGCGCAGTGCATTCACACATATGAGTTTGATCTTGTAACTAGCGATTGTGGTACAGTGGGGATCGGGAAATTTACCCTTTTCCCCACTGTAGTGGAATTTCTGAGTTGGAATATATAATTTGCAGGGGTTGTTGGGGGTGCAGGGGGAATTTCCCTCCAGCAAAATCGTCATGGCATGGGATGTGCAGTTTTGAACTGTAGCCTACGAATGTCGACGAGTTCGCCAATTTGTTTGCGACATTGTGACCTTCTCGACATTCAGAGTCAAAGATGTTTTTTGACATTTAAGGTAGGAATTTGTTTTTACTGTTGATTATATGGTAGTAAACCAGCTAGGTTTTTTTTGTGTGCTTCACTCCCTGTAATCAGTCTCTTCAAATGATAGTCTCTTTGTTGACCCAGTGGCAGTGACAATCACACAGAAAATAGGTGTACCCGGGTTCAATACCCAGGGAAAGATTGCAGTTTTCATTTCCTGTTCAGTTTTTGTCTGTCAGTTAGTGCAGAGAAGTAAGCAATGGCATGTTAGCAGTTTTTGTCTGTCAGTTAGTGCAGAGAAGTAAGTGATGGCATGTTAGTGAGCTGCTTCCTGTGGTCCACAGATTTATTCTTGCAGACTTCCTTTGCTTATTGTGTGACCCCGAACCCATCACTTAACCAGAAAGTGCTCATTCACTGTTGGAAAATTGGGTTAGACTCCTCTGTGGTTTTCTAGAGCACACACCTAGTAACTACCTATGAATCTAGAAGTAATTTGATGTCTACTTTTTTATACAATAATGTTCTTGCCAGTTCTTAGCTGTTTCATTTTTTAGTATATAATTAGTGTAGTTACACATACGTGACCTCAGATCACTGACTTGTTAAGAGACGTGCACTTCCGTACAAAGTATATAAGTGGCAAATGATGGTCTCAAACCAATAACTCTACGATGCAGCTTATAGAATTAAAACTTTGTGCAATTCTTCTGTTTATAATATTCAGGGCTATGTGATAGGACTGCACTACAAGAATATAAGCAGTGCTGGGGGGGGGGTAAACATGTGTGCTCAAGGTGCTCAGATGGACAGTGCTAAGCATCCTCCATAGAAATAGTTCATAAGGTGTTCTGGAGGTTGAACAGACCTGTATATGCACAGCAGGGCAGCAGTGTGAACCCTGCACTATATAATGCCTACAAGCTCACAGAACCATCCATTTGGGAGCAGCTCTATAATGCACTTCAGTCAGGTAATGGCTGCAAGCAGTGTGGAATATCACTGCTAGACCTAATATGTAAAGATGAATAACGTGAGTCTGGTATTTTGCTCCTTACCCATTTTTGAGGATTAATTTCTCATTACATTTATTTTACATTTGTTTCCGCCTAATCACAAAAGTACTATTTCACTTCATGGGTCCTTACTGGGGAGTGCTTCTGCCAGTGCATGCAGAGGTGCATCTGGCAATAGTTATGGTACTGCTGTACTGCAGTGGCTTCACATTTATACAGCAGTCTGAAATAGGCGAGAAATAGATAGATAGATTAGATAGATATATAGATAGATAGATAGATAGATAGATAGATAGATAGATAGATAGATAGATAGAGTTATGGATATATGCATGTAAATATATATATCTTTAATTATTATGAGAGAGCAGCTTAGAATTGCAGTATTGCTTCTCTAACAAAGGTGTGTGTGTGTGTGTGTGTGTGTGTGTGTGTGTGTGTGTGTGTGTGTGTGTGTGTGTGTGTGTGTGTCTGTGTGTGTGTCGGGGGGGTCAGTTGCGTGTTCATGCATATTAGAAGGGTGGCAACCTGTGCATCCACACAAAGCAACTGGTCTTTTTGGCTATTTAATGTCAGTAACTGCAATGTAACAAAATTTTCTTTATCTAGCTTTGTTACACTGTATAACTGTATTTAACCGCATCAGCACTTTAACCATACTCTTCTCTTTGGCATATAAGTTTACATTTTCATTTATTTTTACCTGCACCCTGGTGTTATGCTTTCTAATTACCCAATTAATCCATTTCAAGGATGCGGGACTGCCACAGGTTATTCATATGTCAGTGGAACCAAACCAGAGGAGCTAATCATGCACAATATGTCAGGACATCACAGGATCCACACACACACACACACACACACACACACACACACACACACACACACACACACACACACACACTTAGGCAATGCTCTGCTGAGGAGTAAACTGTAAACCCAAATGATGTAATCTAGCAACACTAACGTTAACGACTGTTCCACTGGGCTGCTCACCTTGGATTCTTGCTGGCAAGCATAGATAATGATTAAAAGAACTCTAACATACCTGTACAATGCATCAGTATTTTATTCTCAGTGAGACTATTGAGAGAAGCTACTCAAACAGTGAACAGAGTAGAAGATACACAGTGGTGAATCTAGAAATTTGTTAGCAGTTCTTAAACATGGATAACTGCAGCTATTGAAAAGAAAATTGAGATGCTCATCATGTTTTCATCTCCACTATGTGGCAAATGTACCATAAACATTTACTTCATTTTTGAAAGCTGCCTGTGTGGAAAACATTAAATTTAAATGCATCTTTTGAGTTTCATTTCATGCTAACACATACTTCCCCATGTATTCAAAAAGCCACACAACAGCGATACCAAGCACATTTGTACAATGTAGTGCAACTGTGTCACCGTGTTTAAGGGTGTGAATACATAAATAATACCCAAAAGCCATAACCCCTGATTTGCATTAGAACAGTGAGCCAGAACAACATGGGGTTCCATTTGTACCATGATATTATTTTAGAAATTAAACATTTATTTTTAGATCAATAACATTTATAATAGCAATGCACAATGGCAGGGTCATTGCTAGTTCAAGGTTTTACCAATATTTGGCAGGATAGCCAAACAATAGTGCCACTTTAAGTAAGATACATGAATTAAATTGTCCCTTCCATGAGGTATTGATTAAATATCCCTGTTTTCAAACTACAGTCTTCATGTAAAACATTTATATTGTTAAGCAATATAAATTAAAAATGGCAGCTTTTTATGATTAAAATGTAACAGATGTAAATTCTGGCAGAAATCTGTGCAGTTATGAAAAAAAACACAGATGTGCCTCATTAAAGAACAATTTAGGATAACATTACCTTTGTCAATCAGGATGTGAAAGCTTATCTTACTATTTACTTTGAACACTGTTTAGAACATATGACAGAGATGAACTGCAGAACCTAAAAAGCATACTAATCGATGGCATTTCTCAATGGACAGTTAACTTTTAATTTATTCCTTACAGAGTAATAACATTTTTTTTTAAATATAAATGGACCATTTAGGGATCTCAGAGTGAAGTAAATTTTAAATAGCTGTGTTAGCAATTTTAAAATCATATAGTTCTTAGGTAAACAACCTTTCAAAAGAAGCAGAAACAAGCTTAAAATAATGTTTTTGATAACGTACATTTGGTAGACAAAACAAGATGGCAATGCATAGGACAAATGCATTGAGATAAAGTGATCTAAGAAACAACATGATAGGCTTCACACTATACACGTAACATAAAGTTTCTCACATAACTTGAAAAATTAAAGACATCTTTACTTTACATCGTGTAGAGTACAAATAAGTGTATTAGATCTGTACAATGTATGACACTCATGTACATAATGTATTTTATATTTAACATCTTCAGTCATAGTAGAGTTCACAGTAGGACAGAATCAGGAAGATCAAAAAGGGTTTCGTTTGGACAGTCCTATGAAAAAACAGGCATTAATAAGACATGCACTGCTGTTGAGTCACTGGAGCTTGTTACTGGAAGGCAGAACAAAGGTGAAGACAAGATAATCAGTATCTATTCTTTACTTAAGATCATTATAGCTTTGATTCATTCAAACAACTAATCACTCATACTGGTAGAGAAATAACTAATCAAGGAAGTACTGCAAGTTGAAGAACAAGGCAAGAACATTCTTCTGTATGTGGACAAAAGATCACACCAAGATTTATAGACAAAAAGGAGGAGGATGTGTGCATGGTCCATTGTGTGGTTAATATATATATATATATATATATATATATATATATATATATATATATATATATATCCCCTTGAAAATGTCGAAATTCAAAACTTTGAAAACCATATAATCGCACACCATATGTTCGAAGTTTTGAAATAACGACATTCTGCAGGGAAATCGCATACAGCGCAGACCAGCAGATTTCCCTTGTTCTCGCTGTACTGGGATCTCAAAGTTGGTATATTTAAGTAGGGGGGTGTGGGGGTGCTATACACAGTTTATTGTGTTATTTTTATGGGTCTAGTTCACATTTTCAAACATTCAGATGTTCGATCATATGGTCTCGGCCATATGAATTTCGAACATTTGAGCATTCGGTTATGTGAAGTAGACCCATATATATATATATATATATATATATATATATATATATATATATATATATATATATATATAAATATTATAAGTAACAACTGGAATATATTATTGGCAGATGACAATATTAGTTTATACTTAGAAGATTCACCAACCTTTGTGTACAAAATGGGATGGAACTTAAAAAGGAGTTTTGAATATAATAGTGGAATGGGAGGAGTAAGTACAAAGACAGGATACATACAGAAGTGTGGAAAGTGTAATCAGTGTAGCGCCATACTAGAGGTAGCTAACCTAGTTGTAGAGAATGTCAATAAGACAAGAGTTTTTTTTTTTCAAATATGGTAATTGCAACACAAAGCATGTGATATCTATTGCAAAATGTATGGCTTGCACTGGGTTTTGTGTGGGAAAAACTGGCAGATTTTTTTAAAACAGAATTTACGATCATTTACAAAACATAAGGAAGAAGGATCATAATAATGCATTATTTAGACACATTGAACGAAGTGGGGAGAATCACAAATTCAAGTTTGCCATATTAGAACAGGTTAGGACCAATCCTAGAGGTGGAAACATGAAGGTGATATTCGGGGAGAAGGAGGTGAAGTGGCAACTTTTATTAGATGCCATGAGGCCCCCAGGATTAAATGACCACATCCCTATTAAACTAGTACTACAAGCACATTCTTGACAATACATAAGAGGTGCATTTTGGAAGTGTACATAAAAAGTGCATGAGCATTTGTACATTTATCTAGATTTTCTATTTTATATCATGTAACAGCATTTTTAGCACTTAGTGTTTATATAATTTCTTAATGAATGTTGTATATGGATAAAAATGGAAATACTACTTTAACATGTAAATGTGTCAATTGTTTTTATTGGTTGAACCCCTTGACGCCAACAAGTTTAATTAGGTTTTATTGTATTTAAATAGTGAGTAGAATGTTTTAGAGTATTCTGATGAAGCCCCATTGTAAGTGGATGAAAGCACTAAATCTATTTGTACTAATAAAGAAGCATTGTTTTGTTTTTAAACGGGTCGCCTTTTTGGGATTTATTTGGATCTTTTGTGCTCTTTTACAAGCGTTTACTTTAGTATTTTGATTTTTTTCTTAGTTTTGGAAGTGACGCTTATTATTTGTATTTCATTAAAAACTACTTCAGTACAAACAATCCACAAGATAGAATCCAAAACAGTCTGTAAAATATGAAAATATTAAGTGCTTTCATTCATTAAAATAGTGTTAACCAGTCAAACTTCATCAGAATAATAGTGTAATGAAATAAGAACTATTGGGGAAAAAAATTACATTCTGGAGGGGGTGTATTCTATCTAATCCAGTTAAGGATGCTTCTAACATTAAATTTCCCAATAAGTCCAGGGTGCATGTCTGCCTGTAATTTAACTTGCTATCTCAATTCTTTAACTTCCAGAAGGGCTTTGCATTCACCAAAAGGCAAAAAAACATGTTCAAAAAACACAAACTGGAAAGTATTGAACTGTGCATTATTAAAAGTGTGTTTAGCTAAAGCATTCTTAATGTCTCTCTTTCTAAGTGCTTGTCTGAGTTCTTTAATATGATCACTTAATTTCCTTGTGGTTTTGCCCACATAAAATGCTTTGCAACAGTCACACACTGCAAAGTAGACTATATTCATGGATGTACAATCAAAAGCATTTTTCAAACAAATCTCTAGTTTGGGATTTTTGTAAACAGAAAACATCCCCTTCAGCAATTAAAGGATAGCACATACAGTTGCCACAGCAGAACATACCTGTACCCTGGGAAGGGAGATTGGTAATCGATGGGGTATAATTTTCAAAAGCTGAATTCAGGGACACAGTCTTTCTATAGCAAAAGCTAGGACTGGGACCCAAGATTATTTCCAAATGTAGGCTACTGTTGATAATCCCTCAGTTACTGGACAACATCTCTCTAATAGTCCATCCATCAAGGGAGATGGGAAGCGGGAATCTGGAATGGTCATTCGAGGAGCCGGTGGGTTTAGGGCTGAAACCAGATTTAAGAATAGGAGGATATTTGTTTTGCCTGTGAACAATAATTAATATCAGTGAGGATGTCATTAACCAATTTTTCTGGGTAATGTTTTTCTAAAAATAACCATTTAAGAAATTAACTTTCTTTAATGAAAATATCATCCTCACTCACAATCCTGCTAAGTCATACAAACTGATCCTTAACTATATTCCTCTTCATAAAAGGGGGATGCTGGCTAGAGAAGTCTAAGTAGCTGTTCCAAAAGGTACTCTTTCTTTGAATATTGGTAAAAAGAACCAGGATCCCT